>NW_027316500.1:10409842-10724842 GCF_026437365.1 Eucyclogobius newberryi | reverse complement strand
TTGATCTCTTTATAGTTTGTGAACCCTTTGGAGTATAGGCTCTTTGTGAAGCTGATGCTAACGCTATGCAGCAGAGAAAAGTCACATTTCAAATCCCGCCAAGATATTCTTTGGTAAATATAACAAGGAGTAAAGCTGCAGTTGGGAAATATGGACAGAAGCTAATATCACTAAGAATGAGATTTAGGGACTTAATTAAGTTTTTCAATTTTAAAAAGTCAGGATGGAATTTTATGTTGTTGTGTTGTTTTTATATTTGTTCGTTTTGGTGTACAAACTGATTTCTTCGGTTTCCACATCTTTGATTTGACTGTCAATAAGTGGGTTATAGCTTTCCCTTTATGTTTACCTGCCCTGAGCAAAAAGAAATACATTAAGAAACATTAAATTGTCAAATTGTAAAAAAAACACATTATAATGTAAATGCAGTAAATATGAGTCTTTCCAATATGTAATTTAACAAATAAAAGATGTTGATGTGCTATGTGATGTCTATTTCTGTACAAAATAAACAAACCAAATGTTTCCTCAATGTCCCAATGTATACTCATTCCTGACGTCAAAACACACACCAGTCATGTAAAGACTAAGCCTTGTCATTAAATGGCATAATTTGGACTGAAAATAGCCTCATTAGTTTAACATTAACAGGTAGTTGACATGGTTCGGTGAAAAAGACTGTTCTGGGACACTGAGCCGTGTTCCAGATTTAAAGAGCAAATTCCTACAGTCCTACGGTTTGTTTTTATGTGTCCCGTTTGACACTGTGCATATAGTCGAAACAATTCCAATACTTAAGCATGACAAAACTAAATTAAACCAAATCCAGAAATCCAAAAGAAGTTAGAGCAATACATTTTATTAATCATTTCATTTCAATACCAGAAACATCATTAATAATTATATCCTTCCTTTACACTAATTATGACCCAAAAGATTTGATTACATTTTTTCCTATAGTCAAGTAATCTTTTGTACCACTTTGAAACCACTTTTCTAGGTCCTTCCTTGTTAGTTGACACAGCGTAATCTAATTGACTAACTAAATATCACCAGAAACAGGTTTATTGTTGTAAATTTTCAACCAAAACAGCTTTGATCCAGTGCTTTGAGAGAAATGTGAGCTAAAACACATTTAAGTACTGCTAAGTTTTGTTTAATTTTACACTTCCTAACACCACTTATTCAGCTCTACTGTCATATCTAAACCTTACATATGGTTTCCTGAAATAACATTATGGCTGTCTGTCTGCAAACTTGCAAAAACAACATCAATTTCCAACTGCCTCGTTCTGGAGTGAGAAGGATTGACCATGAAAACATACATCAGCTCGCAAATGCCTGTTTTATCTCAAATAGTTCATTCCTGGAGCATGATCACACATATTTAAACTTATATAGACTGTAAGTGTGTGTGTGTGGGACTGGGAGAGACGGCCCAATTTTGTTTACTTTAGAGGAAAGTGAAATGCTTGGGTTGTCCTTATTACAACTGACAGCTCCATTTGGAAGCAATCATCAAATGTGTCATGGAAAAAGTGCTACGTCATAGTGCGAGGGACGTCAGGACTTTGCCAGTGTCAATATTTTCCTTCAAGGCTGGCAGCGTCTGTCACAGGGCCGCTCAGACCTCACATTTCTCTGGACGTTTGAACATAAAAGGAGCCATGTGATTGGTTCTGTGGACACATTTCAGCCCACATAGAAGAGAATCCTGTCCAAGGCTTTTCTATTTCAAATGTTACCAGGTGAGTGCAAGAAGGTATGCTGGCTAGGAGTTTTCAGATTTCACACCCATAGATTTTGGGATAGACTCAAGACTAGATGATTCCTACTATCTATGATAAGACATGCATAAAGTCAAATTAGTTAATTGATTATTATCATTATTTGGTCGGGACAGTGCAGGCTGAACCTGCTGGACTGTGACCAAGGGCTACTTTCCATCCGTTGTGCCACATTCAGTCTCACAAACACACTCATTCATATACCAGCACACTTGGATACACTGGAAGCAAGGTGTGTGAAGTGTCTTGCCCAAGGACACACTGACAGTATGCACTACCGCCCCCTGTGGCACCTGGTATTCCAGTGTTCTCCCATCCGAGTACAAACCAGGCTCTTCCCTGCTTAGCTTCATTCGTTGAGATCATTCATTGACAAGTTGGTATGGCTTGATAGCAACGAATTGATTATTGAAATAATTGTCAACTAATTTAGTGATGGAATACTTAATTTTAAGTTCCAATAGATGAGAAAGAAGAGGTTTTATGAGCCAGCTAAAACAATGATTACATAAAATTGAATGTAACAGTTTTGTGTTTTGGAGAGAAAACCTATGTTGTCGTCAAGTGGACTCAATCATAATGTGCTCATTTTGGTCAAATTTTGTAACAAAGAAAAAGAAAAATCTAATCCATGGGCCTTTTTTCGATTGTACCAATTTGAGAATAATGAATTAATATTATTAATGGCAATTGTGTAAAACATCTGAAATGTGAACTGCTAAACAATACACTAATAGCAGAGTTCTGAACTACAAACAACATTTGAGAGGTTTTTTCGAGAGATATGTTAACAGAGGATAATATTATCATATTATGCAGTCTTTGCAATTTTCTAAATGTGACCATTGAAATCGTGATTCCAAGTTGTTTGCAAATATATTTGTCTGTGTTTTTTTTGTTTCTACATCAGCTCTGTGACCACTGGCCACCATCTGAGCCGGGTGTATTCTGTTTGAGTTTCCAGCTTCTATCATTCCCTCTCATGGATAGAATGAAGAAGACAAACCTCTACCAATAAATAGCATTGAGTGTTCAACCGAGAAATGTCAAAAACACTTCAAAGTATCTTAGTCTCATCTGATATATCGTCCTCATAATAAGGATCAACAAAGCGGCTCTAGTGACACATTGGTATTAATAATAAACAAACACCAATGTAATTAACACTAGTACGACGGCATGCTGCCTCCACAAATGATACTTAAACACACAATGTTCAAAGTAAAGAGGAATTTTCTTGTGCCATTCACAATCCACAGACACAAATACAACAAGCTGCATTTAAATGGCATCTCAAAACTGTTGAATAAAATAATAGGGATCCACAAAGCCTTTCATAAGATAAGTCACGTCACTCAGCCCTGATATAAAGATGACCTCATGCACTGTCCACACAATGACATTTATCCAGGCCTTTCCTATTCTACACATGCAAATGGGGCTTTATGTTATGGAAATTGCAACCTTTAAAACCGTATAAGAAATGTATTTTGATGCACGTTTATACTAAAATGGACTGATAATATCTCTATTTACAGCTAAAAAGATCATATAGGTTGAGGTACTGGCCATTGTAATGAATTAATTTTGTGCAGTATTACTTGCATTTTAAGATCCTAAATAATGAAATATCTTTCCACAATTAAATCTATATTTTAAAAGGGATTATTTTTCCCCCTGTATTTAATGGTGTTTCAACATAGAGCTGTGCACTATGGTGAAATAATGATCATATTGTTTTGAAGATATGCAAAAAAAAGTGTATCATTTTGTAATAACGTTTGAAATATTTCAAAAAGTTCTGCTCAAAAATATTTTGATCAGAACTTGATATAATTTTCCAAATGAATAATAATGGTATAGTAATATTAATTTCACATTTAGCTGATACTTAAACCTCAACTAGTTCATTTAAAAACACATTAGAAACACTTCTGTCATTGAGATTGCCTGTGGTCTGCTTTACTACAGATGGTTGGAAATAGAGTAAAAGAATGTATGTAAAAAGCTGACCCTTTGATGTAACACCTCTGGGCTGGCCACTGTTAGACCTGATAACATTCTGCCTTAGTCTATCAAAGGTGATAATGGCTGCTACTGTTTTAGAGCGCAACATTAGCTGATACAGACATCCCTGTTTTCCTTTATCTGATCCACACGTAGCTGTGATTGAGGGACAAAAGAGAGGAAGAGTTTTATCTGCGTCACCACCTTCAGATAGGAAGTCCAGGTAATTAACCACTCTCACCTCCAGCGAGTTCCAATATCCTGCTCCTTTTCTCTGTTCCGACTCACTGCTCCTGGGGTCATGGCTCTGGGGCAACGCCTCAGACGGACCTGGATACTCCTGGAAACATGGACAAATGAGTTAATGATTAATGAAGACAGTGACCACCCATCGTTTTACACTAAGTAATGATGCATAAAAAAATTGTACAGCGCTTAAAAAGACTAAAATAACTATCTTGAAGTAAGCGAGATGATGCAAAGTGATGTAGTTGAACGCCACACAAAAGATCAAAACAGGACCAAGAATCAATTCAGAATCCATAAATATAACATATAGTTCAAGTGTTTTAGTTTATATGTCAGAATTTATAGTGATGAATCCAAAAAATACTGATCCACATATCCATACCTAAGCAGAAAGAAAACAAATCTGGATAAATTTACTTTTCCCATTGTTTTTTTCTTGCAAGAGTAAATAAAAAACGACTTATGTCTGTCTTTCACCCTGAAATAATAGTGATATAACGTGTTAGACTCTCTTCTTAGTTCATTATCACAAGATTAGAAGTTCACACACCCAGAACTGGCCAAAACCAGAACTACCAAACTACCTGGTATGAATCCAAAATGTTATTTTAAATAATTGTATGAGTTTCAGAGCAATGCAAATGTATCAAAAACTGTGTAGTGAATAGTGAAAAGTGCTCAAAATGGTGCCCATAAACAGGACATTGAGACCAATGAATACAAAGGCCGGAATCAGAGCTGAACAAGGACTAAACCATATTTAAACCAGGAATAAAATGTGAATAAACTCCAACAACACTAGGATAAAACCAGGACAACCCCTGGGACTAAATCAGAATCAAGCCGGGTTTGAGTCTTGTGATTTTGAAGTCAGAGCTGGAATTGTGTTATCCAGGTGGATGGAACTGCTGTGCTGCTGAGGCCCGGGCGGCAGCTATAATCGGGGATAATCTCATTTGTTTCAGTGACTGCAGTCTTCTGTGGCCTCCCTCCTGCAGAGGATCAAACACCTCCTCAGTCCCAGGACACACACAGACTGACGCTGGCTCCACCTGACCCAGCGCTGATCCACTCAACCCTCCTGAAGATGATGTTTGGAATCAGAGAGACACAAATAGTGCTCGGACAGGCCTTGGATTGTAAATATATTGTGTTCGTCAAATGTGGAGTGCACCTGTTCCTTTGCAAATCCAAAGACACAGACATTTGTGAATCAATTTTCCCAAGTGGACACATTCGAGCGGTGTTGGTGTTTGGGAGAACTTTACCTCTCCACATTTTTAAGTGGCATAACATGAATTATGTCAGGACATGCGGTGGGTCTAACCAGATTATGTGCATACCGAATTCCTGCCTGAGTTCGAGTCAGGTTATATAACTCCTTTCTCTTAAAAAACCTGTTGATAAATGTAGGGCTACAACGTCAAACGCACTTAATTTGGCGGATAATACATGTGGAACACACGTTTGAATCTGATTAAGATAAATGTAACTGTTGCCATCTTATTTTCTGTCCATAAACTCACTTACTAAATAATAATTATGGTTGTATATGTCACTCCAAAGCCAAGGAAGTTATCTGAATTATGTATCATTCTTCATTTTACAATGCACCTATTGCCAAAGCAAGTTCCTAGTTTTGTTCACTGATGATAGCAATACAACTCATTCCGATTATGATTCTGAAAAGGCATTATACTTCCATAAACTTAGGCTAATTCACACAGTAACACGGGTTAATACCTAATGCAAGTTTGAGTATATGAGATCAGGTCCAGGGGGGAGTCCATTTTTCCCAGACACCGCAGCAATCTTGAGTGGTTTATAGGTAAGTAGACGGTTACTCCCCTGTGTTATTGGGTGAACGCATGTGAACTTTTACTGCTGCGTTGATCAAATACCACAGAACACAGCATAGTAGGTGTGACAGCCTGTAGGTGTGACCTGTGTAAACTCTGTGTCAAACCCGACCCGTACCAGGCATAAATAAGTGCACCTCAGCGACCAATTATTTAGAAATGCTCCTACCATCATAATGCCAAAGCCAACAATTCTGTTTTCCAATCTCTATTTAGCTTGTCTCCAAATATGGCATTGGAATTTTGGGCATTTTTTAATCAGTGACATTTCATTACTGAGGTCCCCTATTTATCATATCTAGAACACATTTTATGCCCCAAAACCCCTCGGGAGGTCGAAACATTTAAAGACAAGCTCAAACAAACTTGACATAAATGAGTCACCGAAAACATCACCGCAGCAATTAGACCCACTTTGAACTGATGAAAATGAAAACTTCTGCTCCTAACCTTCCCCCTTATAATCCACTTTATACTTAACCTCACATAGTTGGACTCCTTACGCACAGACCACACATCCAAATGCCATCACCTCACAGGACGCTCTTTGGGATAAATGTTGAAACTAAGAAACTGAGTTACTTTGTAAGAGGGAACTAATATTTACCTCAACCCATTTGCTGATACCATCTGTAACACGTTTCTAAAAGCAGCTCCCATAAACACTGTGATACGTCCAAACAGTTCAAACTACAAAGACGTCTTCCTCTCCACAGCGGACCCACTCAGATGTGCCTCCTCAGCTGACACCTTCTTCACTTTCATGGGGAAATGCAGGAAATCTGTAAATTCACTTGTAAGCACAGTCCCTCTGACCAAGTTTGGGCTTTGTGCAGCTACTTTTGATCATGAAGCGACTGTATTCTTTTAAATGCTTAGAACACTACTGTCCAGATCCTTTTAAAATGGTTCAGTGTCTGACAATACGAAGATCTCAGTCCTGGAGCACAGACCTCCACCAAGGCCACGTACCTTGTTTACAGTAGAATGTTGCTTAGAAAAAAGTACATGAACTATACCTTTACTGGCTCATGAGTACAACCTGTCATGTAAAACCAGAAAGGGACCTTGGACCAACAATACATGAAGATTCCACAAAGTTACGCTCAGACAAAACAATAAGCTTAGGATTTCTTATAGTCAGACAATGTATTGCACCAAAATCTGCTTAAATCAGGTCACAATAACACCAGTGACACTTCTGAGGAAGGAAACATGTCAAGGTACAACACTAAAATACAGGTACAGGAATCCTAAACATATTACAACGTGAAGACCAAATGAACCTAGACGGACAGACAATCCAAACTTTTCCAAACTTTTTTTTGAGCTATTAAAAAAAAAGAAGCTATTTTATTTGGTTTTCCCAGCAGAATAAATATGTACTCTTGATAACATCCCATCCTGTGTCCATTCGCCTTTCTCTCACCGCAACTCATGATGAGTTTCATTCTTTTAATGTTGACCGTCCACAAAGGAGTTCTTATTGAAGCAACCGCGTCATCATATTGAGACACTCCGGAATGCAAGGAGAAATTACTCAGCACTCTGACTCGAGGACACAGAAAATAAAAAGTTTTTAAAAATGTAAAGCTATTCAAAAACTTTTTAGGAGGAGCGCACCACATATTTCAGTCAAGGTAGGCGGGACGGGAGCACTCGCTAAGCACCTAATCCACTCTTGTTAGGGGTCCTGGCTGAATTCATGCGAGCTACAAAGCCATGCAGCGCTGATAGGAGGGCTGACGGTGGGCTGAGGTAATTGGATTGGAATACGGCATTGAGTGTCAGACAACAAAAGATACCCACCTCTCTCATGACTCTTTTGTTGCTGCTGTGGAATTCATTTGGTCATTCACCCCATCCTCAGCTGGGGCACAGGGATCCTATAGACCGGGGGTAGTTCTCAAACCGTGGGGTGGTTCACATGGTGCTACATCGTCTCAGGGTCTTCAAGAGTCTTTTGTAGACCTGAAACAATGGGTTCAAGCCCCAGTACGTACATTTTTTAGCGCAAAAATAGACTGAAGAATAAAAGCATGTTTTATTTTTTTCATTTTACGTGTTTTTATTACACTGAAAAATCTTTGAAAAACATGCAATCCTTATTTTGAGTACGCTAGCATCTCCACAAACCTGACTCTTATTAGGTCTAGTCGTCTCCATGGAAATGTTGGTGTGTTCCTTAGAATATTCCACACTATGGCATACAATGAATCTATCTTCATGGAAATTGTTCCAAAGCACGTTTTTTCCAAGATGTTACTAAATGTTACTTTATTTCCGCTACGGTGTCACTTAGTTAGTTACGTGCCTTTTTAGTAAGTTAGCTTTGACATAGCGCTATAGCTTGTACTTTGCTGGATTTGTGTGGATCTGTTTTAGACTGTTTTAACCTTTGTTTTAATCCTGGTTTAGCATCTGTTTATCAGCAGTTTAACCTGGGAAGTGTCTAGTTTAATGAATGCTTTTGTCACTAAGTAAAAACAGTTAATTACCCTGCCAAAGTTTCAACAACCAGCTCAACGAGTTCAGGACTATCCCAAACGTGAGGTCCAAAACAGATCCAGTGCGGCCCCTATGTGCGGCTCTATGTGTGAACCGTGGATCCCCCCAAAGCCCAGGGGTCATTTGTGTGATCATTACCATAATCACATTAAGTCTGCAGGAGATTAGCACGGCGGCCTCAGAGGAGAAATCCTGTCTGTGCTCCATGACGACTGCACACCACGCCGCGCTGTAGGCACCTATTAGTCACATGACAGCAGCGGCACGGGGACGCGGATCCACGGCTTCAATAGCACAGTGCACCTTAAAAAAAAGAGAACATGTGTCATACGTGTACTGCAGAGCTGACGAGAGGACAAATCAAAGATGAATTGCTATTACAGTTTAGGCAAGTAGTGGTGTCTACCTTTAATTAAAACCTTGAAAGTGGAAATCTAAATGTGAAGAGTATATTTGTCTGGCGGTTTATGTCACATTAACTGTTTTATTGTTCCAAAAAATTATTTTCATGAAGCTGGTTGATTTCGGCAAAAATTTTTTTTTAAGTTGAGTGGATTTGTATCGAGGAGGGACGGAATATTTTGATGGCAGTAATACATTTGGCTTTAATACATTCACTTTACATACTACCTAAAAGAAAGGCAGTACCATGTAGACAATTTGGAGCAAGCAAAAACATGTCACTAGTATTGTAGCTTGGGGCTGCTCATTTATTCTGGGGTTTTGACCTGCTTTTCTCAAACTTTAAGCACTTTAGATATGGGTTAACGAAAGATATATGACACTACCTGCTCAAGAAGAATTTCACATTGTTGCTTATCTCATACTTCTACCACAGAAATAGCCTCTTCAAAATTCCTCTTCACAGACCAAAGGGCCGTACAGTGCAGACAGGACCCACCACGTCCCACCAAAACGTACGATCGCTGGAACCAAATTTAGTTCCTGCCAGGAGAGAGAAAATCTTCCCTAGGGTTAGAAACGTGCCCAATTAACCCTAATTACCCACACAGAGGCCTGTAACCTGAGATGTCTATCAGTCTGTGGCGGCGCTGGACAGAGACGGGTGCAGCTTTCATCTTGAAGTTCAACCACAGGAAAGGCACCATCTGAGTTCTGACAGTGATTGATTTGTGATTTGCGGGGTTTAAGTTAAGCCTGAATTATGCAAAAGACTACTTAGATTTACTCTTGATTTGTCTTGGTTTACGCTTACTACAGTCCTGACAGAAGTGTACACCTGGTTTAGAACTGATGTGTCTTATATAAATAAACATAATATATAAATAGACCTATTAAAAGTAGGTTTGCCGAAGCTAGTGGTCACATCTGTCCCTTAAGGTGAGCTCAGTTGTCAATGAAAAAGGGAGATTTGTGTGTTTTCCTTATCACCATGGTTGCCTACAGGACAGTCATGTGACACGGCCATAAACCGCCACAAAGTGAGATGGTAAAACATTGCATGGTTACTCATTGATGTGGGCTGCTCTGGTCGTGCTGGAGCTCCCAACTGTGCTCCCTTGATTGACCCATTGAGTGACCTGTGTAATTGGCGCACACAAATCACTAACCACAGGGCGCTGGGTTCCCGTCCCGCGTCTGATGGATGTCTATGGGCCGCCGCTGATCTCAAAACAGATTACCTTCCTCCACTGATACACCTGGACACAATTTGGCCTTCGACACCGGAGTCGGCCAAAGAGGATACTGGGGCAATAACACAATTTAGCAATTTGTCAGCGGTTTCATAACTAAATAAATAGCATGAAATATTTAAAACGTAACATGGGAATGTGGTAAAATCAGGTGGGTGGACCTTTGTGCATTAGTCAATCGAGACAAAGGGGACATATTATAAAAAATCCTGTATTGTCCTGCAACTGAGGCTTGAGTGCTCCGAAAAGTTATGATTATTTAACAAATTAAAACTCCAAATGATTCAAGTAGCGTTAAAAATAGCATAGTCAGTTTTCATGAATAAAAACACGTAAATGACAATCTGCTGCTTGTTACAGTGAGATGTCACTGTGGAGTTTCACTTTTAGAACAATAGGCAAAGAGCCTGTTTATTTTTTTGAAGTTGTTTTAGGTCAATATTGTGTTTTACAATTAACACAATGTAAAATTATGATCTACATATATTATAATGCAATAGTAAGTACATGAAAAAGCACACTCTGTCTCCTTTAAACGATTTAACTTTAAATATCAGAGGCTTATCTTAAACCCCGCGAATCACAAATCAATCTTTGTCAGAACTCACAAATATGGCTTACCTCTGTCCCTGGAAACTTTTACTGGCTCAAATTGTAAAGCTGAATTACAACTACAAAAAGACAGGCCAAGCTGTTTACTTCAATGCTGAAATCCAGTTGTTTTAAACCTAAATGTCCTTTCTCTGATCTGAAATGTTGCTACCTAAAGCCCTACACCTGCATTAATCATCACTGGTGGTCGATGAACAAATAATAAAACAATCTAAACAAAAATGAATCTCGTAAATGTGTGGATCTTCTCCTTTCTTTGTTGTGTCTTAAAACTTGCCTTTAACTTTCTGCTCGTAAACCCTTAAATGTCCAGTATAATGTATAGCAAATTAAAGCCATAATTCTTTAATGATTCAGGGAGGAAATATAACTAATCATAATTTGTGGTTTTCAGTTCAGTAAAGTTTCATAGTGGATTCATAGCTTCTGTGCTAAACAAGCAACGCAATACAAGTCCGACCCTGCGGTGGAGAATGCATGGATTTCACATTATTAAAAAAAAAAAAACATGCTCCTTGGTGGAATCCCAATGACTTTTCCGAGGCTCACATTGCAAGATGTCTCTCATAGCCAGCATTTATGTTTTATCCAAATGCCCTTGAGTCTACACTGGCCTTGTTAAATTGGGTCCAGTTTTGCAATTCGAATGATTTACAGCACCTGCACATATTTAGAGGACAGTAAAACCTGCTATTAACATTTTTAAGATGGCATAAATCTTCAACTGGGGTAAAGAAAGTAGTGGTCAGTTATGGATTTGAAGTGGGTGCAAATTGATACGTGTCTCCTGATCATCCACTCACTATAAACTTGTGGGTTGCAAAAAGAACTACGATTATCAATATGTGACACTAGGCTCACGTTGAACTTGTGGGCTGTAAAAGAACTACGATTATCAATATGTGACACTAGGCTCACGTTGAACTTGTGGGCTGTAAAAGAACTACGATTATCAATATGTGACACTAGGCTCACGTTGAACTTGTGGGCTGTAAAAGAACTACGATTATCAATATGTGACACTAGGCTCACGTTGAACTTGTGGGCTGTAAAAGAACTACGATTATCAATATGTGACACTAGGCTCACGTTGAACTTGTGGGCTGTAAAAGAACCTATCAATATGTAACACGAGGGCAGAACACACGGCTTATGCCCGGTTGTGTGTGTTTTTTCCACCACAAAGAAGCTGCAGTAGTTAATATATCATTACCTTGAGTTGTTGCAGGGGCGTGTCCGGCCACGCCTCCTCATGAATATGCAGCGCGGCGCGGACACTCCCCCCTTGTTCAACTTGTGCAGTGAGCGCCTCTTCGGGACCTGCAAGTCAGTCAGTCAGTCAGCGAGCAGTGGACGAGGCTGGCGCATGGCTACTGAATAAACTTCCTTCAACAAGTGGACTACGGCGAGAGGACGGAGAGTAGTGCGCGTCAACAACAAAAAACACACACACACAAGAGAGAGAGAGAGGACTTCAGACGTGGAAGAGGAGCGTCTGTCTTGTCTTATGACCCCGCGGGGACGTCGTGCTTCTCTCTCCCACTCGTGCATGTTTAAATCAGAGGAGAGCAGTGGAGCCGTGTGTCGGCCAGAAAACTAATACAAGCAACAACCGTGAGGCGACAGCAGCCTGGAGCAGTCATGGTGTGGAGACGAGGCTCGGTCGTGGCCGCCTTTTTACTCTGCTTTGTCACCAAGGTACGTGCGTTTTACCGGCCGAAAACGTCATAATAAACCGTTTGAAATGTTGTGTTTTCCCGTGGCAAGTGTCAAGTCACGAAACGCGGAACATGCTCGCGTTACACCGTCATTACCTCGTGTGTGATTCCTCCGCGCGCTCGCGTTAAAAAGTCATGTTTCAAAGCGGCAGTGTTTACGTTTATGTTTTTAACTCGTGAGCGTGTTGTTTTTGGAGTGTAGCGACGTGTGGAATTGTGGCGAGTTGGAACTCACTCTCGTGTCTTCAACAGGTGTCAGTGGGGTCCGGACAATTCGAGCTGCAAATCTTGTCGATGCACAACGCGCACGGAGAGCTGCACACCGGCGCGTGCTGCGACGGCGCGCGGAGCACGGCGGACCGAAAGTGCGCCCAGAGCGAGTGCGACACGTTTTTTAAAGTTTGTCTGAAGGAATACCAGTCTCGGGTCTCGGCCGCGGGGCCCTGCAGCTTCGGAATGGGATCTACGCCGGTCCTGGGAGGGAATACGTTTTCTTACAAGAGCGCGAACAGGAATGACAAATCCAGGATAGTTTTGCCCTTCAGTTTTGCCTGGCCGGTGAGTCTTTTTTTTGTTTTGTTTTTTCTGGAGGCTACTTTTTTGTTTTGTGCGTCTCGACGGGCTTCTTCAGACAAAAATCTCTGTTTGCAGTTCAGTTCAGAGCAATTATCTTGTGTCAGTCACCAACCTCGACCCCGAACCCACCTCGACACCAATCACAACAAACTAGAAGAGTGCACTTCTCTTGTGGTAGTGTTAGGCTCTTTGTCAAGTATTCTTTTTGAACAAGGACCCTTGGTTTTCCACAATTTATGTGAGTTCTACCAGGTGCTGCTGGTATTTCTCAGTTTCAGGCCTAGACCTGTCTTTTTCTTTCTGCTTTTTTTTTTAACTAGTTTGCATATAAGGCATTACACAACAGAGCAATTTGGATGAAAGATAGATTTGACACTAATTGACAGCCTTTGAACACACTCCATTTCTCTAAGTACTGTAGTTATCCTCTATAACACAGTGAAAAATGTTGCCTCCCTCTCTAGACCAGCTCTTGTGTTTGGCAGTTGAGTGAGTCGATCCCTCCACTCTTTGGCTCATAGTCCCGCTTAGTGTAAAAAGTACTTTCAAATACTTCTCCTTTCCTTCGTGTCAGCTCTTCTTGGTGTGAGAGTAAATAAATGGCCCTGACGTGCTTGTGGGAGCGTGGTTGTAGGTCTGTGAGAGAAGATTTGCCATGGTGGAGCACATTTCGATATAATGAAAAGTGCGCTCACTCCGCATAGACTCGCTAACCCCACACTTGGCCCGATGCCCCCACCACCAGTGTCTGATACTGTAGTTCTGAGGCACAGTGCTCTGCTATGGGTATGTCACGTTTAAGCTTTACTTTTATTACTTTTAGATTAGGTTCTTTTGCCTAATGCACAGTTTTGGGCTCAAAAGTAGTAAGGTAAAGACCACGGCCGTGTTTAATGTCTTGCATGGGGCCGTTTTCTCAGTAGTTCCCATGCAGCAGAGGCAGAGCAGATCATTCAGCCTGGTTTTCCCCCATGATCCGATCAGGCTGTGGAACAATGTTCACGGCAGGGAAGCATGCAATCTGATAGGGGCTGTATTTTTTTATTTGCCCTCGACTTAGACACTGGCGCCTCACACCTTTTTAAAAGACAAAAGTTTCTGTTTATGTCCGCTCTATGGTAACCTTGAGTTAGCATAAATGCTTAGTGCCGGATTAGTTTCATGTTATGTGGTGAAAATCGTTTCTAGTGGAAAACAACACTTGTTGACACTGAAATATGACACTGGATGTATTCCAGCCTCGAGGACTGTAGCTGCACTTAAACCATTGTAATGACACGTTGATTACACATACAGACTTAACCATGTTCTACACAACACAGACTGTCAAACATATGGCCCTGGGCTAAATATGGACTGTAATAACAACTGTGTATCAGGCCTGAACATATTTTTGACTTGTTGGAGCTCATTATTCAAGAAAAAACTGGCAGGTCAGTGCATAGAAAAATGACACCATTGAGACGACCAGCCCCAAAAGCAACCACATGTGTAACAGAAGCAGGCGAACAAAAAGACCTCAAGGGATACAGATACCATAAGATAAAGATCTTAAATAACCATCTATAACATTTATGATGAAACATGCCATTAAAGCTTTTATAGTACTTTATTATCATTACGGTTTGGCACCACCATATTTACTTTATTGTCACAGCTGTCGCACAGTTTATAGCTACATTCCTGTTGGATAAATCCATTACCTGGTGATATGACGTATACGAGGTGGGCCTGAGAATAGCCTTTTACACAATGACAGTTGTGTTTTCTATTGAAAGTGGTCAGAAAGGAGGTGGTCGCTGCATTCCCTTCTACTCGTTTTATCCAAGAGCTCTACTTGAGTGCACATTTACAATCGTCAGGTTAGGTATGATATCACTCTTTGTCCTTTTCATCACTTGATTGGCTGTTGCGGACAGATGGCGGTGTGGTGCATTTGGGTTGTTGGGTTGTTGGAGTTCATGAGGCTGTTGATGTCCCCCTCCTCTCCTCTTTTTGGTCTCTGCATAAAGTTGGCCTCTTGTCCCGGCCAAGGGCTTTGTTTAAGTCACGCTTGGTTGGACCTCAGGCATTTCATCGCTTTAACCTTGCCACCCACAGTAACCGCTGCACTTAATGAGGCTACACACATGTCTCTCTTCAGGTTAGTTAAGGCAGACCTCCAGATGCACACTGTTGCCGGGACATCGTTAGCATGTTAGCGTTCATCATACAACTTGGACATTTTGTCAATACAATGGTTTTATCTTACATAGAAGTGTGGGTCGAGCTGCTTCACAAAAGTGTATCAAGGCTGGACAATGGGTCGCCCTCGGTGACTTCAGTGAGGATTATCAAACATAATGGAGCTAGTGCAGCTGTAATGCAGCGCAGGGCAAGCAACAGGAAGCAGCAGTAGTAGACTCAGCATTGATAAAGCCACTTTTCTGATTGGAGTCTTTACTTTTTGTCTGCTTGTCTCCATGGAGATATTGCTTTGCCTAGAATTTTCCACACTATGACATTCATTTATCTAGCTTGCTTTTATTCGATTACAGCTGTTTTTATTGCTCAAACAAAACCTTGAAAAACATACGTAGTCTTACTTTAAGCTGACTCTCCACTGATCTGACTAGAAACAGGGTCTACATAGATTGGAATAGACACGTTTAATGTGCGGTAATACTGAGAAACATTCCTGTCAAAACAATTGCTTATCCACGGAGATAAGGAGGTGACAGATTCTCCATCCAGAAAAGTTGCCTTGAGCATCTTTAAATTATTCCTTTCAAGTTAGTTAAAGTGCTAAACATTGCAATTTTTATTCAACCTTCCACTTCCTTAGCCACAGCTGCCCTGGGGCAGGCTAACCAGATTTAGTTTGAACCTTTTTCATTTGAGCAAATTTTTGTCTGTAAACCTGAGATAGTGCTCAAGCCATGTGACCGTACTCTGAAAACCACTGCATTAGTTAAAAAACAACCATTGTCTTTTTATTATGCAATCTTTACAGTCAAGTTGGCGCCTTAGTTCTGCAAACTCTGCAGCTAGTCGTAATAATTTACTATGCCGCCGTCTACGTTTAGATGTGGAACTGCCCTGACGTGACGATGATAGACATTCTGACAAGCCATAGTCTTTAGAGCACCACTATCAGGTGAGTTTTGTCATAATTATTGGCTCGAACCCGAAGTAAACGCTGCTGGCAGCTGTGAAAGTAATAACACATTTATTTTTGCTATTATCTGCTCTGATGTGGCAGTTAAGTGCAAAGTACTCAACAGAATGAAGTGGAAAAGTATTTGATTTGTTATTCTTTCTTCCTTGCGTCACCAACAGCGTCTTGCGGTTGAAAGTGAACATTGAGATTTGTCACCGCCCCTGAGCCTTTTGGAGCCGTGACATGCATCAAAACGCCTGTAATGGCAATAATCACATGTGTGTTATTGTTTTGCTTCATGCTTAGAGACCCTTGGAGACAGTTGGTTGAATATGTCTTTCATTTTACCTTGCCCTAATTATGTTTGACTTGAGACAGGTCCAAAATCAGTTGATGCTATGTTTTTGTTTTCATTGGCAAAAATCAAACTCCCTTTTTTTGGGAAGGTGTCTATGAGGTTATCCCAGGTAATGCACCTAAACACAAAACTTAATAAAGGGTCCATTATTCATGTAAGTTCTTGTATTGACAAAAATCCTTCAACAAGCATTCCTTCTCTGCAGTTTGTCATTAGCGCCTGGAAGCTTTGAGGTGCGATGGGTGTGCTACAGCCGTATTAATCACAATCCTCACAGTTGATAGCGTTGAATTGATTGACTCAGGAAAGCTGATAGCAACAGTGAGAGTCAATATGGTTTTATTTACATTTCATCTGTACCAGGACGAGCCTAATCAGATTTGCATTGGCTTTTATTGAGGGCAGTTCCTTGGTCAGTTCCTACAAGCGAGCAGTGAAACACAGAGCAAAAACCTCTAGAACATTTTGAGAATAAATGGTTTGCAAATCGTGGTGCCAGACTATGTCAAAATATTTATGATATTGTGAATGTTTTGAAGGTATGCAAAATTTAAGTATCAAGTAGATATTATGACAAATGCTACAAAAGAGCTGATAAGAGCTGTTATAAGGTGACATCTCAGCACTTTTGTGATCAATTTGACTGAAATGTCACTTTTATCTGATAATAAATCCATAACTAATACGCTTATCTCTAAAATTTTAGCTTTTCTGCAGTGAAATGTTGACCACAATCCTTAATTCCGCAGGTGGTTGGACAGTTTTTATTCAACTCATTAAACTGCGGTTAGTAATCACAAAATATCTTGGTTTGTCCTCATTTCTATTCATTTATCTGATTACAGAAGTCTTGCCAGGTCAAATTGTCCGTACATTTTTGCGAACCACTGTATTAGACCTTCGCTTTCCAGTTATTGAAACATCTTTTATTATGGAGTCCCGTTCCAGAGCAGGGCTGGACCTCTCGCTCCCGTCTCTGTGTGTGTATTGGGAAAATTCCCCTAGCAAGAGGATTCAGTAGTGTTCTTTGGCAGGACCGAGCGCTTCGAGCTGGGCTGATTCTTATCACTGATGTTACATGTCTGTTGTTGGACACCGTCTGTTTGGCCGGCGGAGATGAGAAGAAGAAGACATATGGCCACACACTTTTTGCACTTGGACTTGTGCGTTTGTGTGTGCGTTTGTGTGTCGTGTGTGTGTGTACTTGAGTGTGTGTGTGTGTGTGTCCACTCTTAAGTTCAAAGAGAAGTTGTGAGTCAGCTGGAGCCTGGGAAAAGTGAACCTGGCACTGGCAGTCTGATAACACTGAGAAGTTATGGAGTGTGAGTGAATGGGGAGGCATGCTCTCTCTCTCTTTCTCTCTCTATCTCTCTATCTCTCTATCTCTGGAAGCACTTATTTTGTCCAAACATACCAATAACAGGCATCTTGTTAGAGACAGCTTGCAGCCCCCTGAGACTCGCTTTGATAACATAATCCTGAATATAAACTAAGTAGTTATTACATACCTATACGTCAAAATACATGTACTCCAAAGTCTCATGTGTTACAAACAAATGTATTCCTCAATATTGGCCTCAAGAGCTGTCGGCCTTTCGTCGTTTGGTCGATGGTGTGTCTGTTGACCCACATTTAATTCATATTTTACGGATTTCTATGGGACAGCAGCGGAAATGAGAAAGTCTGAAGTGAGCAAGCTGGGCGTGAATCATGGGTTGAATCTTCCGTTTCACATAAATAGGCTGTTTTCTCATACTTTTCTGCATAAATTGTTGTTTTTGCCTCAACTCGCATACATTCGTCATCTTGTAAGTGCAGTTTGGGTGGGACAAAGTTTTGAGCTTTTGCCAGATTCGTGCCACTTCCCTGTTTAGTCAGCTAATCGATTGACAATGCGTGTGTTTAGTCGACTGAGAATGTCCTAGTTTACTACAGTTTTATTGCATATAAACCATATGTTTCAAGTCCCATAAATTGCTTGAATTAAAGAGCAAAAGTTATCATCACAATCAGTAAAAAATCTATAAAAAACAAACAATTATGGCATACAAACTGTTGAACTCACTGATTTGATCCTCACTGTTGTTAAAGCAATCTCTTCTATGTACAGTAAACACGTTTGATTGAGGCAGTTTGAAGCTCCGTCAGACCAGACTTTTGAGACATTAGGGTAGTCAACCAAATACATTCTTGGTGATTCTTGTGAAGTACCAGTAAACTGCACCGTCATAAGTAAAAAGCAGATTAAACTGTGGTGTCTAGTCACTCCCAAAACGTCAACTAACTCACTCAATGCTTTCCCCTTTCTGCTTTTGTGCAAATTCTTAAAATAATAATAATATAATCAGAAACTCCATTGACGGATTAATTGACTGAACGACTAAAGGCGTACAGTCCTCATAGACATACTCTACAATGTACATTCCAAATTAATTATTGTAATTACGGTACAAGCAAAGTAAACATCAATCCATTCAACCATACATACCATATATACAATTATTGTCTGGATTGAATCTTGAAGCCAATGTCATGTGTCTTAACTATAATAACTTTATTTCTCAGAGGTGGGATCTTGATGCTTTAATCACTCCCAAGTTGAAACAAGTCTAAATCATGCCAGTTTAGGGCGTGTTAGGTTGTCTTTATTCTCAGAGCCAGTAATCTAATAAACGTTATGTGTTATGACAGCAGTCCATCCAAATTGATATGATTATTTTCACTCTCTCCTGGTGAGAATGTCTACGTGCAGAGCCGGTGTACCAAGTGTTTGGAAAGATTTGAGATTTAGTTTGACCTTTTTGGAGTATAGATTATCTGAATTAAATCACTAAGTGTAACTCACTGCCATATTGTGACCTGAATAAGAACGATTATCGCTGAACCGGGAAACAAATTTAGGTTCAGAAGGTCACTTAAGTATGACGCATAATATACCACAAGACATTTGGTCATTTTCTGATAACAAATAGTACAGGACAAGATGACAAACCGTTATTCATGTGAAAATGTCCAAATACTTGACGATGTTGTGGTTTTCCAGTTGACTTCCTGTTTTTGAGCCTTTGTCACAAGTGGGATTTATAGTCTGACCCACCCAAATAATCTTGTATGAACCCAAGAAGGAACAAATGGTGAAATCCCCCAAATTCTCCAGGCCACATGTATTTGTCTTCGCAGCAGAGGCTTTTGCTGGCTAAGCATTAAGCGCTAGGACTGAACTTGATACTGTTAAGCGCTCGGAGGGGAAGCGGAGGCCTCGTGTTCGTGGTGTTAATATAGCTGGCTGTCGCTTGTAGTGTCGTACATTGATGAGGTATCACGTTGCCCCATGACTGCGTTACTCAAGCTCTGCCTAAAGTCATTACAGCCAGTAATTATGAGTCAGAAAACACCATAGTTTGGGAGAGCCGTATTAAATGATAGCTTGTGTGATTGCAATGGAAAACTGGCAAACTAACAGATGCTGGCGTTGTTATGTTGGTGGAAAGTGAGGCAGCAGGATTAATTGCAGTGCATAATTAGAAAATAACAAAGATTGCCATTATTTAGGTGATTTAATGTCATTAGTAAACAAAGGAAAAATCCTAAAATGTGCTAACCTAGTTTAGACCTCTAAACATGAAGTGATTCTTGTGTTACTACATATGTTTACATGTCTCAGTTGTTAGTTTAAAGGTAGGACGAGACACAATTTTGTATTTTGTGGCACGAGATTTTGTCCCAGTCTATCTTATCTTTTATAGCCAATCATTTTACAAAATATAATTGCAATCACAAAACAAACAGAAAAATCTCAATTTGATATTCTCCTGAATTGCTTGATTGCATGGGGAAACTGGCAAAGGATAAGACACTTGCTTTATTAAACAGGAGGAAAGCCTGACAAAACAAGGTGAAAAAATGTTTTGGAGTGCGTCATGCACTTTCCCTGAGACGAGTTGCTCAGGGGTTTTCCTTCAGCAGGTTTGTTTACAGTGAAGTCATTGCCGGTTGCTATGTCGGATTGCTGTCGTGCCTCTGAGCAGGAATAGGGAGCAAGGATGTGAAAGAGCAGTTTTCTGTTGCGAGGGACTTGTCACCAGCGCATACTTTCTCCCTGACTCCACAGACACATTGTTCGCTTCCCCGTGACTGAGGCGCAGCCCCGAGTGAATGTGTAAGGTGATACTGGTGTGAGCGCTACCGACCCCGAATCAGACAAAGCGTTTTGGGAGTGCTGAAACCAAGACAGGCCCTCCAGAGTTGAG
This sequence comes from Eucyclogobius newberryi, assembly GCF_026437365.1. Taxonomy (NCBI): domain Eukaryota; kingdom Metazoa; phylum Chordata; class Actinopteri; order Gobiiformes; family Gobiidae; genus Eucyclogobius; species Eucyclogobius newberryi. The sequence goes on along the minus strand of NW_027316500.1, from coordinate 10,704,124 downwards.
CTCATTCAGCCCGCCTCTGCCCCGTCGGCCCTGCCATCTCCCCCTTTTGTCTCATTCATTTCATATATAATCCTGCTTGTTATAGTGTTATTTTTCTACCTCAAAGCTGGGGTTTGCCTTCCTTTTTACAGTTCTACAAATGAGCATGAAATTAGAAAACCCATACACATTGTAAACCAGCGCTGTCTGAGAAAAATAACCATCTTCCATTGCCTAGTCTCACCACATTTCATAAACATGTGGAAAAACTGTACTTGGGGGAAAGTGTTACCGTGGTGGAGACGAAGACATGGTTTTGGCATTTCAGCGTCTTTTTTTTCTTCTTCACTACGTTTTCATTTTGACGGCTCATTACTCCAGATTGTGTTGAGCAGCTTTACTACAGTGTTTTGGTTTATCTGACTCGTCCAAACCACTCGTGTGCTCCTGATGTCATCAGGCATTAGTCGCCTTGTCCATTTTGCATTCTTATTTTGAATAGTTAAATGTGACAATTTGCATGGTTACTACTAACACGCAGAAGAATTTTGAACATCTAGTTTCTTGCAGCTAACTCCTGTTGTCTCTTTTCTTCCAGAGGTCGTACACTTTGATAGTGGAAGCCTTGGACTTCAGCAATGAAACCAGTGGTGAGTATTGTCCTCATCTGCCTTCTCCATCTCCTCTGCCTCCCCTTTGTCCTTCCTCTCACTCTCACTGGAGTCTTGGAGGAGTCGTGTGTTGAAGGTCAGAGGAGGAAGTTTATACTTCCTGCCGACCCAGGTCCTGTCTTTGGGTCCTCTGGGTCTGAGTGCATCCGTGAGGGGAGTGTGTGCTGACAGGTGCCCGAGCAGAGGGGCTCCGAGGTGGGACAGGGCTGCAGACAGAGAGGAGGAAGTCTGGATGTGGGGGGTTTGAGGGCGTATCAGGGCCTGCTGTTCACTATGAAAATGTTTTCATTGGACTGATGACTGATGGCAGGTGCTGCCAGTCGGGGTCAGGGTCACACTGTCTAACTGTCACTGAGGTGTGAAACACAGCTCGCCCGGGCGCTGCCACGGGGCCGAGGGCTCCGCATGGGGGGCCACTGTCTTTAGGTTAAAGTTACCTCTGACACAGGTGGACCACTCTCTTCTGCTCTTTTACTTCACACGACTGCTACACTCTGAGTTTATCTGTGAAAGCTGTGGTTGTACCTCTCATGCATGTGGGAATAGCACTGCAGTCTCAATTTGAATCTAACTTTTATTTTATTTGGTGAGGCAGAGGTGAGGCCGTGATCCCAGCTCAGGGAGGGCTCTATCCCAGCTTGTTTATGCAGGTCTGTCCGAGGTCATCAAGGTTTCGGTCATTTCTGCTGTATTTGCCGCTCCCCAGAGAGCTATTAGGGCATTGGTGTGAAAAGCCCCTGAATGTACACACTCAATGCTGGTTAAGCCTCCATGAGCTGCGCAGGCGAGCTCCCAGCGCTGTTAGCCTCAGAGGTCATTTTGTTCTGTTCTGTTATTTCGATAAACATTAAAACATTTCATACGTTAATATGACATAATTTATGTTGTGCTTCCCTGTTTGTAAACCACTGCTTTTAAAACATTGCATTTATCCCGTACTAAAGACATAACAGTCCAGTGCTCTGCTTATTGATAATCTTACTGCCAAAGTTGGGCCTTAATGACTTTATGAAGCTGGTCTCAGTCAGCGTTTATGTTTATCCTGAGCCAGGCAGCAGGTAGTAAGGACGTGCTACTCCCGGCGCCGCGGGCCAGCAGTCGGTAGAGAAATGCCTCACCGCCGAGCTCTGGCCTCCAGATCAATGTGAAATGTGGCCAGGCCCTGTGATTTCTGCTCACCTCGCTTCACTCCACTATATTCTCCTCAGAACTGCAAATATATGAGCGTACTCTTGCTTTATCGCTCACTCTCTCATCCTCTCTCATCTTCTATCTTACTCTTTTCTGCCTCCACCCGTGTCTTCACTATCTCTCTCTTACTCTCTCTCTGTGTGCATTGCATCATACTACACCGAGGGGCGATTCACCCAGCGGTCAGCTACCTCTGCTTGGCCGCGCTTGGTAAATAACTGGTGTGACACATTTTTCATTCGCTCCCAGGTGGAAGATTTAGAAAGCAAGTAGCAAGTGCAGGAGTGTGAGTGAATGAGCTGTGTTAATGCGCTGAGGCTTGTACAAACGCTAACTACGGCTACATGTCTAAAAAGTGAATCTCAAGGCAAACACTTAAGAATCAATATTCATTTACTTCTCAAAACACATTTAATATATGGGTTTCAGTGTCAGGCTACAAGAAATATCGCAATCGACTTGAAAGTTTAATGGTCGCAATTAGCAAACAATGTCCTCTACAAACAGCCAAATATTGTGCCTATTCATGTCTAAATCCTGTAGTTTAGACCTCTACAAACTGTTAAATGAAATGTTAATGCTTCTGGATGTGTTTGAAATGGGAACTTTGAACATAATCAAAACATGAATCGTAAATCTAATCACAAACGCAATGCTTGTCAGAAAAATCACAATTCAAAAAAATCAAAAATTGTTCCGCCCTATTTCAGAGTGATAGACATTTTCCACTGTTGCTATAGCAATTAATAAGTCAAAACACAATCACATCATGTCACCTTTAAAGAGGAAGCTGGGTCTAAACTACAGTATTAGCTGTTTTAATACAAATGTCCCCATGGAAACGTATGAGATTTTACAATCATGATCTTATCTTTAATTTGATTTAAACTGTTCAAAAAAAAAGTATTTGTTTAGCTTCAATATAGACCTAGTTTATGACCAGAAGAATAATATTCAGTAATGACTTCTTGATTTAAGTTCCTATGTCATTATGGTTGTATTCTTTCATCCATCTCATTGCTATTGCAGTATTCAGTAGTGTGTTTCCTCTGTAGTGTGCTGCTTTAGTGAATACAGTGTCTGGGCCCTGTGGCAGCCATGTTTGCTCAGTTTAAGTGTGTTTGCTCTGTTTGTAGAGCTCATTACGGCTCTCGCTCCCGGCTCAGCCTTTGCCCATTCACCAAAGCCATGACCTCGTCCTTGTTTGCCCAACTAAAGAAACCTTTCCCCAGCCCAATGTGTGCTAAATCATGCATTATGGAGCTGCACAGTCCACGTAAAGTGTAACTGGTGTGAAAAGTCCGAGACCTTTTGACTGGTGCGAGGAGAAGAATGTCTGTGAGAAATGAGGCTGTGGGGGGAAAAGCGCTGATGGTGCCGTGGCCCACGTCCCAGCGCCGGTGTCCACAGACTGTAATTTATGGCTGCTGTGGCGGTGGTGTCCTCGCCTGTGAAAATGCATGGGGCAGTGTCAATACTAGAGTAAGAGCTGCAATATCCCCGAGCTGCCAACCTGAGAATGAGAAAGCAGGAAAACAGAAGCTCTGATTTGTATAATATTATATTTTGAATTGGTCTTTTTGGGGCAAACTAAGAATCATGTTTTAGAATTGACAAAAGGGCATCACAGTAAGTGCAAGTTGGTTTTGTGTTATTTAATTGAGAGATAAATTGAAATTGTTGTTTTGGAGCTATGCAAAATTTGAATATTGAGAATATAATCTATAACTAATACTATTAAAATTAAGGTATAAAGTGATATTTCTGCCCTTATGTGATTCATTTTATGATCCAGTCACATCTTGTGTGCAAGACTTTAACCTAAACCAAGACATTTATATCAATGTCTTAGTTATATAAAGTCTTTTCTGAATATAGTTATTGAGATATTATTTGCCAGCCCTATGGATGACTATGCCTTTTGCTTTATTTTGTGTTGCCTGGTTGGTAGGTTGTTTGTTGTCTGTTTCAATGTTGGCCTAGACGAGCTGAAATCACTGTCCAACGTGTACCTAGAATTGATCAAAGTTACACAGAAAGCCCACGAGCGAAACATGAATGAAAGGAGTGTGACATAGTTTGTTACAGAACAAAGAAGGCATAATTCAGAGGCTCTAAACTGACAAGGTTAAAGCAAAGTTAAAAGCGTGGCTACTTAGGTGTCACTTTTACAAAGAACAGGGCCGTATCAAGCCCTGCGACAAGTTGGCCACTGTCCAGGGTGTACCCGGCCTAAGGCCCGAAGTCACTGGGATAGGCTCCAGTCACCCGCGACCCCAAAAAGGGAACAAGCGGTAGAAAATGGATGGATGGAGGGCCGTATCAAAGCAAAAACAGGAATAACCCCAAGGTGTAAACCCGAGAATCAGAAACGACGGAGCGATTTGCAAAAGAGAGCGTGAGAAAAAAGAAAAAAAAAAGTTAAAGTGCTCATTACTTCCAGCCTCTCTCGTTTTCTCCATTTTCTTCTTGTACATCTCCTCCAATACACATACTTGCGTTAATTACATACAATCTAGTATCTTGGAGAGCTTCGGCGATTTGTGCGAGCATATTTTGGTTTCCCTGCTGTAAAATCATCCACATTCACCAGATAAGATGCAGCATTCCCGTTCTTGGCCTAATAATGTGAAATTGTGTGTTTTAGGCGCCGATGGACGGTTAATAGCAAAGGCGTTGCTCTCTGGAATGATCAACCCGAGCCCTCAATGGCAAAAGCTCACGCATCCCGGGCCTCCAGCGCAGTTCGAGTATCAGATTCGTGTCAGCTGCGACGAACACTATTACGGATTTGGCTGCAATAAGTTTTGTCGTCCGAGAGATGAGTTTTTTGGACATTATACGTGCGACAGCAACGGGAACAAGACGTGTCTCGAGGGCTGGTCGGGACCTGAGTGCACCACAGGTAAGCTTGGGGTTATTCTTACAGGTCAAAGAGGATGGGTATCAGAGCTGAAGATAAATGTTGCCTTTGAATTAAACATGAAGAAATCAAAATGAATTATATTATAAGTGAGTGTAGCAAAAATTTGAATTGTATTTCCAAGCATAAAAGGCCCAAGTGCTGAATGAAATCATTCCTGTACTTTAAAATGTTGTAGAACCATTTCCTCAAGGCACAGACTAAATTAAGTTTTGAAATGGTTTTACTTATTTAACTATTCATTTTGTTTGGATGGTTTGTGTCCTATATACAAATATCAATATTTACATTATTGTTTTAAATAGAATATAGAAAATACAGTCAAGTAAAATACTATGAAAAGGGCAGAAACTTGCAGTGTGAGTATACAAAGTGATATTAAGGTATTTTTTACCGTTTACTTTAGTGCAATACTAAGCTGAACCTTAACAACTAAATTTACAGGCAGGTTTTAACACATTTCTGGCCAAAAGCTTTAATCTTTTAATCATTTTGTCATCACAATAATGCCCCAAGTGTCACACACACAACAAAGAAAGGTTATAGCAAATATAAAATCATCTATATCAAGTACAATTATAGGTAGATTCACCAATAGTACAGCTAGAAGTAAAATTTCCTCAGAAACATATCTCAAGTAAATGTTACACAGTACCTCTTTGCTAGCCACCTCTAGTTCAGTGTTTTGAAGTCGGCCTTATGAAGAGCCAGAGATTCAGACTGATACACTGTCTGCTGCTTCCTGCCTCTCAATAGCCACTTTGTTCATAAATTTTCTTTTTTTTTTCCCGTGCCACAGGAATTAGACTTTTATTAGACATTGAGCTATGAATCATGGCTTATGGTGAGGCCTTGTTGACAACAGTGTTTATTCCCTGTGGTTGAAATGAAAAAGTTAGGAGTAATTATCATTCACTGCTGCAATTATGAAGTGCTTAAAACAGAGAAGCTAAAATAAAGTCCTGTTTCTTTTCGTTTGTAGCTATCTGTCGACAAGGCTGCAGCACCGAACATGGATCCTGTACAGAGCCGGGCGGCTGCAAGTAAGTGACGAATACATTCATTTTGATCTTAAACTTGTAGCTGTGATATGTACATTTGCTATTCTTTATAACGGTGACACCTGTAGAGCATCAACTTCAGAATTTAAATCAGGAAAGGTTTATTGCCATTGCCTTTGATCAAAATTCACAAACATATGAACTTGCTTTGGTGATTCGGTGCAACATAAAACAGTGAACAATAATAAAACAGCATAAATAAAATCAAAAAGGGCATGCATTTTAATTCACTATAGGACGATGGAAAAAAAAAATAGACTCACTATGTACACAGAATTTACACTTAAATTTACGGATGTAGCGCAGAAAGTGAACAGTGCAGTGAGTGATTGATTAAATCGTAGTTAAAGTGGCAGGTGTTTAGAAGTGTTCATGAATCCAAAGGTGGAAAGAAACTGTTCTTGTGGCGGCAGGTTCTGGCATCCTACTTTTCAGTATTTCTTGGTAAAATGATTGGAAAACATTGTGATTCATGCTAATATCACCTTTCTACGGTCAATATTTCAATAAAATGAATAAGATCTGCAGTCAAGACGTGTTCAGCCACAACTAGAAGCTCATCCTCGATCAAGAATGTATTTTGAGTGATATTTTTTCATAAGTGGCACATACGGTAGGTTGTTCTATCATTGTTTTATGTTGCACCGAATCACCAAAGCAAGTTCCCATGTTTGTGAATTCTGTTCATTGACAATGGCAATAAATGTTTGTATGTTCTTTATTGTAGAGGCATTGACTTGGTTGCTTGGTCCCTATGTCTAACACATGCTCTAATGACGCACATGTTATCAGTTCAATCATGCACAAGATTTGGATGAGTCTTCGAGTGTATTGTTTGTCTAGCTAATGGCTCCCTAATGCTGTTTGTGTGCGCTGGAGGAAAGGCCGGGGCAGATGGGTATCCAGGCTTGTGCATTGTTAGCAGGTTCAGTCGTGGTCCTTAAGTTGAGAGTTGAGTAATAGTCTTCTTAATTCTTTTATCTGGCTGTAAATCAAGCGCAGGGTTGATGAGTTCATTTTGTGCTGCGACTCCTGTTGTTTTTCCCAAGCCTTTGACATCATAAGGTTTCTTGTAAGTGCTTGTGTGGCCACTGGCAGAACACAGAGTTTGACTTTCTTTAGTCTGTGCACAGGTGTGGTTACATTTGGAAATTTTGGTTTTGCTTTGTGTATATGCACTGTGCCAGAAACCTCCTAATGCAAGCTCTGCTACTGGTGCAGTGAGCAATTTCCCATGACAACGATAAGGAATTGTAATATTATTCAACTCAAACTTCTGCTAATGGAGTTTATGTTAATTTACGAATGTCGTAAATTCTCACAGAGGAGGAGCGGTTTGATCCACGTGTCACTGTTGTCAGACAGAATTTCTTTCATACTTCTGCTGAGACGTTGTGCTCCGCAGTTCATAATCTAATGTTGTGCTGCTCAGTAATTTGGCTTTGTAATGACTGTAAATTATTTAGGATGCTGTCGCTGAGAGATCTGCTTCTCATGACAGGATTAGCGCACTTTTAAGAATAGCTGCTTTAATCACAGACTGAGGTTTACTTAACCACGTGTTTATTTTTACAGCCTGTCCGTTTCTCGGGGCTAATCAGTGTGGCGCTTCCCTGGAGGGACACAGGGTTTCCTGCCCCTGCACTCAGCACTGCAGTACTGTAGTGCCACTTCACCACCTTTTAACAGCAAACTTATCAGCAGACTGCACTGCTCTCTTAATTATGGAGGCCTGAAAGAGAAGGGCAGCACTATCAGTGTAATTATGGCTCTGGACATTTTAGTGCCAGAGTGCTCCCTCCTCGGCCTCCAGGCACAGCCTGACTCCTGACTCATGGGAACCACGATGAGCTGCAGTGACTCCAGCTGGACCACTCTGTGCAGAGATGGTGTGACTGCCAAGCCACAAGCATGCCGTTGTTAAAGAGCATACTAATGTTAGCTGTGCTAAAGGTCCCTTTAGAGCAGTGATATTTAGTTTTTAATGCTGTGTTTGAAATGTATAATATTCTTTCTCTCTCCCAAACCATTGTTTTAAAGCTGTTGCTTAAAAACACAGCTACTTCAGATTGATTTGTGGTCCCTTTAGTCCCCTCAGCCCTATTGTGAAAACAAGCTGTTGTTTCTGTAATGTAATGTTGGTTCATTAGGGTCAGATTATTGCTGCATTTTTAGATGGACTAAAGGAATAAACACCAGATAAGAGTGTTTCAGCTCCCACTGGGAAATTGCAGTGGTAGTTTTTGTGTTTGGACTAATATGCCTCACAGCAGCAGAAGACATGTCTCCTTCCTTCTGTGACCTTAACACTGGTGCTTGTGTTGCAGGTGTCTGTACGGATGGCAGGGCCAGTACTGTGACAAGTGCATCCCTCACCCCGGCTGTGTCCATGGCACCTGTGTGGAGCCCTGGCAGTGCCTCTGCGGCACCAACTGGGGCGGTCATCTCTGTGATAAAGGTTAATCCTCTCTTATTTCAGTTGCACTTTTAAAGGAGTGGCATTTGTTGTCTCAAAACAAACTAAACGTGTTGGAAACTTTCCAAGATCTGAACTACTGCGGCACTTACCAGCCCTGTCTGAACGGTGGGACGTGCAGCAACACAGGACCGGACAAGTACCAGTGTACCTGCGCTGAGGGCTACTCCGGAGCCAACTGCGAGAGGGGTAAGTGAAGTCACACAGATAACCTCAACTCCACAAACATACATTTTATTGCTGAACAGACCTGCGTACAACTTTCAGTGATGGTCAAAGAAAGGGTTGTTTTCTTGTTACACGCTCCAGGCTTCGGCAAACAGTAATAATCTGAGTTGGGTTTGTGGAGATTTTAGTACTGATCTTGGCGCAAATCATTGATTGTTTGAGAAACAAGTTTGGGACCATGCGTGGCAGATGACTTGAGATCAAATGATATGATCCATTTGTGTCCTGTTGTGAGCACAGCCTAAAGGTCAGAGGTGAGCGACTGCGTAACGAGAGGAGGCGATAACTCGTCCATAATCTATTTTCACTGTGGCCTGAGTGCCTCCAAATCAGGTAATCCTCCGGTTTGATCTTGAGGCTCCGGTCATCTGTTCACGTCTTAGGTATTTCACAGACAGATGGGTGCGGTGCTGAGGAGATGATGGACTTTTCCTCATTAAATCTCAAACTAGCGGGGTGCTGACAGCTTAACTGCGGGGATGTCAGGAAACGGTGAATTTAGTAACAGGAGGTCCGAAACGAGGAGTGCGTCAGGCTATTGTGGAGTCAGGGGCCCCAGGGCGCAGCTCTGCATCATCTGCCTCTTCTGTACGGACCCCTCAAGGAACTGCATGTTAAAAGTTGCACAGCCAGATTTCTATTTGAGGTTTTACTTGACAAAAACGAATGGTTATTAATACAAAATGAAATAGCACCTATAAGAAGAGGTGGGCAATATATCAATATTTAGATAGTATTGTAAGTTTTGTTTGAAGATATGCATAATTTATATATTGAGTTAATTTATTGGGGGAAAATGCAACAGAAAGAGCTAATATAAAAAGACATGTTGCAAACTTTCAAATAAGGTGATATTTCTGAACTTTTGTAATCAATTTTACAGACAATTAAACCTCTACTAATACAATTAAAGCCATGTTTTAACACATTTCTGTTGGATTGATATAATTGTGTCAACATTGCCCAACCCAACCCTAATAAAGTAATTTGAATGCCTTTTTTTTTTTTTTCAAATATTTCGGAATTCTTCCCAGAAAACTCTCTGCTTGGTTGGTTTTAGCGCCATTCGTTGGAGCGCGGTCGTTTTGTTTACATATACTTAAGCGTCTGTATCTGAGTAACCACCTTCTTGGCTGCACACCTCAGACTTTTCATTATTCATTTAGTAGATCATTGATTTTTGATCTATTTGGGACACGCTCATCCTTAACTCCTCCCGCCACGCTCTCAACTTGAGCTGAAGAACGGCGGCAAGTGAAGAGGGAAGTCATGGTGCATTGGTCAGGTCAACTTAGCATGAAAGCTGATTTCCTGGTGGGGTGGTCTGCTGCGCGGGTCATCAGAGAGAGATGGGGGGAATTTGAGTACGTTTTTGGACGAGGGGGAAGGACGGCTGTGAGGGGGATGGCTGTTGACCCTTGAGTTGGATTTATTGACACTGAGTACTGGAGAGTGGAGGTATTTTGGTCAAGTAGAGTATAAGATGGACAATGGGTCAAGTTAATCTGTGGTTGCAAGAATGGATTTATTTAAATTTATACAGTATAGCCACTGATTCAGGGTTTAAAAACCACTGTAAATTAGACAAATTGGCTTTGGCGTTCTCATTATCACTTAATGCATGTAATTGATTAGAATAGCATTACTAAAATGTCAAACTCAATTACGATACAAAGGATTTGGCTTGATACTCGATACTGATTTTTATACCACAATCATATCAAAAAAACATAAAAACAATAGTCTCGTTTTCAACTCAAAATAATATACGTACTAGTTCTGATAAAGATCAAAATCATTCTAAAACAGTTCAGGTCCAATTTTGTCCAGCCTGCCATTAGTTTTAGTATCAATTAGTATCGTTTTTTTTTGATACAACCCTAGATTGGATAAATAATTGTAATCAAAATTAAGTGATTTCATATTGCATTAGTTTAAACCTAGAGTCTCTGTCGGAGCTTGGGACTTGATTTTTTCTCTTCGTGTTGGTGTTTTAGTATTTTAGGCAACCTTGCACATCGAAGGTTAGTCACTAATAGTTTCATGTTTCAACATGTTTAAGTTAATTATTTTTACAGCTTCAAACGCGGACTATACAGTGCCATTTTCAATCCAACATAATTAATGTTCATAAATTGACTAAATGGGAGGTATTTTTTCCCACAGTTTTGCGTGAGTCAGAGGGGCGTGTTATGGACCTGCTGTTCAAACTGTCTTTCTCGTTGCAGCTGAACATGCCTGTCTCTCAAACCCGTGTTCGAACGGAGGGAGCTGCTCGGAAACCAGTCAGGGCTACGAGTGCCAGTGTGCGCCGGGCTGGAGCGGAGAATCCTGCTCCATCAGTAAGACTACAACCATTAACTCAACCCCAACCTCACTATGATTAGAGCCACTTCAGTAACTTTTATATTGCACATAGGCGTGGGCGATATTGACAAAAATGATTATCTCAATGCCTTTTATTAGTTTAGGTAGGGGTTAATGTTTAAATATCAGACACACGCAAAATGTTTGTATAATGAATTGCAAAAGTGCATAAATATCACCGTATACCCTTATTTACGTTTTTCATTTTCAGTTGTAATCAGCACTTTTTGTGTCATTTAATCAACATTATCATTAGATCGTTTTAGCTCTGTTAGTGAACTTCTTATTATTTTTGGCCATTTTGGATACACCAGATTGTATACATTATTTGTATATATGTTGTGTTATATAATTTATAATACTAGCACTATAAACACATTTATATATTTTTTTTGCTGTGGCATTAAACATCTTTAAATGTGGCATTTCTACATTCTACACTTTTATTTGACTGTAAACAAACTTAATCTCCCAACTTGTATCTCCGTGCAGATGTGGATGAGTGCTCCACTAATCCATGCAACCACGGAGGAACCTGTCAGGATCTGGTGAACGGTTTTAAGTGCCACTGTCCTCCCCAGTGGTCAGGAAAGACGTGTCTGATCGGTGAGCCTAATTTTCCTCCTCTTTTCAAAACTGCAAATGCAAACATTTCTAACTGTTTGCTTTTGTTTGTTTCTCTTATAGATGCCAACGAATGTGAAAGCAAACCTTGTGTCAATGCCAACTCGTGCCGTAACCTGATTGGTGGATACTTTTGTGACTGCATGCCTGGTTGGACGGGGCAGAACTGCGACATCAGTGAGTGGAGAGTTGATATTTCCACCTGCCGTCTCTAGCTTTGTGTGCTTTCTCTGTGGCGTTGAGCTGAATTAAACTTCCTCTTTATTGGCAGTTTATATTCAGCAATTGTGCTCAGAAACCCACAGCTAAATAAAACATTAAAGCAGATGTGGCAATGCACGGCAGGCAGGACATTCTAGTGCCAATCCAGATCGCAATGTTCATCTTTAATCCAATCCAAGCAAACATTTAAACACATTTGTTTTAATATGTTCTTTATCATTGTGAAATAGAATTCTATCTCTCACATGGGCAATTTACAGTTTTATAATGACCCTTACAAGATTTGACCAGTGACTTAGTTGATGTGCTCTGTGAATACTTGCAATTTACATGTTAATGTGTATTTACATGTTTTTATTCCTTCATTTGGCTAAACAATGTTCTCAAAAACATGAAGTTGAATCCTTCTTCAAATGCACAGTGTTGCCTGTCTTGTGTATCGCTATAAACTAGTGCAGGGGCCAAGGCTGTGGAGATTAGAGGCGGTTCAAAACAATCCCACGACTAGTTTCACTTGGCAGCGAACAGGGTTGTGCAACAGCGCTTTGCACCAACTCTCACCCCACATTATCCAACTGTTACTGTCGCATTAAAAAGCATGGGACACATAAAGGCTTGTTTACTAAAAGGCTCTGTATTCAAGCCATTCATTGTTAATCCTCCTATTTGTGTGTGTGTGTGTGTGTGTGTGTGTTTCTGCAGATATAAATGATTGCAAAGACCAGTGCCAGAATGGGGGAACTTGCAAGGTAACTTCTTTTCAAAATGGTCCATCTCTTCCATATTTCACTGCGTGTTTACCAAAGTTCTTGTTTGTCTAAATATTCTTTCAGACGATGCATGAGGTATTTACAGTGTATAAATAGACATTGGAAACTGTAATCGCTGAAATTGACAGAGGAATTGTTGTGGAATTCCTCACTGAAAACAAATCTGGGGGGAGTGGGTTCAGACGGCTTTCGAAGGGAGGGACACACAAGATCCTTGACCACACAAGATTGAATTTCCATAAACATTATTGTCTTGAGTCGGTGCCAGGAAAATGTGTTGAAATAATTGTACAGCTCTGATAATATTGCTCAAAACTTACAGCATGTACGACATATGGTTTCACATGTACATTATTGCCAGTACAGTTCATCAAGTTTAGAGGTCTTATGACATGGTTTTGAGCATTCATAATGTTGTTTTCTCATCAAATTCCTGGAGCTGTGTTTTGTTTCCTCCATACAAGTCGGATTATATTTTAATTTTCCCAATTCCAAAAGCAGTTGATGATTATTTAAAAGTTACATCCAGAAGACGAATATGCAAAAAGCTGAACACTCACTGAATCAATGAAATGTGAATCAAAATGAACACTATTTTCTGTTGCACCTTCAGGACTTGGTTAATGGCTATCGCTGCGTTTGCCCTCCTGGTTTTGCCGGTGAACAATGTGAGCGGGACGTTGACGAGTGCGCGAGTTCTCCGTGTTTGAACGGTGGACGATGTCAAGATGATGTCAATGGATTTCAGTGCCTTTGTTTGGCTGGCTTCTCAGGGAATCTCTGCCAGGTAAATGAGACCACTACAACAATCACGCATACTGTCCTTAGCTAGTGCTATCCAGTATCCCGGTCATTTGGTTGAAGTTTTGTTGGCTATTCCTTCAGATTCCTTGACTTTATATTGGCTATCCGTTTAACATATCAGGAATGAAAGCTGCACTGCATAACTTTGCTATTATGGTGTCGTTTGTCTATTGTATTTTCTTTTAATTTGTTCTTATGTGGATCCCTTTGTGTCCAAAATAAAGTTTAGATTGTTTCTTTTAGCATCTGATGGAGATGTTTTCTCTTTGTCAGAAAATTCTCAGTATGGCATTAAACGTAACACCTGCAATTTAATAAATATAAGTTAAATGCCATACTCAGGAACGTTCCAAACCAAGTAAAACATCTCCACGGAGACAAGAGGGTGAAGGAGTTGCATAGCGTATTTCTCTTGCGCAGTCTTGTACTTCCTTTGACCGCGACCACAATACGGCTGTAGCTGCTGTGGCTTAGTTTTTATTGTATGAAATTGAACAATAAATTAACCTCTGATATTTTACTGGGACTCTCTGACTCGAAGCAGACTGTTTTCGTCCATCCATTAGACCTCTTTGTCCTGTATCTTTGGATCCCTTGTAAAGTTTTCCTGCCCCACCCTGTAAATGTCTGTTGTTCCCCAGTCCTGGTTTTTAAAAAGGGAGTGCTTTGTTGAATCTGCTCCTGGCTCTGCAGCGGGATACATTCTTCTCCGCTGAAGCCTCGAGGTTGAAGACGGCTCCTGTGTCTTCGCCTTATTTTTCCTTCTTCCTCCGAGTGTTGTGCGTGTGCTCTTTCCTGGCACGGCCTGCAGGGAGGATGCTGTGGGTTCTGCTCTGTTTAGTGTAGCAGAAACTATGTCAGCTATCAGGTTCACCACTTTATCTAATAGAAAGATTCCCAGACTTTTCACATGGACAGATACCTACAAAAGAGGAAAGTCTGAATCAGGGGTAAAGTTGTACAAAACATGGGCTAACAGCAGGTCTAAACCAGGAATAAAGTAGGAGGAAATTAGTGAACCCAGACTAAACAAAGAAATACATAATACAAATTAATTTAAACCAGGTCTCAAAACGGCACCAAATAAGGCCTAAAAAGCATGCAAAACCATGTCTAAATAAACAAGGAATAAACTACAACTAAATCAAGACTAAAGCAAAACAAAACCATGGTAATTCCAAACTAAATTAGGCAGAAAGTTGGACTTCCTCTAAACTAAAGAAAGACTTCACTGAAAGTCTCGACATCTGAAGGACTTGAACTCAAGCGTGACCTGTTGCTCAGTTTTTAGACCTTTTGCTAAAATGTCCCCACATTTCTCCGCCCTTTTAGCTGGATATCGATTACTGCTCGCCCAACCCCTGTCAGAACGGGGCTCGCTGCTTCAACCGGGCCACGGACTACTTCTGCTCCTGTCCCGAAGACTACGAGGGCAAGAACTGCTCCCATCTCAAGGACCATTGTAGAACCACCACTTGTAAAGGTACGACTGTTTCCTATCGTTATTACAAGATGCTCCGGATATGTATTACATGTGTTGTAGTTGATGATTCGTATTGGAGGCTTTGTCCAATCACATGCTTGACAAAAATATATCTATTGTCTGTCAGGATGAAGAAACAAAACAATATAACAAAGGCATTATTGTTCAAAAAGTATGCGAAATCCAACTTTCTGAACGCAAAAGTAACATTTTTGTGATATAAACTGCCACATAAAGAGCATTATACATTTAATTGTACTTTTTTGGAGCACCGATTGCTTCTAAAATGTCACGATTATTAGTATCGTGTTCTCATACTGTGACCTGAATAATAACAAAATATCGATTAACCGAATAATCGTCTAATCGTCGCCTAATTGTTTGGTTCAGCTACCTCTTCTTGTTCCAATTGAAAAGGTTTTCAACGGTTGCTACTAAGAAAGAGAAAAGGGCTATTTTTTGTGCAAGCAATACTCGTGGGGAAATAAACGCTTTTTGTGTTTGGCAGTCAAAAGATGGAAATTTGGGTTGTGTTCCTCTAAATCCCAAATGGATAATAGTGCTCAAATTATGCTAGGTTTTGTTTTAAAGTTTCTTGGCCTAGGTGAGCAGTTTTGTGTATTCCTGGTTGAATTCCTCGGCAAAGCTGTTTGAACGACGCTTTCCTAAAGATCTGGCATGGCTTGATCGCTCCGTGTGTGTTCTCAGTAAGGACTTGGTGGGCTCCGTCTTCTTTTCCCCCTCACTGAACGTGCACATTTAGCCGCGCCGACGTGTGTGCATGTGTAATTGAGTGAGCGGACCAACCACTGAGTCAGATACCAGACGGTGAGATTCGCGCTGCTTTTGGCAAGATTCGAGCGATTATAGCGGAGCGTCGTTGTGCGGCGCTCCTAACCCGATCAGACAAGGCGAAAGGAGGGGATTTGTTGCGGAAAGTGAAGCAGATCTTTCTGACTCGACTATGAAAGAATGAAGGCTTATTGCTGTTACAACTATCAATCACTAGTTGCGTTTCCAGCCCATGCCATGTGATACTTGTTGGCGGTTGCCACAAAATGACATAATTTTCTAAAACCTCTCGAGCTGAATGTGTATGATTGCATTGCTAAGTAGAAGACATGGCTTCCTGTCTTTGAAAAATATATTAAGCCCAACTTATCTTTACTAGTATATTTATTTACCACAATGTATTTGACTATTTTGTGCAATTTCAAGCCAGAAGAGCATTATTGACGGTAAATGTCACTTAGAGGGGGAAAATGTATACCTCAATATTATTTTTGAGCATCCATATATAACGATAGTCAGACAATATTATGTCAAGCCAATAGAAATGTGTTAAAACTTGAGTTTTAATAATCAGACAAATGTGGAAAAACCTGTCAAATTAATCACAAAAGTGATTTACTCTATGACACGTTCACAATATTATGTACATGTCCATACACCTCTACTGTGAACTATTACCGTGATTATTTAGGGGCTTTAAAAACGGTGTATTCATTTTTCTTTCTCCAGCGTTTGATCTTACACCTAATCTAGACAAGAATGTACCGTAGTTGTAAACGCAGCCTTTAAGCTTGCAGTGTGTATTCATTGGCCATTGCTTCAACACGTTCTGATGTCAGATGTTTGATGTTAGAACATTAGTTGAAGGCATTAGTGTGCAAATTGTCATGTGAAGTGAAGTGATAAACTCCCTTTATGTGTGTGTGCAAGCTCCCTGCAGTCAGTTGTGTAACTCCATTAACTGTCATTGCAGTGATTGACAGCTGCACCGTTGCCGTGGCGTCCAACAGCACTCCTGGAGGCGAGCGCTACATTTCCTCAAACGTTTGCGGACCTCACGGGCGCTGCAGGAGCCAAGCGGGAGGACAGTTCAGCTGCGAATGCCAAGAAGGGTTCCGAGGGACGTACTGCCATGAAAGTACGTCTTTCTCACAACACACATCAGAATTAGAAACGTTTTACTGCCGTTGTCAATGAACAAAATGCACACGCTAGAGAAATATGGTGCAACAGGAAACTACAAGTAATATTAGTAAGAATGTCAACTGTGATAAAATAGGCAAGAATAAAATAGACTTAAATCCAACATATATACAGTATAATGGACAGAACAACAGTAAAATGACATATACTATTATCAATACTTAGAAACTGTAGTAAAAAGTGTAGGTCAACTTGTGTTTTTTCTTCTAAAACCTTATTTAGCCTTTCACTTTTTTTTTTGCATTATCTGTCTATTGAGAAAAAAAATAATCTATTTCTTCTGAACTTTCCTTTCTAATTAGACATGAAATAAAAAATATTGTGATTTTATTTGGTTCATATGCACACAAAATGTAAGGAGGAAATTGAATTAACTTGTAGATTTATTAATGAACCTATAAAAAACTATGTCCATGTGGTGTCAATGATCTCTCAAAAGATGGTTCCAGTGGATTTAAAAAAAATATTGGTATCAAAAAGTTACCTGCATTTCCATAGACATTGTTCTTAAACCACACAAATGTACGATAAAGCACCACTCATGTTTTCATCTTTCTTCACTCAGACATTAACGACTGTGAGAGCAATCCATGTCACAACGGCGGCACGTGCATCGACAAAGTCAGCGTGTACCAGTGCATCTGCGGAGACGGCTGGGAGGGCACCAACTGTGAGATCAGTAAGTACTTCGTCACGTTAGCGGCGGCCCCTTTGATATTGTTTTTGATGTGGTGAAATCGTAAATCACAACGCTTGTTGGACATCTGCTCTGATAGACATTGACGACTGCAACACCAATCCCTGTCATAACGGAGGGACGTGCCGGGACCTGGTGACGGATTTCTTCTGCGAATGTAAAAATGGCTGGAAGGGAAAGACTTGCCACTCCCGTAAGCCTTTTTCTTTTCTTTTTTAAATAGTCTTGCATCATCTGCCCGTGCACGCTCTTGGTATGCGCTCCGGGGGCTGTTTACAATTATTCAATACATGATTACGCTGCGCCTCTCGTTGTTTGAAAAAGTAACCCTGGATTTCTGAATGGTACCCCCAGGTGAGAGCCAGTGCGATGAAGCCACTTGCAACAACGGAGGCACCTGCCACGACGAGGGCGATACGTTTCAGTGCAAGTGTGCGCCGGGATGGGAGGGGACCACATGTAACATCGGTAAGAAGTCTTAATGTTTGTCTTGATATTTAATATTCACAGCTTACAATTACAACTTGGCTGGGGATCTGCTCAGGCTCCTTAACACAACTGGGTTTTGTGATTAGTCATGAATGGAAAATCGGACTTCCCCACGCTGAGTTCAATAGTGTTTTTCACAGCTTTCAGAGGCAGTGGTGGAAAGGTACAGAAGTAAAATAGTCTTTATCTGTACTTAACTTAATTCATTTTGCAGTTGGTACTTTTTACTTTTACTTGACTGCATTTGAGAGTAGTTATCTGTACTTTATACTCCACCACATGGACTGAAAAGTAGAAAGTACTTTTTATATGGTTTGAGGGGTTATTTTTTGCCCCGGCTTTGGGCAAAAAAAAAATGCATATGTAAAATTCACAAGAAAAATTAAGACATGTATTTGAATTGCTGCTTTTAAGCTTTAACAGTTTTCAAAATCTGTGTGAAATACTTTTACTCTCAAATGTAGAAAACGATTCAGTTGTAGTCATTTAAAAACAATGAATTGCACAGCTGTCTCATTTTCACCCAATCTGCTTTTACAATGTATCAGCACCAGGGACACCTCCTTTTATAGGTTTTGGACAAATGATTAATTGTTTTCCTTCTTGGGTCACGATTGCAAACTGACTCCATGTCTCGGTTGATTTGCTTATTAATTATGCGAATAAATTACTCAGAATGCCTCTCCCGTCAAGTACCCAACTGCATCCATTTAGCCAGACTCTTTGTGGTTTTGTTGGCTTGTCAAATAATGTGCCTTTGTAGTTAAAGGTAAACAGGCCACACACTGTCAGTTATTTTACTATATCTGTTTTTATTCAAGTTATTTCAGGTCCACAAATGTTTTTGATCGCACTGTCAGCGCCCCCCTCCCGCCCCATCTCTGCTCTGAGTGCTGACAGATATCCGCTTTAAATCCCTTATTGCCCTGACAACACACTTCAAAGTCCAGGCGTGTAGATTCTCTCCGAGAAAACCAAACCTAAACCAGCAGTTTCCTCTGACTGACAATATGCTCCACTTATCTTAAAATCTATGTCAAAAGAGGGAATGTCAAGATTATTTCTTTTATCGATAATCGTGATTTAGAGCTGAAACAAGTTAATCAATTATTGAGATAATCATCAAATACAGTAAAGTAGCAATCAAACAGGTCATATGTTGAAAAAAGAGGTTTTATGGATTAGACAAAGATGAAAAACAATTTTGTCTGTAAATATATTGTCTGGACATTCTCAAGCGGCATCACAAATTTATAAAAAACACTAATATTCACGGCCTTTCTCAATCCAAGCAACGGATTTATTAATCAACTGACTAATTGCTAGATTAATAGCAAAACATTTTCAGTTGCAGCCCTATCATGATTATTCAAGTCACAATATAAGAATATAAGAAGTTAATTTAATCAATTTAATCCAATCTCTACTCAAAAACGTAAATGTTGGGTGCTTTTTATGGTGGCTGTTTATGTCACAGTTACATTACTTTAACATTCAGAAAGCTTGATTTAAAAAAAAAAATGGCTGGTCGCAACCTTTAGCAATGGTTTTGAACTAGTAAGTAAGAATTCCACTGTTGTTCAGTCATGATGTCAATAGCCGTGAATAATCATAAAATTTAGGTATTCTGTATCATAATCATTGTAAAAAAAAAAAAAAATTGTATTGCAAAATCATCCCTTGTAAAAAGTAAACTTCATGTGTCTTTGTGTTGCAGCTAAGAACTCGAGTTGTCTCCCCAACCCCTGTGAGAACGGTGGTACCTGTGTGGTGACGGGCGAGTCCTTTACCTGCGTCTGCAAAGAAGGCTGGGAAGGGCCCACATGCACACAAAGTAAGAGCTGCTACAGGGGAAAGGATAAAGTTGGACAGTTATTACTAGTAAATCATGATAAACCTCCTGCCTGCTACCTCATACCGGGCCCACTCCTGTATCTGATTATATCTGACTTTCTCTCATCTTGATCTTAAACATTAAAAAGGCCTTGCTTTCCCTCACTGCTGCCGGCTATCAGCAAAAGAGGAGGAGGTAGACACAAAAGGGTCCGGTAAAGTGGAGACAGATGTTGCTCTTCACTCCTCCTCCTCCTAAAGACTTGTCCAACACTAGGCCTCTCTCTCCCCTCTGCAATCCTGTCCAAACACTGACATGTCAGCTTGTACTACAGCACTCCTTCATTTCCCTGGCTTCACTGGGATCTCTCAAATAACTACACATTTTCTTCAAAACAGAAATTCCCCAACTTTTTCCATGCATTTATAATAAATTAGAACTGGAGTGCGTAGGTGTGGGCTGATCTACATAGCTGGGCTGAAATTAAGTTGTTGAAATATGGCCTTTGAGCGTGAATCCAACTAAGAATGGGCAATACGTGGCAAAAATCATAATCTATTTTGTAATCTGATGATATCCTTGCAATCCAGCAAAAATGTGCCTGTCTATAAATGCCTTGGTCGAGGTCCAGGTATTGTACAAATGTGAAAGGACTGTCAAAGTAGCTACAAATGTGCACACAAAAAACACAGAGAAGAAAAGAAACAAACACATTTCCCAACAAAAATGCTCACCAACTCTTGCCAGAAGTATGGAGCTTCTTGGAGTTTCTAAGGTATCCATTTATTGTGTTAACAGCAGGAGTTTTGAGGCCCAAATACATTGTGCTGAAGTGTTATCAGTGACGAAAACAATCTGCATGAATGAATAACACACCACTATCTATATTATGTCCCAAAACACTTAATAATAATGGATAATGGTGGCATCATGTATCATCATCAGAACTTCCCTGTGAATAGTGAGCATTTTGTCATGATGTTACTAAAATACCATGTGACTTTGTTGTCCTCCATATTCCAGTTTCCATTTTTGATATATCCCCTAATATTATTATCATAGTTTTGCATATTATCAAAACAACTGCTTTTGGTAGGCGATATTTTGCCCCCTCTAATTCCAACTTTGTTTTAATAAGGCATAGTCATTGTGCAGCCCGGACTTGGTTAGCCCAACACGCCTCTGCAGACTCAAGCTCAGACGTGCTCCTTGTTGTCATTTTCAAAGCAGTACACGTAACAGGCTAACTAAATTGTATCTCTCTTTCTCCTCCCTTTTTTCTTTCAGATACCAACGACTGCAGTCCGCACCCATGGTAAGTGGTAGCCAAACATTTCCTGTAGCTTTAGACCGATGTAAACAGGCTGCTCCTCCCGCACAGTGGAGTCTCACCTGCTGGGAGCCAAACATACACCCTTCGCTGTCATTCCTAAGGTGCAATCAGCCTTTTGACAGCTCCTAGGCACGGCTCGGTTTAACCACAAACTGCCTAAACCCTTAAGGCTCTTGTCTAATTAGTTATCAGGATAACATGAACTGATTTAAAATAAATTTGCTTTGATGGTTGACACAGACCAATGTGTGTTTTCGTCATGCTATCTGGGAATTTGTTGCAGTTTGACGACACAATACCCAACGCTATTTCTACATCCTATAATAACAATAGTGGGGTGAAGGGACCAGTTTTCCTGTACTGGTTATAGCTTATAATATTCTTTAAAGGAATATTCAAAAGTAAACATTGCGCACATTGAACATGATCATGTAGAGGTCTATAATCATTCCGTATTTGTCTAACCACAACACAAAGACATTTTGCCCGCTTTCCATCTCAAATGTACAAGTCTATCTCAGCAATAAAAAGAAACACGTTTGATTGCCCTAATGGTCTGGAGAGCTTGTAATTACACTGTACGCTGACTGCTGAGAAAGTCCCAGCATGAAGTCAGATCTGATAAAGCACTTTCTAAAACATGCCTGGGGGTATTGGAAACTAATCTAAAATGTCCCCTTCCCTCTACAGCTACAACAGTGGGACCTGTGTGGACGGGGACAACTGGTACCGCTGCGAGTGTGCGTCCGGATTTGCTGGTCCAGACTGTCGGATCAGTGAGTACTAACCCTTATGCCCCAGGTTTAGGATAGTCGTAGGCTCACACCAAATGCAAGGTCTAGTCGGCCAATTATCTGTAGTGGGCTCTTGGCCAGGTTCAACCATTTCGATGTCACTCCGCCGGGCCCTGCTGCCATCCCCAGGGGAAACGGGCTTAGCAGGCCAACAGCTAATCAGCCATGCTCTCTGACACTGATTACACAGATTGTTTTCCCTCTTAAAGGCTTTCAGATGGCCACATTCTTTCCCATTGCAAACCCTTTGTTCTGCTAAGTCCAGCCTTCAGCTCCTGCATACCTGCTAATGATGCTGCCTTTAATAAAGCTGCATGGGGCACAGATATCCAGGCCTGACTTAAAGCGTGTTTACTTGTTTTTATTAACCAGTGTACTTGTGTATGTACCATGCAAATGACACATGACCTCTGGAAATTCAGCCGAGGAATCAGATTTGTGTGCTGACTGCTTAACCCAATATTTGCGCTGTCTGGAACCCATACGGCAGCAGTTTCTAACCCATTACCCTGCGCTCTGTGGCAGATATTAACGAGTGTCAGTCGTCTCCCTGTGCGTTTGGCTCCACCTGCGTCGATGAAATCAATGGATACCGCTGCCTGTGTCCTCCCGACAGGACGGGACCCCACTGTCATGAAGGTATGTGCACAATTAGCGTGTCAGTGCCCACGGGAGGCCAGTATAGATGTTTATAGTGCAACAAAGTGTGTAGTGCAAAGATGTATTGAAAAACTGTCCAAATACTGTCATGAAATCTGTGAAATGAATCCCTTAGACGCACAAAATGCTGACTAAGCTTTAACTGTTTTGTTTTCTTTGTCTCAGAAACAAGAAAATCCTGCACCGTTAATGGCCACATAACCCCTGATGGAATGAAATGGGATGAAGACTGCAACACTTGCCACTGTTCCAATGGGAAAGTGGTGTGCACAAAGGTATGCCTTTAAACTGCTAACCATTATCTGAGTGTGAAGAATTTATGACGCCTTAGTACAGCTGTGTGTCACATGATGTCATCGTTTACCAATGGGAGTCGGGGATAACAACAGTGCAATAAACCATTGTGGAATACAGATGGGAACATGCACTTTAGTATTAGAAAAAATCACTGATATATCCCAAAACACATTTGCTCTAGTCCAGTCAAGAGAGATAGATAGTGGTAAAAAGTGAAGCTTCTGTAATGTGTAGAACTAATCCATCTAACGCTATCTTAAACTGTTTTTTAAGAAAGACAGAAATACCATTTATACTACAGTGATTTACCCAAAACAATACACAATCATCAAAGAGTGAAAATGTCTATTGTATAAGATGCTACCTGAGAGGCATTGAGCACGTTTCCATTCTTGCAAAGAGGCAGTTGTTCGAAAATTGTGGACCTTGACTTTCTAATTAAGTTTTTTGCCTTTTTGTAAATCAAGTCATCAAGTCAAACACAGATAGATTAGTTTTGGTTCAAACCTGGTTGCGGTAATTCATGTTTTAGTCATTCATTTTTTGTTTGTTTTGAGAATCAGTTCTGCTCCAATTCATGTGGAGGATTTATTTAGGCGTGAGAGAATGTCCTCAGTACGTTCCCAGGTGAAACATGGGCACAGCAGCACTGGCAAAGGGTGGAGCTGACTCAAGAGTGTCACATTCAATGTAGAGATGATGCATTTTGTTTTGAAAAGAAATACAATGGCGCAGTTGGAAATAGCTGCCAAATGCCATTTACAAGAAGTCACCCTGAGTAAGATGAGGATTTACAGGGAGAGCAGTTTTTTCATTTATCGTGAATACTTCATGTCTAAACGAACAATGGTGCCTCACTGATACTGCTTGCCTCGGGAGGAGTAAATCATAGGATTGACCTTATGCGGTTTCACAGCTTCCAGGAGCGTCTGCGGCAGAACACAGCAATTTTGCAAAAGAAATGAATCATTATTTAGGCCTTTTCCAGTGTACATTTCACACGTTATTATCTATGGTAATCAGACACAAGGAAAGTATGACTGATTTCAAAACTTCTTACTGTTTTTCCAGATGCGGTGCGGTCCCAAATCGTGCAAGCTCGTCGCTAAAGGTCGTGGAGGCTGTCCTTCAGGGCAGAGCTGTTTGCCGGTGCGGGACAGCCATTGTTTTGTGAAGCCGTGTGTGGAGGAGGGCGAGTGCTGGTGCAGTAATCCAGCCACCTCGCCTCACAAATGCCACCTGAGCTCCGGTTTCCCCGACGACAGCTGCGCCAACATCACCTTCACGTTCAACAAGGAGAACATGCCTCAAGTGAGTTACCCCTTTCACCGTGGAGAGACGTTAAATTCAGAGGTTTCTGGGGTCATTTTTCATGCTTCCTACACAACAATAGTCAAAAAGATCAGGTTTAAGTGTTTTTCTATCCCGTCTTAGGTCTTGGCTTTTATTGTGCTTTTAAATTTACTCCTAGAAACAACATTATTATATTTCCCCTTTCTTGACTTCCAATTCACTTTCAATCCAAGTTTTGGTGTTCCCAATCCCCCAAAACGTAACCACAATGAAAGATCAACTTCAGGATCATATGGATTTCAGCTAAATGGGTTCACTGGCGACTCTGTCACCACATTGGACCATCACTCGCCAGCTGTCTAATAAGCGTGACAGCCGATAGCGACAGGCCTACGAGTCTGTGGTCTTTAATCTAAATGAGGTGGATCCCAACCAGATAGCACATTGAACCAACTGCCAAATTCTAGACCAAAAGATTGTTTTCTTTTTGTTATTATTTGCCATGTATTTTCCACTAAGCATTTTCTTTCTCCCTTTCCACAGGGCTTAACAGTTGAGGGCGTCTGCAAGCAGCTAAGAAGACTGTATATTGTAAAAAACTTCTCCTTGGAGCATTCAGTGTTTATAACTTGTGACCCATCGTTCTCAGCCAGCAACGAAATCCACGTCTGCATTGTAAGTGACTTAAAAAAAATCTTTATCTGTCTTATCACTACAATTACAATCATCAGCATGTTTTCTTTACCCCGACATCTAATTTGTGGTCAATTAGGAATAACCACGATGATTCACAATGTAAACACAATCAGTAAAGGACACTAAAAAAACATGAATAAACTCGATGTTAACCCCACTTTTATACTTATACTTGTTATATTTTTGCAGTCGACTGACGACCATCGGTTGGATCGTAACCCGAGCAAAGAGATCATAGACAGGATACTGGACCTGGTTAGCAAACGCAACGGGAACAACACCATTATCGCCGCCATCGCGGAAGTTCGTGTGCCAAGCCCGAGCAAAACTGGTATGCATCACTTTGAGCTCCTTTGTTTACTTGCTTACACACCTGAATAGTGTGGGAGGGTTCAATGTTGTCTCTGGCATTTTTGAAGGTTATGAGATAGTGGCAAGCACTCAAAATTTAAAAAAAAAAAATGTTTGGAAACAAATTTCCATTCCACCCACACAGGCCCCGAGCTGGAGACCTGGGTGGTGCAATCTACAGTAAATAGTGCCGCTCAGATCTGGGTCTCATGGCAGTTGTAATTGAAAAGAATGCAGGCAGGGTTTCAATGGAAAGACTAGAGGTGCCTGCTACAAGGCCTCAGACTGGCTCACACTGAGACTGGCTGGACCTAGTAGTAGTTAGACTCTTGCATGTGTCCACCATTCATCAACACAGTGACAGCAGACTGCCGCCACAGCCAAATAAAAGCCGCCTCCTCCCTGTTAGGGCTCAGAGGTCAGGTTGCATTGGAAAAGCATGCTAATGATTTAGCAAGCTTGACGCAGCTATATAATAAAAGCTTTTGTGTATTGTTTAAATGGGGTAAATTCTTTTATGTGTGTGTCATCTCTGACCTTTCTGCTTGTTTTGTCTCGGCAGACTACCTAGTGCCCCTCCTCAGCTCCGTCTTCATTGTGATCTGGGTCCTGGTGTTGGTCTCCATATTTCTCTGGTGCATGCGTCACCGGCGGAAACAAAGCAACCACAATGGGACGTCCACTACAGGCTCAGAGGACAACACAACTAACAATGTGCGCGAGCAACTGAACCAAATCAAAAACCCTATAGAGAAGCATGTAGGCCTAACGGTGGCCATCAAAGACTATGAAAACAAGAACTCACTCATAGCCAAAATAAGGACAAATCATCCAGAGGGGGATGAGGATGACAAGGAGAGGCACCTACAGAAGGGCCGCTTTGCCAAACAGCCAGCATACACACTAGTGGAGCGGGACGAGAAGACGCCCATCTCCAACCCCAACTCCACATCCAAACATCCAAACTGGACTAATAAACAAGACAACAGAGACTTGGAGACAGCAAACAGCATTAACAGGATGGACTACATTGTATAGCAGACAGCTGTGTTGCTGTGCAACCAAGCCTAATGCATTCACACCCCGGTGGTGGGTGAGCGGGGAGCTTTGGCATGTGTCGTTAGTGGACCGTCATGTCAGCGACCCCACAGTATTTTCAGATATTCCCCGTGTTAATTTAAGTTTTGACAAGCTGGCTTACACTGGCAGTGACAGTTGCTTTGGTTAGCTGGAAACACAAGGCACTGGTGTACATTTCATCGTAGAGCTGTGGCAAACGTGTCCTCTATGCATTTCAGTTCTTGTGGTTAGAAGTTGGGACACATGGAGAGGCTCCTGGAGTAATTGTTGTACAATGACTAAACGACCCGACGTGTTCCACAATAGAGCTAATATTTTAGTATTGTTTGAATTATTTTAGTTCAGTTTGGAGAAAGTGCCTTTTCAGCTTTAGACTACAGCAACTGTCAAAAAAGATCAACTTTATTATTTATTTTTATTTCTGGGGGTTGGGGGCGGGTTCGATGTCAGCAGTAGCTGCCAATATGAAGAATTTATGTCGATTTAGAAACTTGTAGATATGTACATTTTTTATTAATCATTGTGTATATTTGATTTATTAACTTAATAATCAAGAGCCTTAAGATATCATTCCTTTTTATTTATATGTTCTGTGTAGTTTGAAGGTTTTGATAGCTGCGGAATCCTACCATTTCTAAATATTTCCGTTGCATTTGCTAAAGCCAAATTTCAAAGAATTTCAATGACAATGAATGGGCACTTTTGGCCTGAAAGAGACTTTTATTTTCTCATTTGACATTTCATAATTTGTTGCCAGGACCTTGATAGAAGGCAAGTGAGGACAACAAGCGACTACAGCAGCTCTGAGGGATGGACATGGTGGCAGACATATTGCTTGCCTCTAATGAAAAATTACTTAAGGGAACAAAAGCCCTCAGCAGCTCCAGTTTAGCCTCTGATGCATTCGAAAGGCTGTCAATTTCATCAACTTGCACAGCATTCACACAAAGACACGCCAGATTTCCCATCTGCTTTAGTCAGCATAATATCATAAGCTAGACCACGAGTACTTGAACGGTAGGAGGCAATGGGAACACTGTAGAATCGGATAAATACACTGCCTTGCTCTGCAAGAGTCTTTTGTTTCTGTGCACATTTGTTTCTTTTTTAAATGAGGCTCTTAAAGACAAACATGTTTTATCTCATTTGTTAACCCTATGAGATCATGGCAACATTTTGTCCTACTTTTTGACTTGTGTTATGAACTTGAGAATTATGTGTTGATCTGGCAATATATTTTTGAAAGTCATATTTATTAAATATTTTGTATGAAAAGAGAATTAAAGTTGTCTTTGTTCAGACGGAGAGTGCTGTTTGTGTGTGGTGTTTAGAGCCAAACATTGTGTGTGGTGTTTACAGCCAAACATGATGACGTAAAGGAGAGGTTTCTCATGAAGCCGTCATGGGAACCACTACAAGAGACACAGCATAGACTCCAGCAAGGTCTTAGTCCAAATGTGTTTACAGCTAATTACATTCTAGCGAGCTCTCCCTGTGTTAAGTCAATCCTAAAGACGAAAATATCCCTGCTCCACATGATCCACAAACAATGTTGTCCTTGTTGGAGTGGTTTGAGTAGGACACTTATCTGCAGCTTGCTCGCGCACTGAGCCTGAGAAGCTGCCATCCAACTCAGAATCAGTTAAAAGGATTAAAGCCAAAGCAAGAGATTACCAGGAATGACCTTAAACATATCAAGCAGCCTTAACACAATACCGTCTCCGCCTCTGTAACACTATGGGCCTGTATCCGATGTCAAATTACACCCACTCATGATAGAGATGGGAACAGCACCAGTTTAATTACAAACATCTCTAGGATTTGGACAAACTGCCACTGCAATGCTGCCAACAGAGAGAACCATGATATTTTAATCACGTTTGCTTCCAGCCTATTTGCATATTCCCGCAGAGTGCAAGACTAATTTATTTGTCATTCAAATATAATAAAAATGAATAACTTATATTGTTTTGGAAAGGCTGTCTTGAACCGATTTGTCCTTAAATTGCCCCTTTCTTGTGTCCAGGGGGAACAAAATTAAGCCCTGGAACAACTTCAATAGCCACATTAAAACACAGCAATATTGTTAAAAGTAAAAACCACCCAAATTATCTGGTGCTAGAAAAACTATAGTACTACGAAACTTGTGCATGAGTGGCATCTTAACTGTGACAATGCATTTTTGTAAGCAGGGTGATGAAATATACCTGGAAACGGCAATCAATCAAAGTTGGAGCTGGAGGAGGGAACTGGACGCTTTACAGACATGTAGGAGCCAGCATTTTGAGCAGAATCCATGACGTTACAGCATGGCTCCTGGCTGTCTGAAATCCCCAATCTTTAACACAAAACCAAATCTGAACTCAAATTAAGGTTTTTGACTTTCATTTGCGAGCTTTTCTTGACCACCACCACTGCAGTACTTAAGGGCGGAGGCCGGGTTTGTTTCAAGCGTTTGACAAAGCGTAACTTGAGGGCTCGTGTATCGATTGTTGTAAAGTGTTTGTGTCGGCAGCAGCGAGGAGAATAGACAGAGTAAACTATGACGTGCTGTTTTGTTTCCAAAGCAAAGACCTCGGCTCAGACTGTGCGAGGTAAACGTGTCAGCGTTGACTCAGATTTGCATATTATGAGAAAATAAAGAAGTGATGAGAATGAGAAACCCATGTGTATTGTGAAATGTTGTTATTTATCATATTTTAAAAAAGCAGTAAATCACCACAGATTTCATTCATAAAGTTGCAATCAATATTTTTAATCAAATACTTTTATGAAATTACAAAATATAGCATATGTATGGACTCAAAATGATTTAAATTTAAAAATGCACCATGTATCTTTTCTAGTGGAAGTTCTGCCACCAGCTTGTCTCCATGGAGATGTTATTGCTTTGCCTGGGATATTTCACACTATTGCATTAGACATATCTGTCTCCATGGAGACATGCAGTTTTACAGATCAGATCTGTAAAGCGGCGACACATTTCACCGTAAAAATGTGTATTTTAAGCAATAAAATTACCTATAATTGAATAAATAATTGTAATGCCATACGGTAGTTAGACAAAGTTACATAGTGCATTTGTAAAAAGACAAAGTGTATGAACTAAAGTATTTGCGGTCAAAATTAAAACCTCAAAATAAAACAATGCAGTTAAAAGACAAAAGAGAACGTAAAATAAAGTAAAATCTGTAAAACGTGTAATAATACTACATTACTAGTTGCTGCTAATCTTGGTCAATGAATTACTGAAACATGTGGGCACATCATCTATATCTTTCTTGTGATGTGGCGACTGCATTTATCGTTGCAATGACCCTAAAATAACAATATCACTGTAGTCTCCCTCTTCTCTCTCCTGCTCAGGACCTCTTCATCCTCCGTAATCGCGACGCTCGGGGCACGTTCTGGCTCCCCTTCTCTTCGGCATGTTTCTGTGCAGATCTGGAAGCAATAGAGGAGCTGGAGGATGCATGCTTGTCAGAAAGGCCCCTCAGACTTGCGGCCGGCCTGTTTTGGTTTGTCTGTGCCGTGTTATTGCTGCTCGCGAGGGGCTGCCGTGGGGCCCGTTTCCCTGGAGTAAGCAGCTCTACTTCCACTGCGGTTTCCACGCGCTCCGACACCGGGAAAGCCTTGGATTCTGCCTCGACTTTGGGGTCACGCCTGGACGTTTGAGTGGAGCTTTCGAGACACGCCCTCTTGGCCCGTTGCGGGACAGGGTCTTCCCCTTCGTCCCTTGTGGTCTCGCTAGTTTCTGGACCGGTTTCTTGTTTGTCAGTGTTACTATTATTCTGGTCACGAGTTGGGCCCGGGTCCAGACTATTCCCGATGTGTACCACTGTGTCAGGAGAGTGGTTTGGATGTGCTTCCTCTAGACCAGTTTGTCCTCTAGTGTTCTGGGGGTCTTTCTGTTGCTCCTTCTGGACACTGGCCTGCTTGGCTCTGTAAAGTAGATAAAGAACAGACATTTATAAAACAACTTACAAACGCTCCCATTACTGTAATACAATAGATTTTATTACTTTGGGGTTTGTACATTTCAGCCAAATTTTGACAGAAAATAAATGAAAACATGCAATTTGAATCTAAATGTCTACTTT
Organism: Eucyclogobius newberryi; assembly: GCF_026437365.1. Taxonomy (NCBI): domain Eukaryota; kingdom Metazoa; phylum Chordata; class Actinopteri; order Gobiiformes; family Gobiidae; genus Eucyclogobius; species Eucyclogobius newberryi. The sequence goes on along the minus strand of NW_027316500.1, from coordinate 10,673,706 downwards.
TAAAAATATCTCTATTTGCTCTCCATTGATCAGTACAAGTGTATTATTACTTTGACTAAAATTAAACCTGATGGGCATCCAGCCCGGATCTGCATGGGTTCGATTTCATTAAATTATAGTTGGTTAAAAGAGCGTTTATGTCATTATCAAATTTTTGAGTTACGATTATAGTGAGAAGAAACATCTTGATTTAACTGTTATTCACTCTCACTAATGTTATAACCAAACAACAGTGAAATCCTTAATTTTCTTTGATTCATGTTGTTTAATAGATCACCAAGTATTTGACCCACTTTCTGAATGATGAAGTTAATGTGACATAAAAAGCCAGATAAAAATAAAAACAAAACCAACTTTACATTTAGGTTTACATTTTTGGAGAACAGATTTATGTGTGTTTTTAGTTGTAATTGAGTATTTGAGTAACAGTAATACTACTTCTACAGTTTAAAGAACCCATTCCTCCCTCTGATAAACAGGATATGGACAGTTCTACGAGTGTCCTGTCTGACCGGTGGGCTGGAAACTTCAGTGTTATTTGCTCATACTTACATCTTTTGAAGCCCAGTTTTCTTTGTTTTTGTGGGGATGTGAGGAGGCTCTTGGGTTTCGGCCACTTTGGAAAAATATTCAGATCGACTTTGTTCACTCAGCTCTTTCTGCGGAGGATGAGAGGACAAACAGGGACAGTCAACTATCATTTAGCAACATCAGACACACAAACACATTATTTGTAACCAGAGCAAACCATGAATTGCTTTGAGGTCAGTAGAACAGTATTTGTATAAAATTTAACCCCCAATATAACATCAGCAGCGTCACACAGCTAAGATGGGTGAAGTGTCTTGCCCAAGGACACAACTGCGACATGTCAAACCTGTAGATCAATCCGCACCTTCTTGTAATAAACATGACGGTTATAGAGCGTGCAAATAGTGAATAGTTTTACAGCTCATATTATGATGCAGTGAAGCTAGCAGAGTGGTTAGCATTTTTGTCTCTCCCTTTGTCTGTGATGGGTTTGTCACATATGGGCTATGTTTACATGCACACCAGAAATCTGATCATTATCCAATTTCTGAAATGGTCAGATTATTGAAAAGTCATGTAAACAGAGGCTGCGGTTACATGCACACTCAAACATATTATACGATTAGTAAACTGACAAAATACAAAATCTGATTTCTTTCTGATCATGGTCCTTCTCATTACCCACATCAGATTTAGCTTTTCATTTAAACCGTCTTAACGGTCAAGAAATCAGATCATTATCAGATTTGTTGTGTCTGTAAACACACATCTGATGTGAGTAATCTGATTTCTTTCTTGATTAAAAATATTTTTTTTACAACTAAATTGTGACAAGGGAAATTATGCAAAAAAGGGCAAAAAGGGAAAAATAAATGTTCTGATCTACCAGAAATGTAAAACCAAATGTCTTCCTACAAAAGTCCAAATATAAAGTTATTCTAAAACACACGTAAAAAAATGTACTGAATGCTTATGTATAACAAAAAATATTTAAGTTTATGTTTTAAATTATGTTTTTACATGTGTAAAGCACTTTGAATTATGTTTGTACCAATTGTGCTCCACAAATAATAGATGAATTTGAATTTACAGCTCCAGAGAATCTGAGCTTCATTGAAGATGAAAAATGGCTACTTCTTCGAGGCAAAACCAAAAATGTCCCAAATATTGGACCTCACCAACCAATGCCCTCAAAGGGCCACTAATGGAGGTTAATTACACATCTCGTCAGTGACTGCGCCAGAACAGGATTTATGAGTGGACAGGCACTGAAGGAAACCAAGCAGAACCAAGTGCCTGTCAAGTGCCCAGGCAAACCCACAAATACAATCTAATGTCAAAATAATGTACAAGCTTAAGTTCCATTTCGGCAGATTTACAGTGGATTTCAACCTAATACTTTAATGTATACATAAATAAAAAGAGAGAGAGATGGGTTATCTGTGATATCGAAGGGGTTCTCTAGATATTGGTGTCAGCTCCATATTGAAAATGTTGCAGATATTTGGCAGTGATTTTCTGCACTGCCCCAGTCTCTGTGCGCCCATGTGTCATTCCCAGTTCAACCTGAGTACATCAGATTTTATGAGTAAACATTTAAATAGAATAGTAATTAAGCTAAAATGCAACACATGATTTAGTATCCCAGATAAATAAATGGTAACTTTTCTATAATTGAACATACACTTGTGGTACTTGCTATGGAATTTAAAATCTTAATTTTCAAGTCCATATAAAATGGACAGGATTGCTTAAAGAAGACATATTGTGTAGAATCACCTTTAAATAGCTTTTAACCGTGTTATAACAGTGTAGTGTTTGGACTGAACCATGCATGTTTGAGTAATCCTGCTTTCTTCTGTATTTTGTGGCAAGAGTGGTCAGAACATGTCTGTTTATACCTATCACCAATCCTGCCCACAGCTTTGTACCTGTGATCATTCAGAAACAAAGGTCACATGGCAATTTTTGCACAAAAAAACATATGATGATCTGCTGCTCGCTAAGATGACATGCCACTGTGCAGTTCTGCATGAAATGAACTGTACCATTTATATTATTAAGCAGTTTAAGATCACTATTGAAGTTTGCCAAGACCTAAATGTAAAAGTCGAAAAATCAAAGTATGTTATAGTTTGAAATGAAATATCTGGTAAAAATTACAATACACCTTCCTTAAGAAAGGGCATCTGGCATTAAATCATTGCACTAGATGGTGGCGGGTTATTATTACGGCTAGCACAATCGCAACGTGTAAAGAAGGTCAAACAAGTTAAAGAAAAATAGCTGTATCTGGAGAACCATAAATTAACATAAATCAAATTTTACTGCTAAAGACTTAGAACTGCATTGCATTGGTACAACTCTTGCCCAGTGCTTGGCTTGGAAAACTAGTAGTTACAGTGGATTCAGGGAAAGTCCTCAGTGACCCTTTTTAATACTCAGCAATAGTTGTAATAGAAGTTGGCGTATCCCCACAGACACAGGGGAGTGTAATGATCCCGAATAAGAAAGTACTACGAGGGCATTGTGGTTGGTGTTGTGTGTTGACCCTAGCAACTGCTCACTGGTCTGTGTTGTAAAAGAGGCCAAACCGAAGAAAGGGGGCAGAGAGAGGGGCCGTCCGACAGGGAAGTGGGCGGCCGCTAATGTCAAGGAACAAGGGACAAGATACTGGGACGTGAATAGGAGACAGAAAAAAAACGACAATGTAACAAAGAGCAGTGGACCTCCAGAGGCTCAGAAATGTAACACAAATGTAAGATTCCCACACAGGAAACCAGGGACAGACGCGTCTTTGTCCCGTCCTAGTGGAGAGTGGGCAGAGGGTCAGGCGCTTCACAACCAAGTCTGGACCGCAGCTGGTGATCTGGATTCATGCAGCACAGAGCAAAATAAAAGAATAAAGCAACGTCCTGTCGGATTTAGATGCTGCTCATTATTTGTAACTCACAGTCCTGGGACGGCACATTTGTGACTCAGGGTGGTTGTATTATGTGTTGCATGTGTGAAAGGTGAAACGGTGAATTCAATTGGTGCCACTTGTTTGCCATCGCTTGTCTGTAGGAATTAACGCTCTGCTTGTCACACCGAAGGAGTTGTTGATGCTCAGATTTTTGGAGAAGCGGTTCACATCGCAAATAAAATGTGGCTCAAATCATTCCTCCTGTGGGAACCCAAGAGCCCTGAAGTGGTTTATGCGCAGAAGAAAAAATAACAGAACTAGGAGTCAGGCTGTTGTCACGTTATAACACAGACTATAACATTGAAATATATATTACATCAGTGAGCTCCATTTGTCAATTGGGAATTACCTCAAATGAATCTTCTTTATACATTATCTTTAGCAGGGCCGTTCACACTGTGATGTAAACATCTAATTGGGGGCACTGAACCTGCAATGTGTGAACGTAGCCTAAAAGTGGCAGAGCTTAAATCAGTCATTACTACGGTATAATTAATAACGTATTGATACAGAGATACTAATCAATACTAAAACTATTATCAAAATAAGAAACTAATTTGAACAAGTATCAAAACTGGGGGGGAAATGACATGAGCAGGACACAAATGGACCTTTCCTGAATACTTTTAGAATGTTATTGATCTAGATCAGAACTAGTGTATATGTGTAAAACCAGATGGTCGTATTGTGTAGGAAAATACTTTGTATAGTCTAATTTGTATTATTTTTATTATGAATATGAATTTTATTTGTATGTATTATTGTGGCATTGAAATTGTATCAAGCCTTTTCCTTAGTATTAAAATCAAGTTTTAAATGTTTAGCACTGTGACAACAATACTCATTACTGGAGCACATTTGGACTAGGGTAGCAGACCAAAACAGTTAAGGAACAAACACCTTACACTTTTATAATTGTCTCAGATTTTGACCGATCCTATAAAAATATCTTTCAGTCACTTTACCTCCAAAATTGAAAGTGTGTTGCGGCAAACGGAAAACAGAAAGTCTAGCCTGGCAGCCACACTGGAGCTCAACAGTGACTGCTCACCACTTTAATCCAGAAGTACATTTTCCATTATTTTTCCCATAGGGATTCTGAAAAAATACAGTTGAAACTTTGAAAGCTTGCTTGGGGCTAATCAGCTGTGTGGTAAGTAACAAATGTTTTAATTAAAATATGTTTCTGAAATGTATTAATTTAAATATTTTTGCTGAAGTTTTACAGTTTGTTTTTTTACTGCTGCTTTAGCCTCTACCTTGCCGTTTAACTTTAAATAGTTTATTCTTTCTAAATCCCTATGGCTATGGCTATGACTATCCCTATACTATTGTGTAGTAATAATAAAGACACAACACTTGTGTACTGCAGTGACATCAGTTCTGAGAAAGACGTGGGTGCCCACATTTGCATCATCAGGCCTTGATGCGTCAGCTCATCTGCTCGATATGAATGAATGCTGTTTGAAAGTGCAAACATGAAAGAAAAATCAACAAGGGGACGATGGGAAACTTTTAGTGGGGTGCATTTCCTGTCGGCACGACTTCAAATAAAAGAGAGGAACTATGATGGAGGAGCCAGGGGCAGACAGACCCAGAAACATGAATAATAATCATAAGAGCTTGATATGTTGCGTAGGAGACAGAGGAGGGATTAAAATCTCAAGTACGAGGGTGTGGACGAATGAATGCACCTTGTAATTATCACAAGGCATGGAGATAAAGAGCTGAGCATTGTGTGGGAAAGCAGGCAGCCTAATCTGGAAAGAAATGACTCTCAAAATGTTGGAGCACGTTATGTGAAAAAGCAGTAAATTGTTTCTGTTGAAGGAAAATTTGACGGGTAAAAGGTACAGGTAAACATAATTATTGGAAGATTTTTTGTTGCGTCATTGTCAGTGTTTTTTATTTCATCACGCTTTTGTATTATTATTGTTTTGTTTTAATCTGAACTAAAAGATAAGTTAGGTAAACAAGACCTCTCCCTATGCCTTTGTAGATTATTGCCTTTACGCTTCTGAAACTTCAATGACTTCCAAGGAACTTATGCCCAAAATCCCCTGGGGAGAAATTATGACATGATACAGTTAGAATGTTATATTCATTGGGAATACAATGTTGTAAAATGTGAGGTAATGTTACCGGCACAATAATTAATACCTGCTTGATGGAAAAGCAGGAACTTACTCAATCGATACTTGTGAAATCTTTTTTGTTACACATGATTAAAAAATGCATTGATTTTTCCCACACAACTTATGAATGTGTGTAGGTGTGAGAATATTTCAATTTTAGGATTCCTTGGTCCAGGGTTTGAGTTTATTCAGAATAAATGTTTTTTATACCCAATAAGAAAAATTGTATGCTATGATTTGCCACGTTCCAAGACGCAAAATCGCATTGGTCAATTATCCTTTTCTTATCAAGCAACACGCACAAATGACATGTTTGCACTGGTTACTCTCCCAACAAACCTGTGTGCACTGACCAATGTGAGTGAATGTGTGAAGGGTAAGTCTGTGTGCTGAGTGCATGTATGACACTGTATGACACTGTGGGTCGACCGTTTTAAAGCAGAACTAAGTCACTCTGGCAATAAAGCTCCCCCTGCAGCTCCCTTGTGAAAATACATTGTCAGAAAATAGACGCAAAGGCTCTTCTTTTTTCTTTGTTTATCATAATAAGACAGTATAATCACATACAAAAACATTTATAAAAAAGAGCGAGGGTTTCTCAGCCGAGTCGGTAAATGTTGCAAGGCTGGTTTTATGCCCAGAGACAGCAGGGGGCGACGACACTTCAAACGCCCCGAAAATACATATTTAACCATCACAGGGACTTACAAACACGTTCAATAAGGTGAAAATGTAACTTAATTCTGCTTTAAATATAAAACTGTGTGACTGTTTTATTGAATGCACCTCTCAATAAAAACACATTTTTATTCAAACCGTAAGTGTAACAGGTGGAAATGAGTATTTTTGCTTAAACCTGGCACATGACAATTTCTTTCATATATTTCATTCATATTTTTGTGCATTGTCCCTGATCAAATATTAAAATAAAAATACATTAGATGGTAGGCATATGTGTTGTTGCAGATTAAATCATGAAAACAATGTATTCCAATTTATTTCAAGCCTTTGTTTAAATTGTCTTTGGGAAAATAATTTGATATGTTTCCACTTTATTCTAATCTGGCAGGGTAAACGCAACAAGGGAAGGATGCTAGAAAAAGGCTATTTGTCTAAATGGAATCCAAAATAAAATAGGAACATCTGACACCTGAAAGTGCTATGCTGTTTAATTTTTACTCTAATAAATAACCAATACTATCATACAAAGCAAACCCACATATAATGACGCTATGGTGCTGCATTGTCGCTGAAGCACCACAGCGCCCTCTCTGGCCATCCGGCATGTCAGCTCGACACAAGGCGCCACATCTGGACATAAGATTATGATAAGCCTGGCAAAAGGGCAGCGAGAGTAAACCGAATGAATCACAGGGTTAGAAGATACTGGTACCGATTCTCAGTTTTGGAAAGGACTTCAAAAAGATAACTCGCCGCAAGCTCCATAAAACAGGGGCTTGAGAGCGTTCCACTCTGCCATCTCTGATAAGGGCAGGAGCAAAGATAGCAAGATTACCTGCTGTGTTATCATTGCACGCGGCTAAACTTTAAAGTAATGTAGTGATGGAGAAGACCAAACTTACAGAATCTAAATACCTTATTTTTGACAAAGAATGTAACAGACTTATGTGAGCTTAAGCGTGTGATTCTCAGTTGAGTTGGAGATATTTCTTAAAGTGAATCCAGTGCAAGAGGTCAGAGGGGTCAGATGGGGTTAGCTCCACCCACCGCACAAGCAAAATAAACTGTTTTCTTCATGCCTTGTGCTGTGACACGGGGGTTATACCAAAATAATAACAAGACGTTGCCTGAAAAGGTTGCCACAGTTGAACGTTGCGAGAAATGCACGTAGGATTGCCAGTATCTGACTTCTAACTTCCTCAAATAACATTGAAGATATCTAGAAAATTTGTGTATGTTATTATGACACAGATAAAAAGGAATGTGTCTCTTCAAAAAAGAGTTTCTCCACTTTTTTTTTAAATACAAGTGTGAAAAGCAAACCAAGATCTGGTCTCTAACAGATTTATTTGGAGTCCAACAAGAATGTGGATACTGGCACTGGCTTATATGTGTAATATTACGTTATTGCAATTTAAGAGGGCCTCAGACCATTTGTTGTTTTCAAGGTGCCTCAAAATCACTAGGCGGGATGTTTTTACAAGCTTTTGCAAGAATTTCTTGGAGTACAGGAAGTTGGATCAGACGTGACTTTAAAACTGGATAGCTGGAAGATAAACAAATTATGCTGTGATAATGTTAGGGTGCATGAAAAGCAGAAATATGCAAGGTCAGGCAACTAAAATGTAGAAATGTTACAAACTCTGAAGGTAGAAAAGACATGGGTTTATTGCTAACTGCTGCTGTTTGAATAAATATGGCTGAAAATGTGATGATTGGAGAGGAGTTTGCGTAATTCTTCATTCGCCCAGGAATGGTCTATGGCAGAAAAGGTTTCATGTGGACACTGTTTTTAGAAATAATAAGCAGGGAGAAGGGATGGTTTAAAAGAGGGGTGAAGGAGGCAATTTTTCTGAAAAAAGAAGACCCTTCTTTGAACAGAAATTATGTTAAACCGCTATAGTCACCCAAGTCAGTCAAATGCTAATCAGGTACTTAACAGCTGTGAGTGAGAGGCGGGCAGAGAATAGGGTTAAAACGACCCATAATGAGGCTAACAGGAAAACAAAGGCAGAGCAGTTTCGGGTTAAAACACTTCTCTTAGGGCACCTCTCTAGTTCAGAGCAGTATGAATGTTAACTTCTCAGTCCACTACCTTCAGATTGCAAATGATTTAGGATGGAAGTCAAAACCTCTAAATTTCAAAAACGGTGTCCAGATGACAACCTATAAAAATCATGTATGTAAAATGACTGTATAGTGAATGTGTCATGGATGTGTAATGCATTCAACAGTCTATTATGTATGTGTTATGAGTGAGTCCTTTGGGTTTCTGAAGGTCAACGTGAACAGACTTGAAATGTTACAGAATCTCAAAATAGGAAGAAAACTGAACACTTATTACGTTCTTTTGATTAATTTCCTCACCAATAAACGATACCATGTGCTGCCACATTCAAATAAGAGAGCCCTGTCTCTCAAAACAAAGCCTTACAGTTTGATGTTCTTGAAGCTTGCTGGTCAACAAAATGCTCAATGTTTCTCTAGCTGTAATAAAATTAAGAAAATGGAATCATTCTTTCCCCGGTAAGGCTTTGAAGTGTGCACTGATGCTGCAGCGGAGTTCTCCAACTGGCACCACCAAATCATAACAGAACTATATTTCAGAGAGAAAAACTCTAGTATGCAGTTTATGCATGGAACTAAATAAAATGGTTAAAAACAAAACAAAAAACAGAACTATTGTTTAGCACCTGCACTGTGACCAAGAGGATTAGGTTCAGTGTTTGTTGCACTAGCAGTTTTCTGAATGTCTCTCTTAACTCCTCACCCTCATTATTACATATCACTGATTTGAAAAGAACCTAAAGCCCCAAATCAAGAAATTAAACAAAGCAATGATTATTATAACCCTTTGATTGAAATCGATATTAAGGCCTGTATGTATTTAAATGGATTAATGACTTAAGTAATTTTGTTTTGACGGGCGAGGAGTGGGAAAATGTATGTACTTCACAAGGGAGGACAACAAAATCTAATGTTTGGAAAGAATTCTGTTGGAAGAGTGTGACTCATTTTTATATAACACCGTGTCAAAGTGCTCGTTATACAGAGGGAGGGGCTGAATGTTGGAGAAATTGTGGTTGACAGACTGATTTTGACACCATCATTCCACTCAATTTCATAACTATGGATTTGGCCCTCAAAACCCCTGCCTTGGACAATATAGATGGATACCTTTGGAACATTGGAACATACTACAGGCTGGGAAAAGGGCAATCACAAAAAAATGGATGACACAAACTGCACCGATGACCAAGGACTGGACTAAAGCACTATAACCTGACATATAGACAACGGGGGGGAATAAAAAAAAAATCACTCACAGACTTAACTCGGAAGTGGACAAATTTAAAAAAATCTGGACTAAATGGGACCTTTTGTGCCTTACATTTCTTTTCTGGAGTTTTCTTAAAAAATATTTTCAAATTTATATTTTTTTCTTTGTTTTCTCTGGTCCTGTCCAGTAAATAAATAAAACGCCTGAAGCCCAACAAATCTTTAAGTTGTATTGTGGGATAAACAGATGCTGCATTTAACCCTGAAAAGGACTTCTGGGCACAAACCAACTCTTCACTGATTTCTATTCATGATTTGTGTATTCTTCTTTAGTCTATCACCTTCCACAGCGTAGTCATAGAAATTTTCTCACCGCTCATTCCACCCTCCACTCATGCCCAGTTTGGCTCGATTTGGCTCACCACGCCGTCCTTGCAACAAAGTCAACAAACATGTACAGGCACAAGCTAGTTTAAAATAGAACATTTCTTACAGTAAACTCCATGACAAACATTTTGGATCCACCCATGAGTCTTAAGAGCTACACCCTACAAAGCAGCACATAACAGCGCAAAAACGTAGTCTTTGACAACCATCCAAAATGGTGGTTCAACCCCCCTTTATTAGCATTGCATATTATATTCTTGGGCAGGACACTTCACCCACTTGACCATTGTTATTTTTAGGGCTTTAGACCTTTAGGTTAGGTTCGGTCAGGTTAGGTTAGGTGTCTTTATTATTACCCTTGCTAAATTTGGTTTGCAGTGATTAAGAGGCATCAAACATACATCAGGACATGCCACATAATATAAAAACGAGTGACATTATGTAAAAGGACAGTGGCTGCAGGGACATAACTGTCTCTGTATCTTTTGGTCCTACATTTTCGAGCAACATTTTTATTTGTCAACTGATTATTTTGGGCGGATTTTAAAGTATTTGTTTCACAACAGCAGGCAGAGGAAAGCAGGAATTAGTTATCTTTTGATTTTGGAGTGAATTGCAAGTTTAATCTGCCTTTTTATAAATAAATACAACGCAGTGGTTTTCTGTATAAATAGTTTGAATTTTGAACACAGATCCAAATTATAGAGATACTTAATAGGGTTGAGACGTTTGGCCAGCGGCAGAACACGCTAATTTTAGTCAACTTACAGGGAATCTCTTGGGGGTCTTTGTTGATTAAATACATTTCTGGTCGACTAAACTGCCCTCGTTATCATGTAAGATTTCTATTGGCGAGATTAAGACTTAAGATTAAGATTAAGACTAAATGCAAATCTCTAACTACAACAATTGCTCCAATCAATTACAAACATGGTGGCTTTTAAAACAGCAATCACCAACCTTACACATAACGGATACATTTGCAAGTAAGATGCTTCCTTGGGGGACATTTTGGTGGTTATTGAATGAAGTCAACTAAAGTCATTAACAGACAAAATGAGTGCTTGGGAAAGTATGGCCGATGGCTGTAGCGAGCTGTGAAGAACCCAGGCGTGCTGAGGTCATGAGTAAACACAGAAAGAGGCTTCGGGAAGGGAGAGAGGGGCGTGGGGGGGCTGGAAACACATCTGCACTGCCTTTGATCCCAACTTCTGCGGCCCAGCACGCCACTCACCTCAGCTGCCCACACTGCAAAACAATGGCTTACAACGCTAAGGAACGGTGCTTTTTCCCAGGCCGCCCTCCCTCCGCACTCGGAGTCACTGCTTGGAGTTTCAGATGAGGCTTAAGTTCAACAAATTAGAAAGGATAATAAATAAAGGTTTGTTTGTTTCAGTTTTATGCAAAGGAAGCAAGTTTCGATGCGCTCTTATTTTGGGATTCTGGGTCAGGCTGATATGGTCCTCATGTTGGATCAGAGAGAAGCCTGGTGATGTGAGAGGAGCAGATGTGGAGGCAGCTGCGAGGACAAGAGCATTCAGGATTCAAGTCACAAAGGACACTGGAAATATAATAGAAAAAATGATACACTTTACATAAATCTGGTCACAAAGGTGTCATGGGTCATTTTAATGTGGAAATGAACAGCGTTGGATTGTAACTAAGAGTACTATGTAGTAGTAATTTGATCACAAAGTGACAAAACAATGGAATTTGAATTTAAGGGAAGCTTGTGAATGAAACAAACTTTGCTCACTAATATCTTGCTCAGTCCTGTAGTAATTTTTTCACTCAAAGACACTTATTGCATGGTACGCAATACACCTGGTATTACTGGACAACTTCTACTGTGGCTGCCTTGGGGTAGACTGACCACAGCATCAAATCTGTGTACTAAAGATCAACCGATATGATTGGTTTCATTTAATCAATGGCCGATAAGTGCCATCAATGTTTTGAGGCATGTTTTATAAATGGCCAATTCTTTTTTCTTTTTCCCCCCAAGCTATAAAATATATAATAACTATACATTCAGTTGTATAGTTAGGCGCTGCTCTGCATAATAAAAGTATAATAATAAATAAAAGCAATGATTTTTAAACATCCACAACCCCTGGGTAGTCTTATGGGCTGAAGTTAATGCTGCAATAAAGTGTTCAAACAAAGGCCCATGACATCCAGGTTTTTTGTCCCACACAGAATAACAGCCTATGCTGGAGCTTTACGGTCGATAGCTGATATATAAAACAGTGCAAATATCATCCTGATATACTGGCCAAACAATATAAATATAAATTTTGGCCATAGGACCCTTTCATATATCAAAATTAACACATGGTGTTGTGGCCCAAGGACACAACGGCAGCATGAACTGGTCAGAGCAGGAATAGAACCCCTGACCAGTGGGTTGGGAGGTGACCACTCTTACCTATATTTTGTACTTTTCCTTAGAGGCCAGTACTTGCCTTGGAGGCAGTGTCTTTCTTCCCCATCAGGCACAATACTACCAGTAAACCTTTAATGTGATGGTCAATTTTCAAGCTAAATTGCCCTTAGTTGTTATAGTAGATTCTAGATGATTCAATCACAGATGCCAGCAAGCATTTATGTTCTGCCAGATCCGACAACTTGGATCTTAGTTGTGATTAGTGGTGACTAAAGCCACACTCCAAACTGAACCACATTACAAATGACACATTCAACCAGCGTATTTGTGGGATAAAGCTTTCTCAAGACAGGTCCAACCATGATGTCACCTCATGTCGCTCTCGCAGCATCACCCCCTGACCTTAGTAAATGTGCTAATTTGATGAGTCCACATTTCCACTGCGGTTGAAGATTTTTGTCCGAATACTCATACAAATTGAGCTCTAACAACAAAACTGAACCCTCTCACCAAAACATGAAGCAATTTTGGGACTAAACTTTTTTGCTGTCAGGAGTCGCGGTGTAAAAGCCCCTCACTTTGACATTTGAATACTTCTGACTTAAAACTATCACATAATTCTTCATAGATGACAGCCTTGAACCAGCTCTGACTCATTGTTTAACCTTTGTTTTTGAGATTTAGAATTTTCCTTGGTAACATTAAATTGCTCCAACTTACTTTTCCGACATATTAAAGCGAGTTGAGGATGTAAACAAATTATTGTTTTTGTCATGTGAAAACTTCAGCCTCTCTGTCTGGTATCTTTCCTCAACGAAACCACAATCGAGTTTGGGATCGAGAACGCCTGGCCACAAGACTCCCACCCTCCAATTCCCCGTGCTTGTAGAGCAGGAGCCCAGAGAACCACATCCTGGCGCGGGGAATGCGATCGACAGCGATGCCTCCTTCAACTGGAAAATTGGTTATACAATTTGAACTCCTCACTGATGACTATAGCGCCACAAAAAATATTACAATCGCCGCTTTCATTGGACGCCAAGTGTATAGAGCGCAGAGACATTCAAAGGGAGAAACAATAGCAGCAAACTCACTGAAAAACAGAAGGCCAATGATCATGGTTTTATGGAGAGAGATGTGATGCCTTGATGTGAGTGCCAAGGTGAAAGGCTCTACCACCAGAATGCACTTGGGGGATGGGGATCAAATGAGCTGTGTGTGGACAAAAACTACTGTTGTGCTTTGTATGACTTATGAACTGCAGGGTGAGATGATACACAACTACAAACTGGAAATTATTCTCCAGATATGTCTGAGTCCTATCAATCAAGTCGCATGACATGAAAATGTAGATGATTATGTTAAATTGCCTGTAAACCCAGTCTGTGGTGGAAAAAAGTCCTGTCTAACTCCATAAACTCTTGAACTATGGTTTGGTGAAAATGCAGGAAAACGGCATTAAGCACAAGACCCAGCCAAATCCCGAGCAGAGGAAGAGACATGTTCAAAAGTTGTGCAACCAGACATTACTGGGGGTCAAGATAGGGTCCACTGCACCGCCATTTCGCCAAGACCTGTTCAAACCTGAGCTGCATTTGTAAAAGTCACTATGTAGTCTGTCTAATGTGTTTTCACTGTAGCCACAGTTTCACTGGGGATTTTCTCAGAATCTCACAAAACCTGATAATGGTTTATTTTTTTGAGTTTTGGGGGACCAAATATTTGTGAGAAAGTATCTCAGCTTTGGCTATGATGACACACTGGTTAGGTCATGAAAGGGTTGTCCAAAATTCAATATATTTTCATTAATCTATAAAAAAAAAAAAACAGAACAAACAATTCTCAATTTTTAGAATGTAAAAAACCTGAACATTCTATGTTTCAGAATAATTGAGGAGAAAACATTTACATGTGCATGTAATGTGCATATAACTGCAGCACTGGCTGCAGTTATATGCACATTCAAAATCTGTTTAATTATCAGATCTTTTTGAGTTATAAGTATATTAAAACGACAAACTGATTACATCATTTAAATAATCTTAATGATCCAGAAATGGAATGTTTATAAAATGTTTGGTGTACATGTAATCATAGCCACTGTTATATTCCTACTTTAAAGAATAACTTAATATTGGAAAAAGTCCTATTTCCTCAGGTATGATACTGCTGCAGTGGTTGCAAGACCATTCAATACTTTACAGAGAGATTATGGTCTGGAATCATATCACATTTACCTGATTTCAAAAGACTGAGGGCAGATCAACCAATCAGAATATAGCATGGTCTGTTTGTGTTAAAACAAAATAAACATGGCATCTAAGAAGGAACAAAGGTAAAATATATACCACAGAAGATTTAGAAACAGTGTGGGTAAAGTAAAGTACTAAATGCTGTAACTGAGGTAAATAAAGTAATGTATTTTGTTCTGAATGTCATAAGAAGAGTCGAGAGGAGATGTCCTACACATTTGAGAGACACGTGCTCCAAATTATCAGCTGTGGTTGGACCGTCCCAAGTTAGGAGAGTTGTTTGACGCCCCCTTATGGTCCAATTCCAGACTCTTCTGCATTTGAACAGAATGTAGAAGGGTCTGGCTGGTCAGAACTACACCATACTCCACCCCATGTCCCATCCCTCCTCTTTCCCCGTCAGAATCACAGCAACTCCCTTACAAAACCCATTACAGATAAAGTGAGAGCACTATTTGGCAGCGGGTCCCTGTAATAACACAGACAGACCCGACCCGTGCTGCCGGCCCTTTTGCCAGGCGATGGGGTGAGAGGAAACAGGGGAGTATAAACAGCGCTCACCGCGGATCGGCTCAGGTTTCCCCGGAGCGCAGAGGCATCCTCCGGACAGCTCACACACACAACAAACCGCTCCGGAAACATGCGCAGATCTGAGGGGCAGACAGAGACAGAGCAGAGCGCGGCCGTTAATAATGCGGCCTCACCTCTAATTACAACATGGAGTCAGGCGCAGGGAAATGTGGTCGAATATTGTGAGGGCATCAACAAACACCACACATTCACTGTCTCTATGACCAGCAAATATAATGACAGTTTAGTGGAGTTTTATGAGCCCCATAAGCTGCGTGAGATATGAGAGGGTTTGGATGTGCAGTGCGCTATTGGATCACATGACTACTATTTATAACTGTTTACTATAAAAACACACTAAAATATGGTCATTTGAAAGATATACTGGAATAAAACCACAATCAAGAAGATGTACGTGCCAGAATTTGGTTAAAGTTTCACATCTACACTATATGTTGCGGTAAAATTAATACCACGCTGTTTACACAGTCCTGCCTGATAAGTTTATGGGCCAAAAATAAGAAAAGAGGGTGAACAAAATGCATAAAGTGCTTTTTAAAGTTCATTGGATATTTTCACTTTTTTGGTGCTCTTACACAAACTGTAATTAAATAGTTGAATTTATTTAAACAAGCAAAAACAGTGCATGGTAATGAAAATGTCTGTAAGTACATGAGCCGGTTTACAAATGCAACAAAGCAAATTTTCAGTTGCAGTCTCACTATGAAACACGCTCATTATTGTGCAGTTGCATGTGGAAACATATTGCATATTGTCAGACCAATAACGTCAAATAGATGAATCAGTGTTTGTGAAAGGTTTTACAGCAGTGTTTAGGTGGAGACGGATGATTTACAGCAGCAAAGATCACTGCCATAAAACTGCTGCCTTTAATTGTCTTTCATTTGAAATTTGGTCCTTAAGCCCTTAATAAAAAACAAACCTTTCAAAAGCTTTACTGGATAAAACCCTTTTTCTGGCTTCTCCATTTAAAAAAAAAAAAAAAAAAAATATATATATATATATATATATATATATATATATAATAATATGGATAAAGTAAAATGAGGTCAACATTCTGCTGTAAAACCTAAAACTCAAGAATTTGTATTGTGTACAATAACCACTTACGTAATATGAAGAAATAATAAAAAGTACTTTTGTATTTTCTTTTTTTGTTTTACCAGGCTCTTATATTACTTAATAATAATAATAATAATAATAACTTTTATTTATATAGCGCTTTTCAGTGACCCAAAGACGCTGAGCATAATAAAAAAAGGGGGGGTATTTACAGACAGGGGGGACAACACGTACAGAACACATTAATATACAGATAAAATGAACAAGACAGAAGAAGTAGAGAGAAAAAGATGGGGATGTAACAGGGGGTAGAAGAGTAGGCAATGGGGTAGAGGAGGCTAGGGGTAGGGGAGGTCATAGGCTTGGGTGAAGAGGTATGTTTTTAGGCGGGATTTGAATGTTGTGAGTGAGGGAGAGTGGCGGACAGGTGGGGGGAGGGAGTTCCAGAGTCGGGGTGCTGTTCGGGAGAATGCTCTGTCGCCAAAAGTTTTGAGTCGGGATGTTGGTGCAGTCAGGGTGAGAGAGGAGGAGGATCGGAGAGCTCGGGTGGGGCGGTGGGGGATGAGGAGGTCAGACAGGTAGGGGGGGGGCAAGGTGGTGAAGAGCTTTGAAGGTGAGGAGGAGTATTTTAAAGTTTATGCGCTGCTTGATGGGGAGCCAGTGGAGAGAGCGGAGAACGGGAGTGATGTGATCACGGGACCGGGGGTGGGTGAGGAGGCGGGCAGCGGAGTTTTGGACCATTTGGAGTCTGTGGAGGGAATGGGAGGAGATGCCAGTGAGGAGGGAGTTGCAGTAGTCAAGGCGGGAGGAGATGAAGGCATGGATGAGGGATTCAGCAGCGGGGAGGGTGAGGCAGTGTCGGATTTTGGCGATGCGGCGGAGGTGGAAGTATGAGGTCTTGACAATGTGGCTGACATGGGGAGTGAAGGAGAGGGTGGGGTCCATGATGACACCGAGATTGCGTACCAGGGTAGAGGGGGTGATGGTCGAGGTGTCGATGCTGAGTGAAAAGGGACCAGTTTTATTGAGAGTGGATTTGGTGCCAATGAGGAGGAGCTCTGTTTTGTCACTGTTCAGTTTGAGGAAGTTGAGAGTGAGCTATGATTTTATTGTAGAGATGCAGGTTTCGATGTGGCTGAGGGGAGGGTTTTGGGTGGATTTGGTGGTGAGGTATATCTGGGTGTCGTCAGCGTAGCAGTGAAAGTCCAGGTTGAGTTGGCGGAGGATGTGACCAAGGGGGAAGATGTAGCAGATGAAGAGGAGGGGGCCGAGGACTGAGCCCTGGGGGACCCCTGCGTTACTGGGGAGAGGGTGGATGAGTGACCGGAGAGGGAAATGAACTCTTGCCTGTTGGTGAGGTAGGATGTGAGCCAGTCAAGTGCAGAGCCCTCAACACCCAGTTGGCGCAGCCTTTGTAGGAGGATGGAATGGTTTATAGTGTCAAAGGCTGCGCTGAGGTCTAGTAGTAACAGGATGTTGAGGGCCCCGGAGTCTGCAGAGGTGAGGAGATCGTTGAGTACTTTGACCAGGGCTGTTTCAGTGCTGTGAAGTGGGCGGAAGCCAGATTGGAGGGGTTCATAGAGGTTGTTTGACTGGAGGTGGGTGTGAAGTTGGGCGGCGACGATGCGTTCCAGCGTTTTTGAGAGGAACGGCAGGTTGGAGATGGGGCGGTAGTTGGAGAGGTTGGCGGAGTCTAGGGTGGGTTTTTTGAGGATGGGGGTGATGGAGGCCAGTTTGTAGATGGAAGGAACATGGCCGAGGGATAAAGACTGGTTGAAGAGGGTGGTAAGATGGGGGATGAGAGCAGGGAGGCAGGCCTTGGTTAGATTCGTTGGGAGGGGGTCGAGAGAGCAGGTGGTGGTTTTGGAAGCGGTGATGAGGTCTATGATATGAGAGGAGTTAACAGAGGAGAAGGTGGTGAGGGCAGGGAAGGGTGGGTGGTCAGGGAGAGGAGGGGGGGCAGGGGTGGGGGTGGTGATGGAGTTAATGGAGACGGCAGTCATGGAGCTGTTGATTTTGGAAATTTTGTCATTGAAGGCAAGGAGGAAAGAGTTGCAGAGGTTAGGGGAGGAGGGTGGAGTGATGTCCGGTGGCTGGAGCAGCTTGTTGACGGTGGAGAACAGGGTGCGAGGGCTCCGGTGGGAGCTGTTGATGAGGGTGCAGAGGTGGGCAGATTTGGCGGCTTGGAGAGCGTCACGGTAGGAGGAGATGTGTAATTTGAAAGCTTCGGCGTGGACGGTGAGGCGGGTTCTTTTGAGGAGTCGTTCGAGTTGGCGGCCAGTCTGCTTCATGGTGCGGAGTTCAGGGGTGTACCAGGGGGCGGGGTTGATGTATGAGACGGAGGAGGTTTTCCAGGGGGCTAGGGAGTCAAGGGAGTCGGAGAGGGTGGTGTTGAGCATGACAGCATAGTCGTCGGGGGAAGAGGGGGGGGAGTCAGGAGGGAAAGCAGAGGATATGAGCTGGGAGAGCGTGAGGGGGTTGACTGACTTGATATTGCGGTAGGTGATGGTGCGTTTTTTGGGGTTGTGGGGCGAGGGTAGGGGGGCGGAGAAAAGGATGCAGAGATGATCAGAGAGTGGGAAGGGGAGGGGGTGGGGCTTAGATATGGGTAGGAGAGAGGAACAGACTAAGTCCAGAATGTGGCCTTTGGTATGGGTGGGGAAGTCAATATGTTGGGTGAGATGGAAGCAGTCCAGGAGAGAGAGGAAGTCGGATGTCAGTGGGGCGTTGGGGCAGTCAATGTGGATGTTGAAGTCACCAGTGAGTAGGAGGCGGGCAGAGAGAGAGGATGCGATGGTGAGGAGTTCAGACAATTCAGTGAGGAAAGAGGGGTGGGGCTTTGGGGGACGATAGATCAGGATAGCGGTGATAGAGTTGGGGAGGGAGAAGGCGAGGTATTCAAATGATGAGATGGATGGAAGGTTGAGGTTCAGTTCAGTGATGGATGTAGATTTTTTATGAACTTGATTATTTACTTACACTTAGTAAAGTGGTTTTGATTTGCCAAAAAAAAGAAATGCAATTTTTAATTTTTTTTGATATACTGAGGCTATTCCAAGTTTATCCATTGTCATTATTATCTTCCACTTGACGTTTGCCTCCATTCCGGAATTTGGAAAGTTTTTGCTTAAAAAACGTTTAACGGGTTAATTATGAAACTAATAGACCCTTTAAAGCACAATGTCTCTGAATGTCCTGGAGTGGAGCCTTCTGGAGGCAAAAGTAAAATATTGTAACATATTTTCAATCAATAACTGGCATCAGAATACTAATGGTTTTATTTTTCTTTGTAACAAAAATTCAGGAAAGAATTGTCAGTTAGTTTGCTATTCTGTTACAAAGAATGGATGATATGATTTTCTTGCCGCAAAATTATGTTGGACCTTCACAAAAACTATAAGATGTTGTATACTGTACGTAATATAGCTAAAGATAAATGAATTAGTCCAGTAAAAACTAAAAATCAGGATTCTACCTTTATCAAAAATGCTGTCTAAAATAATCTCATATGACATAAATAAATTATGTAAAAACACAGTTGTAAATGTTTTCAAACGGGTTATCATTTGCCAAACACCCTCTTGAGTTGTCATATTTTGTGAAATATTCTGTGATTAATCCAAATTTCCCTATTGAAATTGCATTACGTTCTACTTCACTTTAGCCTCCATTCTGGAATTTAGAATGTTTCCGTTTACAAACTTTGAAAGGGTCTTTATAGCGGTTTAGAAAGATTACATTCTGCTGCAGGTTCCTCCCTACTGTCTCCCCATCCAAAGCCCGGGAGAGTACAGTAGATATTAACCGTACAGACAGGAAGAGAGCCGGGTCGGTCCCATGAAAAGGTCACCGGGGGTCATTGGCTCTAGATGAGGTGTGGAGATAGATTCCTACTGCCCTCCATAGACACGGCCCAGTCGCTCTCTCACACTCCCAGTCGCCTCTCACGGGATCCACTTAATAGCAGGCTGGACTCAAGCAGGTAGGGGACAGGACATAAAAACAAGTGAGGGGAAGAAAAGTCAACAGGCCGACCACAGGAGCTGACTGGGATTTTCTGTGGGAAATGTGGCTGGATATAAGCCTCGGAGACGTCCGTTTATGAATCATTAAAATGAGAATGCAGTCATTGAAATACAGGAATGGCTTTACTGTACTGTACATACCTCCATAAAGCTGCTTAGCGATGCATCTGAGGTTAGAGTGGCGCTTCAGGAAGTTGGCCGCCAAGTTCAAACCATCTCCTAAACGAAAAACAGTTTAGATAAATGTTATTCACTTTTGTGGAATTAAGGATACTTTATTAATGGGTTTCAACTTTCTGTTATAAGGGACCTTTTGAAGAATTCCATCATTATATAATATTTCATTTTTAAGCAGTCAATTTGTATGGCAACGGTCATCAGTTCGAAGCTTATAGATATTTCACATTTAGATACATCTGTTCATACTTTCATTTTCTCTGTGTGGCCCTCTCCTCAACATGAATTATGTTTTAGAGAAATAGTCTTTATCACAGGTTCCCAAATGTGACAGAGACAGAAAATACCTTAGAAAGAGAATTATGTGTGTAATTAATTTTAACCTAGAATTTATTTATTTTGTAATTTGTGTTCATTGTCTTATGTTGTTCATTTATGGTGTAAAATGTCAAGAAATGAATCTTCATCCCCTGACAATAAAGACATCTATCTAAAGAGTAAATATCGTGTAAATATCTTGAAATCCCCCATTTTGCGATTTGGTTATAGCACTTTTCAAAACACTCAAAGTCACCTAATGTTGTTGGCGGTAAAGGCACTCATTTACATTTACATGTCCTTTGATACATTTTTGCTATATATCTATACAATATATACTCATTTATACTTATTTCATACAAAATTATGTATGTTATCTGTGCTTGTAATTCGATATTACAACTGATTATTTCCTCCATCGCTGGTTAAGATTTGCTTGATAAAACTCATCAATCAGCCAACAATCAAGGCACAAATCACATTAGAAAATCAAGTTAATCTGATGCCATCATCATTATAAATGTAATAATAATCATTCAAATTCCCCGCATGGCATTACATTAAACTATTAGAGCAGGCTTTGTGAGTCGACTGATGTGGACAGCTGTGATTTATGGTAACAATACATGTTCAGCAAAGACGTGGTGAGAAAACTACATGCTGTCAACTATTTAATAACAACGCTTTTATAAATACAGGTCATTTATTTCAGTCATTTATTTCAGGCAAAGTCAGAGTTTTCAGACACAACGTATCTCTCGAAAATAAACAAATTATAAAGTACTGTTGCGGAAAATGATCACGGCCGAGTAAATACAGAAGATAAAAGGTGTTTCTTACATTCATCTTTTGTTGCTTTATATTGTCTCCAAATATATTGTGTTGATTAATTTGTTTATGTTACTATCGTAGGAAAAAGGATGGATTTCTAACTTAAAAATGTGTCTGTGCGGCTTTCAGAGAGCTATGATGAAATGCTTTGAAATTGCCATCTGGTGAATGAAAAACACTTGTTGAACATGATACTACAACCAAGATTATAGGAAAGATACTTGAATGGAGTTTTTTATGAATGGGAAGTGCCGTAAAATGAACAAATGCATCAGTCAGCAGCCTTTGGTTCACAGAGCTGGGACTTAACTCTATTTCCGAACACTTGTGCTGTCAATTGTTGCCAAAAGCCTAACATGGACGTCTTTTTTGCTTCTTGGATGTGATAATATTTCCACATTATCCATACCCCTGTGTTTTCTCAGTGTGCGGGCCTGGCAAGTTCACTCCTATGAGCTCATTTACGGAGTGAGAAAGCATTTATTCCCTTTTAATTGAACTGCCCTCCTGCTCTGGCATCTGTTGAACCAAGCGCTGTCTCTGCTCTATTTGTCATGGAATGTTTGTCATGGTATGTCAGATCCACTGGGCAGAAACGGTGGCTTGTTGCCTAATCGACCAGGAATTTGTTGACTAAAAGCAAAGCCACGGCTAACACGCCATCCAGTTGTTCTGAGTAAACAAGACGGCGATCCTGGGAAGCTAACAGAGCACTGCTGAGAGATCAATATCAAGTTAATGCGCAAATATGCTGCTGTGTAGGTCTTACAGTGACGAGGACGGGTGCAGTGCATGTTGTTGTTGCCGTTACAGATCACTAGAGCTTTTTTTAATCATCTCGAAGATAATATTCAGACAATGTAATGGCAATCCAAGAGAAACGTGTTAAAATGTGTGCATAAATGTCAGGTTCCAATTTTGCACAATGTGAATGGACAGAAATATGATTTTACTTCATTATTAGACTTCAACTTTGTTTTATTTTTATATTTAGTTTTTATTATATGCTTGATATTCTAATTTGCATATTCTCCAAAACGATGGCAATATAATCTACTTTTGTCTGCACAAAATACTGTATACAATAAATGCATTATCAACAAATGCAATCTTCCCGTTGCATTAACGGTGTGTGGAATGAAATAAGTTTGGATATTTACAAAATGGAAAAATCTACTTTTCTTGAAAATGTACAAATTTGCAAGACACTGAGACAAATTGGATCGTTACTTAAGTTGACATACTGTACCCTTTTTGTTGTTTTTGGACAATACCATTTCTTTTTGATTTTGTCTTTTTTCTCTCTGGTCTTGTTGGTTTTGTTTTCTCTGTGTTATAAAAATAAAAGTATGAGAACAGTAATTACAGAGAGGTCTGAGGTTCATCCAACTGGTTTTTGTCATAGGTTCTGGCAAAGAAGTGTTGTTACAATACAAAAATGTCAAACTAAGGAAAAGACTCAATCATCTATACCGATTTAGATACTACATTGTTAAGAGAAGAATGTAGAAAGAAAATGACTTCAAGGTGGCAGTCGAAACGTCTCAATTTAAAAAACTGTCACTTGAATCCTTTTCTACTGTAGAGCACTCCTAAACAAAGAAGGGATTACACAGACAATTCTGTCAACACAAAATAATAGTAGAAGTTTCTTTAAACGCTAACAACTTTATTCTTAAACAGTTCAGTAAGAGACCTGTAATTTCATCACCTTATCACTAATTCATAAATTATCATGATATTACAATATTCAAAATATATTTTCTAAATCATTGTCATTTAGGGCAACCCATGTTTGTAAAACACTTTAAAGAAAAAAATCCTGTCAGGCTTCCTCACTATGTGCCTGAGATGTCATTTACTTAAAACTAGGCTGCTTCCATCGTAAAAGTCTGACATTAAGGTGACAGGGTTTCCTCCCAAGGCCCAGCATCAGCTGATATGAACTGTCCCAGGCCCATAAAACAGTCGGGACAGGTCTGCCTCTGAAGCTTGACTTAACACAACAAATATGCTTCTTTGAATGGATTATGACTGAAATACAGGGCCACACACCAGTAAAAAGGCCTGTGTGAACACTTCCCCGCAGTTTAGCCAATGTCAGCGAGACTCCACTTTTAAAGCATCTAATTATTGTCTTCAAAAGAAGTCGGCTTGACTTCTTCACATAATGACATGCAATTACTGAGACAGTGGGCCACAAACTGCCAGAGTTTACAGTGAAGTCCAATGGTCAATGTATTCGTTTTCTAGTACAGATAGTACTAAAGTACTAAAGTACAAAAAAAAATTATGTCAGAGGTCATCATTTCTGGAACATTGACAAAACATACTTGAAATATTTGTCAGACCAAAAATTGTAAAATGTCTTCCCAAAAAGTCATAACTTTGCTCAAAACCACATGCTTTTTTTAGGATTGGCTGTGGATCTCTTTTTTAAAAAACAAGACGATGAGTGACTATTAGAGATGCCTAGCATCACTTTCCAGACCAAGTCAAAAATAATTGTTCCATCTGCTGCAAAATTGAAGTTTGTGTCTTCCCAAAATCAAGCAACAACAATGATGGTAAAACTTTATTGGAAATAGATTAACATATACAATATAACATAAAACAGCTGTAAATAAGAGTGCTAGTATTATTTTTATCAAGAGTATAAGAGGTTTTCTACAAGAGTGTTTTTATAAATTATCTGTTTTTTGTGCCTAATCTGTGTTGCAATACTGGAATTTCCCCATTGTGGGACAAATAAATATATAAATACATATATCCCATCTTATCTTATCTTTAAATACCTTCAGTTTTGCAGTGAATGATTCTGTCTACTGCCTTGCCATATTTGAGCACGACATCCAGGCGCTGGTTTATTAGTGCTGTGTGCAAAGGGCCTTTTTGGTCGAAGCCATTGACATCAGCAGACACTTATTAGTGGCCACAGTAGTGTTCCACCAGGTATAGAACATATGTATATCTGCTGCTTTGGGGTTTTGTTGGTTTAAATGCAATGTTCCACAAGTAAACACATGCACCTTTGGATTGAGGCCATACAACTGGCACAGCCACTGGAGCAGCCACTCTAAACAGTTCTCTCTTAAAATGGCATGCTTGTTTGCCTGTGCACTTCAGATCACCAGCCAGCTGCACCAGGACTAAGTGCAAACAATCTACTAATTAGCCAGTTTGTCAATTTAATTTGAGGCTTTGTTTGGTTTCAAGTCTACAGCGGATTTAGAAGAAAACAATCAAACCAAGGCTCATGAGCTGAAGTGCTTTAGCTGAACAACTCGCAAAGCTTTTCTCTCTAATAAAATAAGTTACAAAAACACACTGATAGGAATTAGATAGCTTTTCTTGTTAAATTTTACATATTAACCTTTTAATTTAATCTTAATACTATATTTCAAGATAGTAGTGGTAGCAATTAGGGCTGTCACGATCATTTTTGGCCCTGGCTGCATAGCCGCGGCGCGGTCAAATAAGCTAGCAGTTTCAGGAGCCGCGGCATGGCCATATAGCCTCATGGCTAACCCTAACCTTAACCCTAACCTTAACCCTAACCTTAACCCTAACCTTAACCCTAACCTTAACTCGGCGCGGTCAAATAGCCCAGCAGTTTCAGGAGCCGCGGCACAAAAACCCATGCAGTTTCGGCCGCGCGCCGCGGCTCTGTAGACACTCCCATAATTTTTAGAAATTGGCTAGTTAATCTATTATTTCTAATGTACATTACATGCTTTTTATATAAATCATCAACCAAATAAAGGTTAACTCAAGGTGACTGTTTTCTTGTAAGAGAATATTTATGATAAGTGTATTATGGATTTAAAATAAATTGTTGTTTCTAACCCTATCTAGAGATTGTTGTTGTAATTTTGATTTAATACCAGTAATGCCACCGTCTTTGTTAAAGAAGGTATTTTTGTATGTATTTTAGAGTCTGTAGTCCAGATAACGATTACAAGCATCAAAATACAACTATGATTATTTTTATAGTTGACTAGTTAGGATTAGTCAATTAATCGTTGCAGCTTTAGTAGCAATAAAATATAAACTCACAAGTACATTGGTAATGAATGTACTAAATGGAGTAGTTATTTAAGAGAGCAGTAATAGTAAATGTTACATTAAATATACTTTTTTCCTTTCACTATCAAACAGGTACTTGGTCAACATATAGAAGATTGTGTTCAAGGCAATAAAACATCATTCCTTCTCTGCAAATATAGTCTGGAAATAGCCCTGTCCATTGGTCATCCCATGCCAATTCCTGATGGCTTTGCACAGAGGAATGTTCATGCGTATCATTGTTTTCTTTGCCTTTTCTGGGCGCAAAAACAGACCAGGAAGCAACCATCTTTCATTGCAACTTTCATGGCTTTTTATGTTTTCCAAAGCTTTGATAGACTTTATCCTCAGGCCTCGCTCGACAACCCTTCTCACTGCTCTCTCCCTGGTGGCTTGCAGCTTGCCAATTCCCAGGACAAGTTTGACAGGGGACGTCTGGACTCAGAGTTGGGAACCGGTGCGAACAGCGTGGCCTGAGACATCAGCTGTTGCTCTGACTTTATAACGTCCTGCACAGCGGCAAGTAGCTCTTGGCTTTGTGCCTGGTTTCTCTCGTGCTAAGCTTAAATTCATGTTTCTGTCTCACAAACAGTCTGCTGGTGCCTCCTCTGGGACTGAGCGGCCGCTTTTCTGTGGCAACTTCAGACCACAGTGGTGCAATACCCCATTATAAAGAGTAATATAGAGCAGCGGTTGTCACAGCAAGCGCTGCTTTGTTCTTAACTCACTAAAACAGATTTTAATAAGAATGTTCTTAAACCAATATTAATATTTGTTATTCACGCATTTGGGTCTAAGCCCAAACAAAAGCATAACAGAGGAGGAGACACACAAGTGTACTCATGCAAAAGGTTTTCAATAAAATCGTTTTTTACATCCAAATCTTGACAACTCAATACTAAATCAAGAATAAACAGGAGAGAAAAATATCCCTAAAGTTAACGTGCCCTTTTTAATAGTAAAAAGAAGTCCAAAACATGGACAACCCATGGGCACCACAACAAAGAGCTTGCAAACCAGTTTGAGAGACAGTGATAAAGGAGCTCAAAGAGATCGGTCATACTTCCCTCAAGAGATACTCTTGCATAATTGTTTTGAAACTGGATCCACGACAATCATTTTACAAGTTAAATCACAGAGATAATGAGTCAACATAAAACATAGCCTTGATAATAAAAATAAAATGATTCAGTCTAAAAGTCATCCCCTATCGTTTCTATGGTATTATCATCAATATTGTTTGAGAACCACTGGTGAAGAACCTTAAAAGGAACTGCAGTGCAGAGGAGATGTTGCTTAATTGTTTTGAAACTCAATGCGTGGCAATATTATGACAATTCAAATCGTACAGTAAACAAGTCTGCACGCCATGTTTTGAAAAATGTTGCAGATAACATTGTAACCGCTTGTGTGGAAGGACTTCTGCCATCTTATAATCCTCCACAGAACAACTGCAGAAAAAGGCTTACTGCCAAGGCTATGGCACTGTACGCCCAGATCTAGCAGACACACACATATCCCTGCAGCTTTCACCACTTCCTGGGAAAACAATGAGAGGAAAGAAAAGTCAACAAACTCAAAGGCATCCAGAGCGGTCCGGGACTGTAAAATGGAACAGACAAAAGTGGAGCTGGGGTCAAAGGTGAATCCCGCTGGAAAGGACTTGATTAACTTCAGTCACATCCTGAAAGGACATCATTAAAGAGTCCATAGAAAACATAACACACGTTTTCTGTCCTACGCTATCTGCGGCTGAGTTCTATGAGTCATTCCGGACTCCATGAGCATTCCATCTCTGAAATTCCAGAATGTTGTGGTGTTGATTGCCGGTTTTTAAACTATGCAATCTCCCAGAGTATATGTCATCACTCACGCCTACTCTCCAGCACAGTATGGTCAAATCTAGTGTCTTACAGGAACGTTTTTACAAGAGCAGATGTGCAGGAGTAAGACCGAAGCCCCCGGGAATGTTGCACTACTGTAGCTACGTCTCGGGATGGAAGAATTATTAATGAGATGGTTTAAAAGTGGCAGTAAAACTCAGCCCTTGTAGAAAACTAAATGTGTTAAAAATCAAACATAAACTTTGAGATTTGGAAGTGATTTTAGTAGTCCCATGTCAGGTAAATTCTTATTATAACGGAAATGGTATTTTAATGACTGATGCCAATAAAAGATATTAACAGGTTTGAAAATGCAGATGAGGTCTGTGAGATGTATTGCGCTTTGAATTATTCAACTTTCCACGACACTCTTGAAAAAGAGATTATACATCTCAAGGGTCTATCCAAAATAAACAAATAGTCTATTTTAATACTGGTCACATTGGTCAGTTTGGTCCGATAACTGACATATAAGTGCTTCAATGGCATGCCAACAAATTGATACAAAAGTAAGTAAAATGAATAGTATAGGGTATCGAATAAAGTTTCAACCTTGGTAGTAATATTAATAGACATAGAAATTGCTTTAGTGGCATTGATGGATTTAGTAAAAGTGATAGTAATATGATAGCAATAACATCAGCTGAGGTAAAGGGGAAAAAAGCCCTAATTTAAGATAAAATGAAATGAAAAATCCAATACAACCATGAGATTTGTCAGGAAAGGATAGATTGAAAGGCTTAAGTTAAGAATGATGCCAGCGCTGCATAAAACATATGGCACGATAAATGGGAAAAACTAATTACAGAACTTTTATTGTAACCAGGTTATTGCAGTCTGCTATAACCCAATTTCTGCTTTTAAACGCTTGTAAAAGTAGTGACCATATGTCAAGAGAGTTCCATTCCCACGCAAACTGCTTCACGCACAGGAGTAGAACCAGCAGGACCGACAGAGACCAATGCCTGAAGAATACTGCTCTTTTGACATCCTCAGGCTTTGAAGTGGACCCCCTCCCTCTGTACTGGGATGCGGGTGGAAACAGGAAAGAGAGGAAGAGGGAAGAGGAAGAAAGGAATATAGCAAGGGAGAGTAAGAGCGAGAGGACTGTGCAGAGTGAAATAAGGGGAGGTTGGCCTAAAGAGGGCAGAAAGAGAGAGAAGAAGGAGATAGAGATGAAGTCTAATGAAAAGAGGGCACAGAGGGCAAAAGGGAAGAGAAAGGGGGAGATATGGGTATGAGGAGAGCGGGAGAGATGGAGCAAGAGAAAGTAGAGTGAGAAAACGGAAAGGGAGAGAGAGGAAGCGAATGAGTGAGCGAGGGGTAAGGAAGGAGACAGGGAGCGAGAGTGAGGGAGAGAGCGTACAACAGGAAAGGAGAGAAAAGGGAGGATACTAGAAAGGAGGGGAATGAGGACAAGAACAGGGGGGAGAGAGGAAGAAGGAGAGAGGGGAGGGTAAGAGAAAGAGGAGGGCGCAGAGTGCGAGATGGGGAGGAGAGAAAGGGTGGAGGGGATGGAGGAAGTTACCCATAATGCAAGCGGGGGCTTCGCATCGCTCTGTGCGGTGTAACTGTAACTACGGCACTGTGCCTTATCATCCCCGCGCAACGTCCACCTGAAACAATATTTGCACATGAGTGTTCAATTTAACATTTGGGTGACCCCTCCATCGCAGTTACAAAATATGCCGCAGCATGGTAGCGCAGGCCAACCCATAATGCAGCATGTGACTCTGGAGCAGTGGTGGGGAGCTGTTTGGGAGCACAGGAGAATTACCAAGGGGAAAAACAGTTTCTCAGAGCACAAATCAGATGACAAAAGCGCAGTCAAAATTTGCAATGTCGCATTCAATCACCACTGTGGGCTAATCAGCAGAAAAGACCACACAAAGCACGGTTTAAAAACTGCCATGTTTTTAATTAAAGGCGGTTCAGACGGACACTGACGTTAACAGCATATTCTGCATAAATCTAAATTAATGTTTGTGGGATTGGGATGGCGGGGTCTAGGCTGCATAAGAATTCATTTTATTGGTGAGCTACAACTGTTAAACATATGGAGAAGATCATTTAAAGCTGATGACAGAAGCTACAGTATTACAATGAAAGTGATTGCTGAATGTTTTATTATTTAAAAGAAAAAAGATTGCATGATGAAACCGAACCATGGCTATTAGATACATGAGGTCAACCCACATAAGGCAGGGCAGTAGAAGGGCACAGTGAAATGACTTCACTGGATTTCCTAAAACAAGGCACTCTAGTGAACGTTTGCATGAGTTCAAGAGCAAGTGGTGTCTCTGAGCAGCTTGTGGTGAAGTCTAAGAGTCACATGAACAGTCCGTGCTCCAGCTGAGGCTCAGGCCCTAATTATATGGGAAACAGTGTGGTCTAACAGCTATGGCCGGGGTGCGGGTATGTCCTAGTGCAGCTGACCCTGTGGACAAGTGAGAGGACTCAAAGAGAGTTATGCGTGTGTGTGATGGGTGAGAGAAAGTGGATGTTGCATTTGTCGTATCACAGACACAGATATGAGGAGTTAGCCTGGAGTCAGACTGTCCTGTGCTCTGCTGCAGGGTAAGGCCCAGGCTTAAAGACTGGATTTAAAGAGCCACAGCAGCCCCACAGAAGAGCAGAAAGGGGGTGCCCAGCAGGGGCTGGAGCAGGGAGGAAAGCACTGCAGCCGCCTCACTGATCGGGATACATTTCCAGCCCAGGCCATGGAATTCCTTTGTTCCTGTCACAGGTCTCCGTTTCCCTCTCGCCTTAATCCTGGCCTGCCTCACGCCCGTTAACACTGAGCAGGTAACTGTGCCACAAGCATGCCTATCTATTTACAGAGCATCCCTTAAATAACAGCCACCTTTATAAATAGCAATAGCTTTGGTTGGAGAACAAGGTAAGGTGAAACCTAATGTCCCAAATGTATATTTGGCAAAAGTAAAGGTGTTTTCCAATAATGAACACAATTCAACTGTTGCTCAAACCCTTGAGAGGGGCCGGGACTTGAAGGCAGCTGAAATCCAGGCCAAATCTGTGACCTCTGACTCATCCTTTGCATTATGTGCAGTGGGAGATGGTCATTCATAAACACATTTTCTAACAGTAAAGCTATCCAGCAACACTTGTGTTTTCTGCGATGGCCGTGGTCAGGCTGCCTTAAGCCCCTACATGGAGCTGCCAAGAGGAGTCAGTGGTACACTGTGCAGCACTTGCAAAGCCCTCTCCCACGGCTATTAGTGACCATTCATCTGGGGAGCCTGGGAAAATGCCTCTCCAGCCTGCCGTGGCCATGGGGGAACAGGCTGGCAGGTGCTCCCTCCCTAAGTCCTGGCACCTGGATAAGGAGAGCTGTGCCCGAGGATCAGCCTCAAGGTACCATACAGTACCACCACACAGCCGCAGGTACCTGCTTTCCTGCTTGTAGGGTGATGCACCAGAGAATATACTCAACCTCGGCCGCATACTAACAGATCAATCCAACTGAATCAATATTAACAGTAGAGACATCTGGTAATATACTTTGGCAGTTTGAAACGCCATTTTGTCTAAATCCGTGTAAAATGGGTCATCTCAGCTTACACTCTACGCTTTTCACATCAATACATGCTGTAACAGGTTAAAGAATCAATATCCCTCCAGAGAGTAAAACTAGACCAGAACAACTAAAAGAAACTCTGATATGTTAGAAAATGTCTATTGCAAAGGAAAGAGAGTAGTAGTACCTTCAGGGAGATAGAGAAGAACTGTTTTGAAACCACGAGTCTAATCCAATATCAAACATAAATTACAAAAATGTGTTCTGTAAACACTAGGACCCCATTATCCACTTATTCTCCATCTGTAATTACACAGAGAAATGTGGGTGGGTTGGACACGGTCTACCAGGGAGAATGCAGCAGCCTCTCCCTATACTTCCCTGTGTCCACTCTGCCTGTCCAGAGCCAAGATGTTGGGTGGGAAAGGATCCTTCTGTTCATCCCTTGAAAAACATAAATAAATCACATCACTGTGAGCTAATGATTAAGTAGCCTCAGAAAAACACAGCGAGAGACAGCCACAATTTGAACATTTGTCTGTCTGCAGCTGATATTTGGGGGGAAAAAAAGCCAAATAATTTTATTTCAATTCAATGATAGTGGTTATATTGTCACACCGAGCATGACAAATAAGATGAATGAGTAGGGATAGTTGCATTGAACAGAAAATATATGAATCACTAAAAAAACTGTATCGCTATTGCAGGGCTTAACCTTGCCCAAAATACATCACAGGAACATATGATAATCTCTCCAAATTGGAAGAATCAGATCATCACTGGGTCAGATCACATTTTTATACCATGTCACGGCCCCATGTTATCGCCGTGTGATATTATTGTTGTTTTGCGAGTGGATCTGGATGTGGTCTTGTGACCTCCCGTGCTTTTAAAAACTTGTGCATGTGACTCACTCGTGCTCGCTCATCCTGATCCTGGCCTGTCACCTGTAAATACTTAATCTACCACTCATCATATAACACTACACGTACACACATATTGTTCAAACCTGCACATCCACCCCTGACTTAGCGAGATTGTCCATGAAACTGCTTAGTTTATTTAACTTTAATTTGTGGTCTGATGTATTTACTGTTGTGACTTGAAGGCGGGTTATGTCAATTGTCATGTTGCCCACCTATAATCTAACCCTAACCTTAGGACATGGGACCAGCTCGTCAGTGAGGCTGCACAATTTTGGAAAATGATCTACTTGCGATCAGTCAGAAATGTTTTGAGAAAAGACAGCATAATGAACGTATACAACCATATCATTCACTTCAGAATATGTTCATAGAGATCAACAAAAGTTAGGTTTCTTCGATTTAAAAAAGACCTTAAATTAAGTTTAACACAGGACACAGGACTTTCTGTTCCGAAATAATTGCAGCCTTTGTATTTAGTTAAGTGCATCTATTCACATTGCGGTTTCAATTCATTCTGCCTAGCTCTACTCCTTAGTGACATAATAGCAGCACACGCAAACACAATACGTTACAGAGATTGATTGAGGTTGTGCACAAACGCTTGCACCTCTAGGCCTTGGAATGTTAAAAGCTGTTGATGGCTCATTTGAAGTGCCAACAGCTGAGACCGTTATGCCGCTCTCACTGCAGTCTGTTGGCGGAAGCTCTGTGATTTCACACTGGCACCAACTCAACACAGGACCCCCTCATATATACCAGCACACACATGCATGCTGCATCTGGCTATTCTTGGCTGGACATCAGGAGAATAACACTGTCCAAGACATTGTACCACACACTTGGAATGAAACTTATTAGACCGACCTTCATCTTTGTAGTTGCAATTTTAGTTGCAGAGCCAGCACAAACTGGGACACAACATAATTAGTACTTTCTTTAACTTACATGTGGTCTTGTATTAGATCTGATGAAGCTCAAGACCTAAACTGTTGAGGAAAGGTAAATGTTTGACCTTGGGTTGCGACGAACAATTTATTTTAGTAGTGAATTTTAAAAACACAACCGAATAAAACTTGACTAAAGACTACTGATGTTTATTACGGATGAAATACTAATGAAAATAAGACAATATTTATTCTTGTTTGACATTTTTATTTAATAATGCCACTGTCTTTGTTATAAAACATTTTTTTAATGTGTTTAAAGTCTAACCCTAACCCTCACCCAGCCGCAGCAGCCCTATTTTGTCCAATTTATGTTATTTTCTTTTACTATTGACACTTGCTAAAAAAGTTTTTTTTTATCTAGTTTCAATACTAGTTTTAGAACTTAGTATTTGATTTCCATCAGCTCTCAAACTATACAAAGTTATAGAGATGCAAACAAACAGAGGCCAAAACTGCTTTTATTTCCTCATAGGACACACAATGAGACCTCAGAGGATTAGCAGGTTAGCGTTTGACCTGCTGGCAAAACAGACGACCCCAGCGCTTAAAACCTGCCTTGAGGTTTGCTGGG
Organism: Eucyclogobius newberryi; assembly: GCF_026437365.1. Taxonomy (NCBI): domain Eukaryota; kingdom Metazoa; phylum Chordata; class Actinopteri; order Gobiiformes; family Gobiidae; genus Eucyclogobius; species Eucyclogobius newberryi. Next base: position 10,640,156 of record NW_027316500.1, on the reverse strand, counting down.
TTTTCCTCCTTTAAGCCTACACACGACCCTCCCCTTTTTATGGCTCACTTCTCACAGCCGCAGTTTCCACCTCCAACACTGTGCTCTCTCCCGCACACGGGACAAGGAAACGACCAAAAATGTCATTACACTTACTTAAGCCCTTTAATAGGACGCAGCACACGAACTGGGTAGGCTTGCTGAGGTGCTACAGTTTTTTTGATGTCCAGTAAAGGGAAAGTTGTCGGTTATGGTATGGAGTCATGTTCCAGTGCTTACGTTCACTCTGGCAAAGCTGCAGGGAGCTTAATCATTTTAACATGCATATTTGAGTGAAACGCTGATAGTGTTCACACAGCAGGGTGTGTGTGCGTGTGCGTGTGCGTGCGTGTGTGTGTGCGTGCGTGTGTGGTGGGTGGGTGTGTGTATGTATGTGTGTGTGTGTGTGTGTGTGTGTGTGTAGGCGCAGTCTGTGATCTCCATCATTAGACTTGTCTGTCTCTCCTCAGTCTATCATGGGGAATATGAGTCAGGCTTTTCAGTAACCCAACACTGTGGGCCTGTTCACACCTAGCCCAGGGGGAGGATATATCTCGCCAACGCCGTCGCTCCTTCTGATTCTCACTGTTCAGGTCTATGGAGGAGCACATGCATGTACTGCTGCCGGCATGGCTCTTTATAGACGCAAGACAAAGAGCTGGGGAGGCCATAAACAGGCACGTTTATGTGTGAAAACAAGGTCTCACACGTGTGCTTTCATGTGCACATTCTGGAGCAGGAGGCAGGACAACTATAGATGCAGCTTTAGCGTGAGAGACACCGCTGCAGCCACAGGAGAAACTTTATGAGGCCAACTGCCCTGTAATCCCACTCTCACAGTCGTCCCCGTCCCGCTGAGTGAGCCCAATTTAACTGCCCTAAACTGCTACCTGTGACAAACCTGTCTGCCTCGAGTTCACAGCTGGAGGAATGGCGCGGGCGGAGGAGGGGATGCACAGACATCGAACACAGAGAGAAGATTTAATGTCCTTCTTCACGCTGCAGTGTTTTATAGATGTTGCTTACGATGTATAGAAGGCTGAGTCAGCATAGTTTTTGATGTCTTCCAGTTAACTGCAATTATATACAAATACAGGTGTGTCCCTCTTACATGAAACACAGCGCCTCAAACATGAGCCATTTTTTAGGACATGCATCTAAAGGTATGACCTGGACGTGCCAAGTTAAACAGTGCAATTCAATATAATATAAAGACTGGTATCAGCTCCTGCTCCACGGGTCACACCCTGGGTGTAGAGCCACCGTGTCCCAACTAGTTCTGTTGTTCTTCCACCCACTCTCAGCTCAAACAGGTAGCCGTTGAATACTTTTAAGACACGTTTTGCAATTGCATTCCTCTATTACATACAGAACCCTACAGCCCAATTACTGCACATGCATTGTGCTCCATCTGCCCATGCGAATATAATGATTTTCTCAGCCATTGCGTTATTTGGAAGTTGCTGACAGACACACCCACGTCAAAGAAAGGGAAGACCAATGACTTGATCTCTTAGGAATGTGAAACTAAATCAAAACACCGTCAAATTAGTTTTGACAGTGCAAAACAAACAGGGTATTTAATCACTTTGTTTGAATATGTTCTAAAATAACTGGTTTATTGTTGATACCTGTGACATAAAAGGCGGATGCTGGCGTCAGCTCTCTCTTGTGCTTGGGAAGTCCTCTGTTGTGGATGGACTCAGTGTACTGCTTCACTCTTTGGTCAACGGCATCACGGACCAACGCTGTCACTTCCTGAAGAAATTGATAAAAGGGTGAGAAATGAGGGTTATTTTTCTAAATATATTCACACAAGTAAACTTAGAGGTCTTCAGAAGGCCGTTAAACGAACCCAATGAGTGCTAAGTGGTCAGAGTTTTTTTTTCTTTAACAATAAAAGGCTAAAGGAAGAAAAGGCAGGAGGCTCAAAGTCATTTTGGATTCCACGCTGCAGCTCTGCATTGAAAAGTCCCCCACAGAAACAGAGGCCATACATTCAGTCACACTTATTCACACCCGGCCTTCCTCTCCATGGTTTTACCTCGACCTGGTCCGCCGTAAACCAGCTGGGGTCCGCCGGCCGGTCGCCCTTGGGCAGGACGTGGAGATCCACCAGCACGGCAAAGTTCCCACACTGTAACACAAAGACACAGGACAGCCGCAGGTTGCTGAGGGCCATTGAGCTCGCAGACAACAAAGGAAATCAGAGCATGGGGTGATTGACAGCGGGACAAACCAAAACGACCCCCTGTGTGCTCAAACATCACCCCGGGCAAGAATCTCACACAGCCACCACTCCCCAACTCTTTGGGACCTGTTGCATGCAGAGAAGATGAATAAGGTTTTCAATGCTGGGCTCGTGATATGTAATTATGGTTTTAGCTTTATAAACGGTGGAAAATATTTTTAAAAGCGTTTAAATTTAAGGACGGCAAAATTCTATTCAGTCAAAACAAAATCCATTGACAATCATTTTCGCAACAGAACTAAATAGAGGGGATATTTTTCAGTAGTAGTAGTAGTAGTAAATTCAGAAATGCAGAAAAGTATTGTACAAGTTCAACAGGTGAAGCTAGGGTATCTGACTTGGTATTGAGGGAATTTTGTGTTTTACCCTCTAGAATATAATTCAAAAGCAACACTTAGTCACAAACTACTGTGCGCTGTCTGCATCTACGAAGTATTGTCTCTCTCGCAAACCCGGAAGTCGGAAGCAGCGCTCGGACTGACTGAGCTTTGGCGGTCAGCCTCTGTTTCAATTTGTCATCAAAAAAGCTGTTGTAAAGTGAAGTCCGCACATGAAAATACACATACGTTTTAACGGGTTCAAAGGGTTTGTGAGAGGAACTAGTTAGACATATTTAAATACTTCAGCTTTAACATTTTTCTCCATTTTTCTCCAAAAGCTATTAAAAATATTATCCAAGTGTAAATGTAAATGAGATATAAACTGAAAATAAAATAAGAGTAAATCAAGATAGATTTTCTGAAATCTAAACTATGGAACCTGTAAGTCTGTATGAAAACTACATATGAATCAAAGATAAAATGAGAATATAATCAAATCAGACATCACCCATTATATTCCCGCCACTCGCACAACTGCATTTTCTCTCTCGCCATCTCAGGACCAATCTTTCCCCCAAAATACAGCCCGTTTAACCCCCATGTCTCCTCTCTCCTCATAAAAACATATCCTTTTTCTAAGTCTCACAATAAAGCGCTTGCCCCAGGTCACTGCACAGAAAACTTCAAAGATAAACGCTATAAATAAGGATTACATGATACTGAACTAGTGGATGCACTCAGACAACAATTCTAATCCACTCTACTCCAAAACTCTACTCTAATCCAAGTTATCTGGTACATTTCAAAAGCAACACACGTCACTAAAGAAGAATATTAAAGTGGCACTATTGTTTTAATTTGAGAGTCCCAGTCCCGTGTTTCAACAGGGTTTAAAAAGGAAAAATCCCATTCCAGTTGCAACCAGCAAGTACGTATACTTCCTAAACTGGGATGGAGTCGTAGTCTACTAGGGCTGCAAATAATGGTTATTGAGCCAACACATTAATCTAACATCTATTTTTAAAATTCATTAATTTGTTTTTTAAATATTAAAACTATTCTAACAAAGTTTTGTTTTGTTTAATCTTTTTGATGTAATTCCTGCTCTGGCTGAGTCGGTGCATGGTCCAAATAAGGATTATTTGATAAATAAATCACTTATTTATAACTATATATATATATATATATATATATATATATATATATATATATATATTTATTTATTTCAGTAATTGATTAACGATAGTTGATTAATCAATTAACCTATTTCAGCCATAGCCGACCAACATTTTTCTTAGTTGACCAATTCATTTTGTGGATTATAAAATTATAAAGCTATGGACCACAGCAGAGAGCAGAGAGGGAGTTATCAGAGATGTGGGAGTGAATCATTCATGAGTTTAAATCGCCTTTTTATACATGAAGACTAGTACCTCTGTATGCATAGTTCAATCAGATGAAAGAGATATCTAAATGTTTTGCGAGGTTGCTTGCTACAGCCCTACAGCAAATCATGTAAATTGGATATTACAATTTTAAAATAATAATTTAGTTTGGCTTTACCATACGCCACAGCCCAGGCGAGCGCCGCACCAAATACAAATAGTAGTTCTAACCTGTAAACTGTAAATAAGGATGACTGTATTATACCAGAGAAGTAATAGACACAAAGAAACCTCCTCTTCTAATCCACTCTTACTTTACTTAGTGCCTCTGCTCTACAATTTAAGACTGCTTTACAAACTTGGAACTGAGAGTGAATTCCTTGAGCGCTATGTCATCGTGTCAGTGACAATAAGCTACGAGGGACATGAGGAGCTGAAACGCCGGCGCTGGTTAGGTCGCCGTTACATCTTTGCAGCTTGCTTGATTATGGTTTACACATGCAAAACGCTGCCCACTGCACAGAGCAAAATGAATCTCGTGTGAACTCAACTGCTCCCCAGACAAGGAAGCTGGACCGGGACCACCCACAAAATTACACAGAGAAAACTACATTAAACTAAGAAATAAAAAACAATTCAATGTGATATTGCAGGGGAAAGGCATAGTAGTTAATATTAAGAAGGCATTCGGTAACAGGGAAAACATTGCACACCAAAAGCTTTGTTTTGGGCCAAGCTCGTCCCATGGGCTGAAGCAGAGCAGACAGGATGACTAAACTCTTACAACCCAGACATGAAGGATGTTTCTGAAGCTTTTCTCTCAAGATGACGTGCACAAATGAATTAGCAGGGTGTGTAGGGGAAGGCCCAGGCTGCTCCTTGTTACGAATAAAACAAGTCCCAATCGAAAACTAAATTGATTTTCTGTCCGTCATTTCAAATTGAGTTACTGTTTCAGGTTCAGTCAATGATGGGAATAAAATATAGAGTGACAGATGGTCCAATGTTTTATTTGTGGAATTTTTGTGCAAGTGAGGAAGTCAACAGGGCTCCTTACTTTGTGTCAGCTAGAGGGAATGGCGCCACCACATGACTGACATGGGTATTGTCGGCCTTTGTGTATTCTCCCTGCAGCTTTGTACAAGCTGCTACTGAATCTCTGCACATGAGTTGTCCATTTTAATAATTATAAACTACTAAAAGAATAATGTCTGCAGTTTAAGTGCCAGTCCACGACCGGGTTTTTCAAAAGAAAAAAGACGTTTGCTAATGATTGACTTTTTAAATTACAAAACTGAATCATGAAAAGGTTGAAATATGATTATGAGTATTTTAATGATTGATTGTTGATACCTATACAAATGTTTTTGTTTTCTTTAAAATGTAAGATTTACAATAGTTTGTGGTAAAAAGTGGAGACTGGCACGCTCGCCTCATAAGAATGTTCCAGGTTCAAGTCTTGGGCGAGTCCAGGTCTTTCTGTGCAGAGTTTACATGTATTCTCCAGGCAATAGGTAAAATCTTCAAGCAAAGGTCCTGAACAAGCCAACCTCATGATCTGGAGATGTGCATACACGATAGCTGTCCGGCAGCTGCTCACACTCCTGACAGGTTTAACCCAAGCAGCACTGGGTGAAGGATGGGTCAAATGCAGAGAATGAATTTCCCTCACGAGGGATTCATGAAGTATACAGTGTTTCTCAATTCTGTTCAGACTATGGGGTACAAATAATTTTGTCTATTACTTGAATTTTATATTAAAGCAGTCTTTTTTAAAGTGTACAAAACTTTTTAACAATACAATGAGCAATAAAGAGTGATTTGGTATGTCCAGGTTGTTTTTACACTACAGGGGAGAATTGAAAACTATTGGGGGCCACCAAATTTCCTCTATAAATGGGAACCACTTGTATACTTTAGTTTATATAAAAATAGTTTCACAATAAAAGACTATGTATGTATACATTTTGCTTCTAATTATATGCAGTGACACATTATTTCTTGAACAATAATGAAATGCACTACTGATCACTGGGAACCATAACAAAATATATTGCATTAATCAAGTGCCAGCCCCCGTCATAAAAGCTGTGACCCATAGAGTTTGACCTTTGTGATTAAATATTTGCATGAGTTTTTTTCTAGAACAGAAACATGAATCAACACAGTGTGTTGTGCACTCTTGTCATGTGTGAAATGTGTGCTTGTAGCCTGTCAACTCCTCCACAGTCACTATTCTTTCCATCCTTCGCCTTTGTCTCGCTCCATGGATGACTGGTGGCCTCAGCTGACTGCTTCGACAATTATCAATGCGTGGGAAAACCTAGCAACACAGAATCTGACCTTGTCTGTCAAAACTACGACAGCCAAGGACCCACTGCGGTTTCTCCAACGTGAGATGAGTGACACAGATACCTTGCTTATACTTTTAAATTACTATTCTTCCAGGAAATATGCGCTCTTCACTTTTGGTATTGAAAGTCTTTTGGGGCCCAAACAAACCCTGACACTGGCACAAACCAAGAAAAACAACTTAAGAAATAAAGAACATTTTAGAAGAAAAGTAAGAGCACACTTAAATTTCTATTTCTGGTCATTCCTCCACCACAACCAAATCGTCTGAAGCAAAACACTCAAAATACAAAAAAGAACAAACATTATAATGGATACTAAAATTTCCATGCTGTTGTTTGTCATTTACATCCAGCTCTAACTGAGACGTAGGGCTGCAAATAACAATTATTTTAGTGGTCGACCAGTCTGCGATTATTTTTTTGAATAGTCTACTAGTCAATGTGTTTTTTTTTGCACATTGAGATTTTTTAGAGATACAGACATATTTCCTGACAGAGAAAGGCTGATAGATAGCACATATTTACCAATACACACTTTTTTTTTATTCTGTATAGTGATTTAAGTGTTATTAAAATGTCTCTTGATTATCGCGATTAATCGTTGCAGCCTTATTGAGAAGCCATTTCTTACTTTTCATTTTCTGGAGTTGTTGAACTATGGTAGGCATTATTCTAAAGTGCACATCCATTTGAGAATCACGTTTGGAGACTCTTAACACATTTGGAACCATTGATCTTAGCAGTCTCTCTTTATAGCCAGTAGAAGACAAGATTGATGCAGTAGTGTACGTCGCTTTAACTTTTAGAGGCCATTCAGAGCTAAGGAGGAAAGACGAGAGGTTAATTCGATCAATATCTCAGACTGTCCGGAGTTTAGGCTTTAAGGTGAACCGCAGAGGGTGAATCGTTACAGTGGTTTCTCTGTTTTGGGCATGATTCCCAAAAAAGAAAAATCCAGTAGACCAACTCTTGTTTTATAAGATTAAAGCAGGAGACAAGTCCAAATGACAAACTAGTGGACTGCAATGATAAACAGTGCTCTGCACCTCACAGAAAAAACCCACCATGTGATTCTTGGCAGTTCTGAGAAGAGGGGGAATTTTGCCAGGAATGCCACTAATGCAATCACGCTAACGAGAAAACAATTAATTTGAATGAGCAGGATCGGGGGCTCTGGTGCAGGAGAGGAGTGACAGAGAAGTGCTAAGTGTGGCCTTTCCATTTTAAACAGAACTGGCAGCTCTCGAACGACTGAACTCGGGGTGCTGTTTTTGCAAAGGGAGACACAAAAATGGGAGGAATCTAATTTACACAAAGGCTCTGGAGACAATCGCATCATGTGGTCCAAATTTGTCAACTCGCAGCACAAAGAGTGACCAGTAGATCTGTGAGGTGAACTTTGGCACGACCTTTGGCCTCCCCCTCCCAAATGAGCTTTCTTTAGCGAGATCTTTGTAAGCAGCTTATACTTTGGATTGAATAACACAGAGCACAAGAGCAGTGTCTTTTTCCATTTGCGACCAGTTAAAAATTATAATTGAATATCCGCTGAAAGCTTCCACCTTCTGTTGTCCGACCCCCATCGCAAAAATGTGCAGGTGATCCTTGACATGTGCTTGTAAAATGTAATTAGGTTTGCAAAAAAATCTCTTAATTTGTGGCAAAATTCTTCAATTCGTTGTGATAATTGCTCTATTGACATACAGTTCTATAACTTATACGTGAAAGAATATGATTTGGAGGCTTAATACTTCTTTTTACAAGATTTGTGCTATAGTAGTGTAGTAGTGGGTGAAATAAGTAGCTACTACCGTATTTTCCGGAGTATAAGTCGCACTAGCCAAAAAATGCATAATAGAGAAGAAAAAATATGTATAAGTTGCACTGGAGTATGAAATAAAGTTGCGAGTGTGAAAATAACAAATATTATCACATATAAGTCGCTCCGGAGTATAAGTATATAAGTATTCATGTAAGTATAAGTCGCACCTCGGCCAAAACTATGCGACTTATAGTCCGGAAAATACGGTATAACAAATTTTACATATGACCTCACTACTAGTGTGTTTCTGCCTTGTTTGTTATTGATTATAGAAGAAAAGTGGTTGTTGGGATTTTCCTGGTTTAAGAATTATTGTGCCAAATTAGTTTTTCAGACTAGATACAATAGTAGTAATATTCAAATTTCTAACTTGATTTCAATACTGAAGGAAAGAAGCTTTACTCTTAACCTCAGGGTAAAAAGTTATGTTTTTAGATAAAAGATTGTAATTGTTAACACAATATAACTGTAGTTTCTTTATGTACATGTACACAAATATGTATTTTCTATGTAGGCTTACTATAGTTTTAGTTTCAAATATGTTGACAACCCTATGCTGTATATTGATATTTATTAATGACCCCATTTCCACTTTGTTGAGAGTAAAAATCTAAAATGTTCCATCATAAAATTGTAATGCATTTTTAAACTTTGATGTGTTATCAGCTCTAGTACATTGAACACACTGTTCCAACTTTGGAGTAAGGTTTTGGATCATACAACGCAAATCTAACTTAAATATCCAAAAACATGTCATGTTTTGTTTGCTTCACTTTACCACTTTAATGAAATACTTAGCGTAACTGTGACCGCTATTGAAATAAAAGCTTGATAATGGGCCAAGTTAGAGGAAGTTATTCTTTTCATAAATTCAAAAGTGGGCCAAGACGGCATTGTTCTCCGCTTTGCATTGGCTTTCCAGGGTTTTTATGTGACGAAGCTGAGGGGTGAAGGGGAAGCGGCTACTTCATACCAAATCTCTTATTGTGCCATCTTTTGTGTCCTGTCAAACGGCGGTGAATGGGAGAGCTGCGTCTTCCTGGAGGCTATGCGCAATTTCCTTATATCCTAATTCTCCCCACTGCCAATCAGACATCCTACTGGGCACAAAGAGTCAACAATGACAAAGGAGAGGTATTAAAATAATGTGCGGTCGTCAAGATTCTGTGAGAGCAGCCGAGTCAGGGCCGAGTCAATACCAGCCCCATGATTAATGAGAAGAGATAAGACTGACAGAGCGTTAAAGGTTCACACACAGTAATTGTTGCAAGGCTGGATCTGGTTAGAAAACAAGGGCACAAAGGAGTTAGCGGAAAATAACAAATCCTGCAACAAAATTAAACAGTTGCATTGGAAAACAAGAAATGTATACATTTTTTCACTGCTTATTTCGTAACTTTGGCACAGTTACATGGAAGTCGTCGCAAAAACCTGATTTCAGTTAGCTATCGGTTCATCCACACACTAAGTGTTTTTGTGGAACATGGTTGAAGAAGAATATATGTTTCTTTACTATTTGGACAGAGAATATTTGTGGTCTTGTGCACCTTAAATCTGTCGGTAGCAGTACAAGAAGTAAAGTCAATGTACTCGCGCTAATCTATTTTCTATGATAATTACATTAAGGCCAACTTAAAAATCAAACCAATAACAACAATTATGTTCCTATACTGACTCCTAGTGGCAGGCGTGAGCATTTTTGACCCGACGATGTAAATCAGACCCCATTTATTGGCCCATAACAGCCATTTTTCAAATATTTGACCAAAAGTTATCTTCAAAAAATTGCCTATAAAAGCAACAAGCCGATGACAAATATGACCATGGGGAAAAAAGATATCTGAGAGCACGGCATTGGAAAAATAATAATTTCTACATAAACAACTTTGTGACTCAGACTTTCTGAGATCTCGGCTGCCTCTTTGAGACTGAGGAGCTCTGGTCTATATCACTTTCAGTTCCCAAAACACTCTTTACCTTCTCTTATCTCTCTCCCAGACCCGTCTCTGCATCCTCCTTGAGCCCAGAGCCTGAGCTGGTGCTGCTGTGATTCAGGCACCCGGCCCAGAGTAAGCACAGAGAGCAGTTTAGCCTCCTCCTCCCCAGCCTCACTGCCCTTTGCCATTGCTATCGCTCTGTATAAGAACCAGACCTGCCCGGGCCGGCACTTAGCTCTCACAGGCTAACAATAACCAGCCGCAGATGTTTACATTAGCGGTGCAGGGGCAGCAGATGCGGTCGCACTCAATAAAACTTGCATCTCTTTCCCATTGTCCAACATTCCCTGGTTCTGTCTACAGTCTGCAGAGAGACCCAGGGGAGCTCTTTAGATCTGAGGGTGTGACAACTTCACTCCCATGCCTTAAGCGAGCTCGCCTTGTTCCCAGCTCGATTCCACCCCTTTTCCTCTTCTAGGCCTGTCGCCATAATTACTTCATAAAACTTATCGTTCAAGAGTAATTATTATTTTAGTGTTTTGCCACTCATGTCCATTATACCTTTTTCTTGTGATATTGTGAGTCTTTGATGCTTTGTCTGTTTATGATGACACAGCTTCTTAGAGCTCCTTTTCAAATTCCACCAAATTGTTTGTGTAGCCAATAATGAAAGATTCTGGTTTGTTTATGTCTTTTTGTTATATTTTATTGTGCACTCTTGAGCTTTTGCACGTTTTCCAGTGTTTTTCAAACTGCAAATAGCAACTAAACCAATAATTGAAACTTGGGGATTCATATTTATCGTGTATACCTTTTCTTTCTATTAGATTTTAGCTATAGAGTATCAAATGTAACATCTTTGTCTAATATATACTAAGTAATGTACTGTTTCATGCTGCTTTTTTTATTGCAGCTCATGTTTTATTTACAGCATTAAGATTTAGAACAAGTTTACTAGGATCCCACTAGAGTTATTGTGTCAGTGGGATAAAATAGTTTAAATATTATTGTTTATTATGATAATTACCATGGCAAGATATTGCACAAAAGTCATTATCATGGCAGCCAGTATCTTATTCACTCCCTCCCTCCCTCCCCTCCCTCCCTCTCTCAGCTGTGAGTCACCTGAGCTTTCCCTATGCACAAAACACTCACAGCTACAAACAAAAGCTAATCAAATTTTTCAAAACTGCCAGATTTTGACAACCGAGGCTTGTATGAGTAGAGTTTTCGGAAGTGCTTTATGTGCAAAGCTCCCTTCCATTCAGGTAAATGTTAGCACACCTGAGTTGTCTTTATTTGATGATCAAAAGAGACACATCCCAGCAGTGGAATTCCAGCAGCATGAACAGACAGGAAAGTCTCCAGGTAACACGCTGCAAACAAAGCACAGCTGAAACATCCATGTGAGAAATTAGTAGATGTAGCGAATTTACAGGCTTAGGCCTATATAGTGTTATTAATTAAATAATGATCTCTATAGGGTAGGGCCATATACTGGTTCAAACTTTACATTCCGAGAAGCACCACCCACACAGAAAATCTGGAATATACAAGCCTAACCCAGAAATAAATTAAGCCTAAATTCAACTAGCACAGAGGCTAGAAAACATGTATAAACAATGTGTAAAACCAAACTAAACCTGGAAAAACTGGAACAAAAATAGGTCTTTAGATGCAACTTGAATAGGACTGAATATTTCAAACCAACATGCCAAAGGTCTAAACCTAGGGCAAAAATTATAAACAAACTCGCATGGCTCGCAATTAAAATCACAATTATTTTAAACTACTAACCTGTAGAGAAAGGATATATCTATTGTATAAGCGTTTAAAAGTCTATATAGATTAGAAAAGTGGCTTTTGCTCCAACTTTTGAGAACGCGCATATCATTTCAAACAGAAAATAATTAATTGTATATGATGTTTTTTGAGTAATAATTCAACTAACACTTGATTGAAATTTGATTAATTGCACACCCTTTTTAACCAGCTCTAACATGGAAATAAAATAAGAAAAGTATTTCAAATGTTAATAAGACTAGCTATAATTCAAACTAAAAGAACAAGACAACAATTTAGTAACACAAGATGAACCATGCGTGCCACCAGTTAGTATACCTGCCAAAACACTAAAGAGCATATGAACCTCGGGGAGCAACGGAAACATGTAAACTACATTAGTCGTGTCAACTTCTCATGTAAGAATCCCCCTTAAGCTGGAAAACGTCAAACAGCTTCTTGAGAATACAGAGGAACTTAATGTGTGGCCCGATATGAGCTCATCCGTAGAGTGACAATAACACTAAGCAGCACATAAACCTCTGACATTAAAACTGCTCTGCGAGTCCTCATTTCTCTTATTGTTAAATGACTCTGGTGTTTGGGTCGACCTATTTCATTGGCAAGTCAGCAACACTAATAGAAGGCAGACAGCAGTAATGTCCCAGGCAGAAACGAAAGCTCTTCACTGGATCGGTGGTTTAGCCTATGGGCCTTTTTTCGGGAGGTCTCAAAAGTGGCAGGTCTATTTAAGAAGAGGCACAGCTGCATCTTCAGCAGGAGCAAAGAAGAAAATGATGCTTTGAAAATAACAAAATACAGTATAAACATATCAAATGTATTACTGATCTTAATAGCCACTTTACTAGATATGTTAAAAAAAATAGGGGCGGGGGGAGAAGGAGATTTTTTTTATAAACAGACGAGTGGAAACATATTTACCGGTATACATTTTTGGAAAGAATTCTGTAGGAAAAATGTGTCACAATATTTTAAAACACCATGTCAAAGTGCACACGACTCTCAGTCTAATACCTGTTGCTGGAAAGCTTGTGGATGACAGGTAGCCCCTCATTATCATGCGTTTTTGTGATGTCATGTGATAGTCCGAATGATCATAAGCAGTGGACTGAGATTCATGAAGCCTCGCAAATTATTTTCAACATTAATGTCACGCTTGACCACAGAACTATGTATCTGGGACATAAGACTCCAGCAATAGACACAATAGATGGATGCCTTTGGACCGTACTTTTGGCGGCAAGGAAAAAAAGCTATCACGAATAACAATTTTGTTGCATTTTTCAAAAGACCTGAACTGTTTAAACGTGATCGCCTGCATCCAAATATGTAAGGCTTCTGTCTCCTTTCTTTTAACATTGACCTCACTCTTGTGTCTGTAGCAGAAACTGTGTGACAATCAAGTATGCCGACTTCAAATTCCCTTGGCCCTTTTAAGATACCAGTCAAGATCACAAGGAGAATAATAGTATTAGGGTCTCAACCTGCCCAACATGCTATTGTATCAAAAGGAAAACAATCAGCTGATGATTACAAGCCTCATAATTGTGTAATAAATAATAAATGGCATAGGGTCAACGCAGACCTACAAAAAAACATATTTAATCAACATTAAACTATCTAAAAGCTTGCCTGTGGCAAATACTCAATTAGATAATGTTCATAACACAGATTTAAATATATCAACATTTAAATGAAAAAAAAAGTCCTTGAGTTATTTAAGTTGTCAATCAAAATTAGATTGTATTAGAGTGTGGTCAAAACAAGCTAATCCTGACATATTCATAAACATGGCTAACCTCCAAAATCTCGAATGCTGACATTTCTTTGGACAATTGTTGTTGACCCAGCAAAAGAGGTAGAGCAGCAATATTTATAAAACCTTGTTTTACTGCACCTGTAAATACTGGTCTTGGGTAAAAATAATACTGGAAACATAATAGCAGTGTTTTTTATCATTCTCCATCTCAAAATTATACAACCGATAACCAGCACTTTGCCAACTCTAGAATTATTCTGACGATGCTGCTACATTTATTGCCGTTTTCCGAATAGACAAGAATAGGGCTGATATATATGAATATTTTCCCTCAAGCGCAGCATTGTTAAATATATAGTCCTCTATAGATTAAAAAAAAAAAAAAAAAAAAAAGTCCACTGAAGCAGACAGATGTTTTTAATCTCACAATTCAAACTGAAAGTTTTCTCTATCGTTACTATGGAAATCTGCTTTTGTTCTCCCTTTGCACAAAGGAGGCCAGAAACATTATTTGAATAATTTCCGTCCAATCTCAATCCTGCCAAGCAAAACTCTTGGAGAAGCTAATAAGTAACCAGTTGCATGCTTTGTTAAACAAATATTCAATTTTAAAGAGCTACCCCTCCAGTTTTAGACCAGGGCATAGTATTATCACAGCTTCTAAGTTATAAATGATATTGCTATTGCAATCGTGAAGAATGTGCTGCTGCTGATCATTGCATTCTCTTGGATCGTCTGGATGCTATTGGGTTTGATACAAATGCAAAAAGATTGTTTGCAGATTACCTCACAAACAGAGCTCAAGCTGGTTCTGATAAAGGTTTCAATCTGAATTTTCTTATCTTAACAAAGGGGTTCCTCAAGGGTCCATCCTTGGATCACTTATATTTACACTAACATACATTGTAGCATTCACATGTAAGCAGATGATGCAATTCTATATGCTAGGGCGCCTTTTGCGGCAAAAGTGATTCAAAATATTCAAGTAGATTTTCATTCCATCTAGCAAAACTTTGTTGATTTAAACCTGTAAATGAAATAAAATAAAACAGAATGTATGCTGTTCTTCAGAAGGTGTGCATTCTAACGCTCCAGGGTAATAGGCAAGGCAAGTTTATTTGCAGAGCACAAGGTTGAACAAATACTCTACTACATAGGGCATACTTGGGCATCTGGATCCATGATAAGATCTATTTCTAATTAACAAGACAAGAGCTGACAAATAATCTTAAGGCCAAATGTCATCCTTCTTTAGAATAAAAAGTGTCCATCCATCCATTTTCTACCGCTTGTTCCCTTTCGGGGTCGCGGGTGACTGGAGCCTATCCCAGTGACTTCGGGCCTTAGGCGGGGTACACCCTGGACAGTGGCCAACTTGTCGCAGGGCCAACACAGAGACATAGACATTACAGATAGTTCACTCTCACATTCAATCACTAGGGCCAATTTAGAGTCACCAATTTTACCTAACACATGCATGTCTTTGGACGGTGGGAGGAAGCCGGAGAACCCGGAGAGAACCCACGGTAACACGGGGAGAACATGCAGACTCCACCCAGAGAGATCATGTGATGTAGGTCTGGTCCGGGAATCGAACCCATGATCTCCTTCTTGGGAGGCAAGAGCGCTAACCGCCTTTGCCACCGTGCACCCAATAAAAAGTGTATTCCACTTAATTGTAGAAAACAGAAAAGAGTTATTCCAAGATACATTTCTCTCAATGCTGGATTATGGTGATATTTTATACCTGCATTCTACGGCAGTGTTAAAACCTCTGAACTCAATCAGCACTAAGGTTTATAACAGAAGCTGGATACAGAACCCACCACTGTGAATTATATTCTAAAGTAGAATGGCAGTCATTGGATACAGAACAGCAATGCCTTTTGTTTGTTTAGAAGGCTCTCATTAGTATTTTGCCAGATTATGTAACAAATCGCACAGTATTAAAAGTTGAATGGACGATTTTTTTTTGAGTCTTATTTCCTCGTGGCGTGGACTGCCGATTAGTCCTGCCACGTATCAATCATAAAACGCACCTATCGCTCACCTGCAGCCGCGTGCGGATCGTCCCACATTTCCACGTGTCTAAGCGCATTGATCTATCATAATATAGTTCCCTCCGTGTACGGGACAAAATGAAGACGGAGAAAGACTGTTCGAGCTGACTCAGAAGTAGACGGAAATCTATGGGAGACGAGAGATGCGATCCGTTGCGCTAATAAACAAACGCACGTGTGTGTTGTATCAGTCCACACGGTGGAGTGCGCATGCGCACTTCTGCCTGCGTTCTCAAATCGCCGAAAAATCGTCCATTGCGCCTTTAACACAGCATTGGGGAGGATAGGCTTTCAGCAACTACGCTCCATATCTATGGAATAAAACATGTATTTTTTCTGTTTAAACATTTGCTAAAGTTTTATCTTGATATTCTGTTGTTTCATATGTGTTTTGTGAACATGGGATACCCACGAAAAAGAAAGCTTCTCTCATTGAGGTTTTCCCTTGTATAAATAATAAATAAATAAAATACAACTAAATGGATGACACAAAACGAACCAGCTGTCAATGGCTCACATAATAATAGACATATAAAAGATGGCAAAATTACCGTCAGTTAATTTTAAAATGTACATATTTACCAAACCTTGGTATAAGACAAACAGCAGACTTTAATTGATGATTTAGCTACACCTCTGTTTTGTTCCCCCGAATATTTGTGTTTCCCATTTTTCTTTAAAAAGAAAAAAGAAAAACACAAGAGTTTGTAGGCGTCATAAAATGCTTAAATAACAGTCTCCATGGGGAAAAAGATAAAAAAAAAAATATGGTGACAAGCAACTATTATAGTAGTAGTAGTTATTATATGATGATCCAACATGACATATTACAAAAGCAAAAGTTTTAGTGATGTGAGAAAAAGGTTGACATACACTCGACATTTCTTTGTTCATAACGCCCAACAAACACATTCTTGCACTGAACTGTCGTCGATTCATACATTAGAAATTATGATTGTGGTGATGTTGGTTTTGCACAAGAGCAGCCTTGAAAGCCATTGTTCGGGCTGAGTGCTCCTAACATATTTGTTTGTGGTTAGTTGGTTAAGCATGGTAGAGGCTCTTTGCATTTTCTCAGGCAGGGTAACACAACAGTATCATTATGTGCCCAGTGGGAAGGAACCTCTACTCTCCCACAGCTGAACTGAAGGGGGTGGTGTGCAGGCCGTACACAGGCATGCATATGAAACAAATAAAGGGAACGAATGCAATATCTGGTCAACGAGGCACACACGGCATTACGGAGGATGTGAGAGATCCCTAACAAATGTCTGCTGCCCTGCTACAAAACTCTCAATAAATGAAAGATCAACAAAAAGGGAGGCCAGGGGCTTAGCCTGTACTTAACAAAAACATCTGATGTGCATTACTCCTGACAACGCACCAGACAGAGGATGAACGACCCGGATTTTAACAGAATGAGTTTCCTCTGCTTTGTATCACTTCACCATTGACAAAAGGCTCTGAGGGAGGTAGATCTAAGGCAGTGGTTCTCCTTACCCCTGTAGCTTTGGCTTACACTCAGAGTACCCCCTAACTCCGGTACTAGGCAAATCTGTTTTCTATAGAAGTATTGTTTTCTATGGTAGTATTGTCAATTATGATAATTTGTTTTAATGATATTGATGTCCCAAATCCTCAAAAACTTACTACAAAAAAAATCTGTATTCAATTTCACTTTCTTTTAAAATGTTATAACATTCCGAGTACCTCCTGGTGGTGCTCCTGTTCGTGAAACACTGCAAAAGGGTGCAAAGGTGTCCAGAGAACGGTGAATAACATAAGAACCTGTCGAGTTAACTGAACACGCTTCTTGACTGACCTCTAGTGGACAGAGTGTACACTGCACTTTGTAGTTATCGCTTACCTTAATGACATATTTGTGAGGAGCCATTAGGATGTAGGTTAACCTCTCCAAGAAATCTTCCCTGAGAAATTCAACAATCATAAAATAATACAATGCTGTCAATTAAAAAACAATATGCATGATAACGGGCCTATGAGGACCCGTTGTATTATTATTTATTAATAGTAACTATTCTATTATTATAAGCTGACGTTAGCATTACAGAAGAAAACAGTTGCAACGATTATCTGTTAAAAAATATAGCTAAGATTGTGTTAACATGAGTTTAATTCGGGTTATTGCTGCCATTGAAGCAGCAATTACATTAAAAACATACAAATATGAATTGTATTGTAAAATATATCACATACCAGTGTTGACAGTGTGATCTTTTATCGGATAAAGTGTACAAAAAGTGTTTATGCGGCAAAAGTAACCATGGGCAAAAGCCGTGTTCCGCCAACTGTTTGAAACTATTCAGGCGATGGAAGATGACGTCAAAATAGACCGTAAGTTCGTAAACTGTAATAATTGAAGTTTATTTGTAAATATGTCATTACCATACTTAATCGTTATAATTGTAAACATTTTTCTTGAGCCATTTCCCTTTTTCAATGTAAATATTGCAATAAAAGTATTTATTCTGCATGTGACGTTTGCTATGCGACGAGAAAAAAAACGCGTGAAAGGACCTCACGCTATAAGCGCTACCATGGCAACCATCGGTGTTTTGTAGAAAGCCTATTTGTAATACATACTTTTAGTTACGTTTGTGTTCATGACCGATTTTCAGACAAAACAATAATATTGAGTTATTCATACTTTATATGAATTAGTTTCTAATGCATGTCGCAATCAATAGTATTGTGGTTTGTTGTTAAAATTATAATCAGGCAGTATCCAAAACACTAGTAAACTGCACGTTGGCAAGACAGTCAACTTTGGGAAGGGAATTAGATGAGGTGTTTGTTTAATTCTTTTGATTTTTGTGGATACGATTGAAATCAAAGTGGAATTACAGCACAGCGAGTGCGTGTAGGTTTGTTGTATAACGTGGTGTGCCTGTGGTGTGCCATGTCTCGACTTGAAAAGAAGAAACCTGCTCGTTGTACTGACTTGCCACTGAACAATGCTGATATTTGCAGTAAACTTAACATTTTGAGGCAACTTCTAAAGTCGTGTTATGGACCTACAGGCAGACTAAAACAAATCCATAACAACGTCGGAGGGCAAGTTGTCACTACCTCGACATCGTCTGTGCTTTTGTCAGCGTTGACCTCTTCAGAGCCCTTTATCAATTTAATAAGGACTTCTATAATCAACCACATATCTCGTTTTAATGACTGCGGTCTGTTTGCTGGTATTTTATGCATGTCTCTTATAGAAAAGGCACAACTTTCATGCCTCAGAAAAGATGTTTGTCAAAAAGTAAACAAGTCTTTGCTTGATCTGTGCACAAGTTACCTCCAACAAGAAGACTGTGCCTGTAAAGTCAAAATGGACTTCAACAGCAGCCATTGCCTCATCAGATTGGCCCAAAGTGTCATCTCCAGTAAACCAGCATGTGTGTTAAGAGAAGCAGAAATCATCCATGTCAGCAGATTAACAGTGCAAGGATTTTTACTCACTGTCCCCTGTGATAACTCTGGTGTGGTCAGACTTGGAAGAATAATAACTGTCCCAGTTGAAGGTTTACCTGTGATGGACTCTGACATTTTTCCTGGGTTATTGCTGGAGACACCTGACTTACCAATTCATCAAACAGGACCTCTTCACGCTGTACCTCTACGTACTATTATATTCAGTGCATCTCTGGCTGGGGACCTCACTGAGCTTGGAGAAGGAACCATTGAGGTGCACAGAGGAGCAGATGTGGAGGCACAGATCCTAAAACAGCTGTTGAGGATTGGAGATCAAGTTGTTAAGGATGAGGTGAACCTGTTTATGTGCCAAAAGGTCATCCACCCAGTCCTACAACAATATCTGAGGGACCACCACATCACAGTAATAGAGAGACTGGGAATTAATTTACTGGAACCAGTTATTCATCTCACAGGTAGGTCAATTTGACCTATATTATATTCTATATTTTATTGAAATGCCTGAAGTATAAATAAACTGCTTATTATAGTATTGTTTTGTTAAAGGAGCTGAACGCTTTGTAATGTAATCTGTAACCCTTTTTGTAACCAATCTTATTGAAAACTAGTATAGGGGTGGGTGATGTTAATACAAATATGTTTCATTATCTAACTACAAAATCCCAACAATATTATAACAATGGATCAAGGATGTGCTAAAACGTGCATTTAAATGGCTTTACTGAGGTTCAAGAATTAAACATAAATAAACCATAAAATTTACTACAAAATGGCAGAAATATAACTTGTTTTTAAGATTACTCTTGATTAGACAGTTTTGTTCATTCTAATTTTATCAGGGCTTTTTCTGCCTTTTATTAGTAGTTTTTTTTTTGTTTTGTTTTTTTTTTGGGGGGGGGGGGGGGGGTTGTTTTGTTTTTTGAATAAAGATTGTGTTGCCCGTTGGCTTTATTAGACAGGAAAGGACAAAGTGAAATGGGGATGAGAGAGAGGGGAGGACATGCAGTAAATTGGGTCGGCATTCGAACTCACAACACTGCGGCCGGCTGCACTTGGAGCCTGGCATACGTGTGCTGTGATTTAAACACTCGACCACTGGGCAGCACTTATTAATAGTTTTAATTATTATATAAATATTTATACATGGATTAGCTCCATAACAACATTTCTGCTGTAGTGTGGATATTACAATTGTTGTGGTTATGTTATTTCTGTTTAACAGGTGCTCAACCAGTTGCTACACTACATACCATCCCCCCCAATGCTTATGGAAAAATTAAAGAAATCACTATTAAACAGTTTGGAGCCAAGACAATGCTGCATTTGCATCCCACTGAGGAGGCTGCGATCTGCACCCTGATCCCCTGTCACAGAAATGAGACCATGCTAAATGAGTTAAAGGTATGTGGATACTGTAATAGCTGTTTGACCAAAGGCATTTAGGAAAATATTGAAGATATAAGGCACTTTTTTGGACGCGTAACATTTCTGTAGAATAGTAGACCATTATTTAATCATAATAATTGCACATTTACTTTATAATGTTGTGCCTGCAAATAGTCCGAATAATTGCACATTTACTTTATATTTTTACAGTTTTTATGTAATGTTGTGCATGCAAATAGTCTCTTATCATCTAATATATATTGCAGATAATATTGGTAATCAGTTATATTGTTATTCTTCTATCTTTACATGTTTTAGGTAGCATGTGAAAAGGCAGAACATGTGTTAAGGCTGACACTAAGAGATCCGTTTGCCCTTTTTGGAGGAGGCTGCTTTGAAACGCACCTCGCAGCTTATATCAGACACAAGGTAAATTTAAACACAGCTTCTGAAATAAAATGCAACATAAACCAAATTGCTCTCAAGTTAATGTTATATGTCCTGTTGTCTGTTTTCTAGAGCAAAACTACTGGCTTAGACGCTGCCTCAATGTTCGGATGTACGCAGACTGAGTACTTGCTTGCTGTAGAGGGATTTTGTCGCTCTTTGGAGTCTGTGACAGCAGCGTTGGAGCACGATGGTGGGAGTTCCATAATTGATCTGACTCATGCTCACCACTGGACACTTCCCACCGACACTGCATCAGATGAAATGGACCCAAATTTGAGTCGTTGTAGGTGTGGGGCGGTGAAACATTGTAAAGAACTTAAATGGAGCTTTTTAAACACCAAATACACAGAGTTCTCTGCTTCAGCCGTGAGCGGAGAAGCGGATGTGTTGGACTCCTTCACTGCCAAAGTAAATGGGTTGCAGGTTGCCGTAGAAACTGCCAATCTTGCTCTTGACGTGCAATACATAATACAAGATACAAACTAGAAAAGCTGGAAAATCTACCTTACTAATACACAGGTGATCATTGTGGGAAAGTATCTTACTACAACCCACATATATTTTATTACAAAACATTATTTGTCTTTGTTTTACATATCTGTATTGTGTCATGTTGGGTCATTTTAACAGATGAATGGAATCAAAGCCTTTCTTAAAACTGGATAGTCTTTGAAGCGCTCCTGGTAAAATCTATTTAGGAAAAAAAAGTTATAATCACAGGGTTGCAGAACATTTGACAACAAGGTACAATCATATGTATGGCTTTAAATGAAAAGCAGAATATCACCTGTGATGGTAATAGGCTCTTGGACCAATAAAACACAGGCTAAACAGTGCAAACGACAGCGTTGGCAGGGACCATGTGGAGAGCGCATATCCAAACCACTCCACAATCTCCCCTAAGTAGTTGGCACCGGACACGTACTCGAACAGCCCACCTGCAGAAGCGACACCACCCACATAAACCTGATGATGAGCTGAAGAAAAATTAATGCGGGAGTAATCTTATGTGCTTACCTTTAGGAATTCTGTAAACTACTTCACCTGGTTTCCTCAGGTTACGGAGAATATAGTCACTGTGTATATTTATAGCCATCCCAGAATAGAAAAATAATAATCCTTGGTAAAAGAAGTGCTAATGTCAGATATATTTTTCCACTGACTTAGAAGTATTTTTAGTGGTCAGACCTGTTATGAAGTGAATATTTGAAGTCCATTCCTCACCAAACTGTGCACAGTGCAGCAGGTAGTAACCTTGAAGGAACCCATTCAAAGAGCAGGAGAGACCTCCTGCGAGCATCATATGCACCGGGAAAGGCCGTCCTCTGGTGAGCAAAGAGTACACGAAAGTCCTGCCGTAGAAAAACAGTTTGAAACAATGTGATAATTGTGTCTGTGATCGGTCAGAGATGGGTAAAGAAGCAAAAAAATTATACTCAAGAGAACTAATTTGACTCAAGTAGAAGTATGTCCGAGAAAGTAAAGTAATGAAGTAAGAGTTAAATGTATTTGGGAAAACTACTACTATTCAACTATTAGTAGTATTCTACTATTCAAATGATTTTTATATTGTTCACATAAAGCTTTTGTCACCTGTAGGAGTACACTTACACTGTAAAATATACACTCACATGTGAAAGTATGACATCTGAAAGTATGACATCTGAAAACTAACAAAGTACAATTTTATTAAAAACTTACTCAATGTTTTTATTACAATGAAAAACATTTGTCCTGACTGTGAGCGGGCTTGCATCTCCACAAACCTGACTCATACCTGTGTTGTTCGTCAGAAACCAAAGTGAAACTTGCTGTACTAAATGTCAGGTCTTTATGCAACAAATCATTTCTGATCAATAATTTTATTTCCTCTTATAATCTTGATTTTATGTTTTTAACTGAAACATGTCTTGATGAAAACACTGGTATTCTAGTTCTTATACTGTTCTTGAAAACTTTGGTCTTAACTCAGCATGTGAGAGGCCCCACCCACAGTAGAGGACACACTCTGGATCTGTTATTCACAAAGGGGTAAATATATCAAATGTTAATGTGGTCGATGTTGCTCTGTCTGATCATTTCTGTGTCTTCTTTGATCTGCTTGTCACTCCTAAACCACCAGCTGACGCAGGGCTGACGCAGCCCTTGTTCAGAGGAGACACATAAATGACAGTACAGGTGCACTATTTATGGAAAGGATCAACTTTGAAAATGTCCCATGTCCTGATGTCAATGGTTTATTGAACTCTGTTTCATCAAGTATTATGAATGTCCTAGATAACATTGCTCCTATGAAGGTTAAGGTGGTTAAAAATAAGCAGAAGGCTCCATGGAGAAATAATGAATCAGTCAGGGCACAGAAAAGAGAATGCTGCAGAGCGGAGCGAAAATGGCGCAAGTCAAAGCTCCAAGTTCACGATGAAATATACACAAGAAAAATGTCGGTATACAACAAATTATTATGTAAAACAAGAGAAAATTATTTCTCAGAAATAATTGGAAATAATAATAACAACTCCTGCATTCTTTTTGCGACAGTAAACAGACTGACAAACCCTCCAGCTCAAATGCCGTTGGAACTCATTTCCACGTCAAAGTGCAATGAGTTTGCCACATTCTTCAAGGACAAGGTCCAGAACATTAAGAACACCATCATCCCACAGTGCAAATACTAATTCAACAGCCAGTCAAACATGTGGAGCTGACTCAGTTTGTACCTGTGACTGAAAAAACTGTCCAAGAGACCATCACCAGCCTGAGCTCTTCTACCTGCTGCCTTGACATGTTGCCCACTAGACTTTTAAAATCCGTGCCCAGTAGTCTGCTGACTCCACAAAAATCCGGAACATTCCCAACGGTCTTGAAAACTGTAGTTATTAAGCCCCCCCCAAAAAAGAGCAGCCTCGACCCCACAATACTTAACAACTATCGACCAATCTCAAACTTACCTTTCCTGGGAAAAGTCCTTGAAAAAGTCATTTATAAACAGCTTACTCAGTTCCTCCTAATAAGTGACTCCTTTGATGTCTTCCAGTCCAGGTTTAGATCGCATCACAGCACTGAGACGGCTCTCGTGACAAATGACATCCATCTGAGGACTGATGATGGCAAGGCCTCTGCTTTAGTCCTGCTGGACCTGCTGCATTTGACACTGTTGACCACGGGATACTTTTACAGAGGTTAGAGGACTGGGTGGGCATCACTGGTATGGCCTTAAATTGGTTGAAATCCTACCTCGATAACAGAAAATACTTTGTTGAGATTGGTGACTGTGTCTCTGAGAGCATGGCATTGACCTGTGGGGTGCCCCAAGGGTCAATCCTTGGACCCCTTTTGTTCAATCTGTACATGCTGCCATTGGGACAGCTAATACGAAACAGTGGTGTGTCCTATCACAATTATGCTGACGACACTCAGATCTATGTCTCACTGACGGCAGGTGAATATGGACCTGTCATTGCCTTCAACAGATCAGTGAGTGGATGCAAATCAACTTCCTCCAGCTGAATCCAGACAAAACCGAAATCATCGTCTTCGGCCCACAAAAACTTAGAAAAAGTGTTAGCAACCACCTCCAGTCCCTCTCTCTAAAACCCGTTACCAAGGTAAAAAAATTAGGAGTAATTATGGACTCAGACATGAATTTCAACCGCTACATCAATTCAATAACATCAGTAGCTTTCTTCCATCTAAAAAACATTGCCAAAATTAAAAACATAGTGTCCCAACCAGACTTGGAGCGACTTATCCACGCGTTTGTCTCCAGTAGACAGGCAGACTACTGCAATTGTTGCTCATCTAGTTTATTATGCTGATATTTAATTGTGATGGTACAATACACTGCTAAATTATTATTACTTTTGTGTGTTAGATTTTCACCTATTGTCTGTGTCCGGAAGAAAGATGGGAGTCTCCGTCTTTGTGTGGATTACAGACTATTGAACCAAAAAACTTTGCCCAATCGCCATCCTATCCCTCGGATCCAGGAGATTCTGGAGAATCTCGGGGGCAACTCGTGGTTCACTGTCCTGGATCAAGGAAAGGCATACCATCAAGGTTTTGTGAGTGAGAAGAGCCGACCATCTACCGCCTTTATTACACCTTGGGGACTATATGAGTGGGTACGCATTCCATTTGGACTCACAAATGCCCCAGCCACATTCCAGCGCTACATGGAAAGCTGTCTTGGGGATTTGAGAGATGGAGTGTGTGTTCCTTACCTCGACGATGTCCTGGTCTTCAGCCATATAGTTTCGACCAACATGTACACAATGTGAGACAGGTGCTCCAACGGCAAAAACTATCTGGCATCAAACTGAGACCAACAAAGTGTGAGTTCTTCAAGCCTGAGGTGTGTTATGTGGGGCGCGTCGTCTCGGCTGAAGGCTACAGGATGAACCCCAAAGAGGTAGAGACAGTCCAAGCTCTCCGATATGAGACCCCATCTACTGTCAGAGATGTGAGGAAGTTGATGGGATTCCTCAGTTACTACAGGTCATACGTCCAAGACTTCTCGAGAACTGCAAAGCCACTCTATGACCTTCTCTCCAGGCCCAAGTCTGCAGAAAAGAGACCCCAAAAGAAGCCCTCAAGTGGTCAGTCAGCTCAGCTTCCTCCATCACATCCATTGCAGTGGACCACAGTTCACCAAGCAGCCCTTCAAAAACTTGTCAACCACCTGATTAATCCACCAGTGATGGCCTATCCGGACCTTGAGAAGCCTTTCATCCTACACGTGGATGCTTCAGTAGAAGGACTCGGCGCGGTTCTCTATCAGAGACAAGGGGGAGTCCTCAGAGTAATTGGGTACGGCTCCAGAACATTGTCTGCCACGGAGAAGAACTATAAACTCCATTCTGGGAAACTGGAGTTTCTGGCTTTAAAATGGGCTATTACGGAGCGCTTTCGGGACTATCTCTTCCATGCACCCCACTTTACCGTGTACAGTGACAATAATCCCCTTACCTATGTCACCAAATCTGCGAAGCTCAATGCTACAGGACATCGGTGGGTTGCGGAGTTGGCTGACTACCGCAGCGGTGAAATCAACTGGATATCAGCTGTCACCTGCAACATTGACGCACTGCCAGAAGAGGTCAGCATTTTTCCACCTGTTCAGCCCTTGGCAGTTAGAGACATCAAGGCAGCACAAGGGTCTGACTTAACCATAGCCAGAGTCCTGTGCCTGAAGAAAAAGCTGTACCTCAAGTACAAAGAAAAAGTGGCAGAGAGTGCACCAGTTCGACACCTGCTCAGAGAGTGGCCCCGCTTGCATGTAGATGAAGATGGAATTCTTTGGAGGGAGACAGCCTGCCGGGCACAGTTGGTTGTTCCAGAGTCCATGAGGGCCCTTATTTATAAGCACCTGCATGAGGATATGGGACATTTGGGAGCAGATAGAGTTGTCACCTTGGCACGCAAACGTTTTTTCTGGCCTAAAATGAGGCAAGACATTGAACATCATGTCACACGTGTCTGCTGCTGCCTAAAGAGAAAAAAGCCAAATAGAGTCACTCGGACACCAATCCAGAGTATCAAAACATCAGCCCCGTTCGAGATGGTCTCCATTGATTTCCTGCATTTGGAGAGGAGTAGCGGTGGGGAGGAGTACATCCTGGTACTCGTCGACCACTTCTCAAAATATGCGCAGGCCTACGCTACGAGAGACAAGTCTGGGAAAACGGTGGCCAATAAAATCTTTGATGACTTTGTTCTTCGCTTTGGATTTCCATCAAGAATTCATCACGACCAGGGGAGATAATTTGAAAATCAGCTCTTCCGTAGGCTTGAGAATTATTCTGGTGTCAAACACTCCCGTACGTCTCCTTACCATCCGCAGTCTAACCCAGCGGAACGCTTCAACAGGACATTGCTAGGCATGTTGAGAACACTGGCAGACACCCAGAAGGCACGCTGGAAAGAACATCTGAGTAAAGTTGTCCATGCATATAACTCTACTGCCCATGAAGCCACTGGATTTTCTCCATTTTTCCTCCTCTTTGGCCGGGAGCCTACTCTGCCCATTGATCTGCTCATCCCTCGCAGGAGAAAGGAGAAGGAACATCAGTCTGTGGTGGTGTATGCAGAGAAGTGGAGGAAAGCCATGCAACAGGCTTATGCCATAGCCATGGAGAATATGTGGAAATCGGCCAGAAGAGGGCAGCAGTGCTACAACCAGCGCACATGGAGTTCTACGCTTCAGCCTGGTGACCATGTGTTAGTTAGAAATCTGACCCCTAGAGGTGGTCCTGGAAAGCTGCGGAGTTATTGGGAGGAGAACATCTATGTTGTGAGCGAGAGGAAGGGTCCAGACAGTCCTGTTTACGCAGTCGAGTCCCTGCGAGGTCCTGGGAGGAGACGAGTGTTGCACCGCAATCTGTTACTGCCCTGCCCTTACCTGGTAGAGGAGCCTCCAGCAGACATTCCTCAGCCAAGCTCAAGTCCCCGTCAAGCTCAAACAAGGAGACAGAGAGTCCAGCCAGAGCTGCAACGATCCAACACTGAGAGTTCAAGTGAAGAAGAATTTGGTGTATGGACCGCACAACAACCAGTTCCCCCTGTCACCAGAGCAGCTGCAAGAGAACCCCTAATAAGAGGGAGGCATGAAGAGAGAGCTATGCCTGCTCACCAGCCGGACGTTGTTGCCGCTGAAGTTCCTGGAGGCGAGCCAGAGCCCCAGGAGGGTTCACAAGCCTCTGATACAGAGTCTGAAGGAGAGCAAAGAGCGCTTACAGCCGTGCCATCAAGACCTGTGAGGGTGAGACAGCCACGACGTCTTTACACCTACGAGCAGCTAGGTGAACCATCGGTCCGGGAGCTGCATAGCTGTACCGTTGATGTGAGAGGAGCTGGAGAGGTCTCCGATGACTACAAAAGACCCTATACGTATCCTTTTTCACGCTATTAAGTAGAAGTGCCAATGTAAATAGTGGTTTATTGATTAAGGTTTTGACAGTGGGTGAAGTAAATGGTAACAATAACAAAGTAGAAAAGCGTATGTACTAATTAGAATTATGATATTGTGGAAGTATCTGATAATTTTATGAAAGTAAGGATTATGGTAGAAAAATTATGTAGTAATGTTTTGGGTGAAACAAGTATTTTCCTTGTCCCTTTGTGTGAAGATCGGGGGGCCCACTGATTCTTCACTGGACTATGCACCCATTGATACCAAACGGACTGAACGTCCCTGTTAAGGGAAAAAGGACATTTTATAGTTATTGAAATGTGCAATAGTGAGTCATCGTTACCACGGTTCCAACCAGTATACTTGATACCTAGAGCAACCTTTTTATTATTGTATTGTTTTGTTCACTTTGGTAAAATGTAAAAATGAAATCCCAAAAAATATATGGGGAGCACTTCTCTTTTCAGTGGGGGAGGGTGTTGCTCATCTAGTTTATTATGCTGATATTTAATTGTGATGGTACAATACACTGCTAAATTATTATTACTTTTGTGTGTTAGATTGTACATGTTAGCACGGAGCACTTTAATTAGAGTGAACGTTCATGAAAGGGGCTGTACCTGGACGGCGTGTGGCGTTAAAAGTAGGTCAGCCACGCCTATTCATTTGTGTTGAGTGTGGCCCAGGTGTGTTGTGGGTGTTGTACCCTGCGTGCCTCATATGTGTTATTCTGAACCGTGGACTTAATAAAAGTTGCAAAACGGAATGTATCGGCGTATCATTCAAGGGTGCAACACAATGGCCTGCTCACTGGCCTGCTCACTGGCCTCTCCAAACGAGCTGTCAAACAACTGCAGTTAATCCAGAACGCTGCTGCTCGGGTCCTGACCAGAACCAGGAAGTATGATCACATTAGTCTATTATCTGAGCCACAGGAGCACTGGCTCCTGTGGCTCAGAGAATAGACTTCAAAACAGCTCTACTTGCGTATAAGTCTCTCCATGGCCTAACACCAAAATACATCTCGGACTTGTGTGTGTCATATGAACCATCTCGGACTCTAAGGACCTCAGGGACCGCCCTCCTGCTGGTGCCCAGAGCCAAGACCAGACACGGAGAATCTGCGTTCCAGTGCTATGGGGCAAAGGTCTGGAATAGCCTCCCCGAAGTCGTGAGACAGGCCCCCACCCCGGCTGTGTTTAAATCCAAACTAAAAACTGTTTCGTTTAGCCGCGCCTATGACTGATGTAATTTTACCTGGTTTTAAAATATTTTAAAATACTACATTATTTTCATTCTTTACTTTACTCTCACGTACGTTGTTTTACATTTTTATAAACTGCATTGTGTTTTTACTTTATGACTTTTTTAAAATTGTGTTTTAAACACTGTAAAGCACTTTGAATTGCAGTTTGTATGAATTGCGCTTTATAAATAAATATGATTTGATTTGAAGGAGCCTCCACCTGCTTGTTTCCATGGAAATGTTGTTCCCGTGGCTATAGCGTTTCACAATATGACTAAAATTGTATCTATCTCCAAAGCAAATGTTCCAAAGTATGGTCTTCACTTTCTATTTTCATGGAAGCATGCAAGTGATGTGCTACCCCCTGAAAGTTACACAGTGTTGCTTTAACTTCTATCATCCCTAGTGCATTTTAACCTGCATCCGAAGCTCATTCACAACCAGCTCTTCTATTGACCTGATGTTGTCCCATTTGTAGCCTTCAGGTGTGTTTACACTGGTTTGAACCCCTCTCAGACCTGATGTAGACTTGGTTTGGTCCAGTTCTATTTCTGGTCTACTCCAGAGGTTGTTCCAGGTTTAGTTTATGAACAAAGTTAGTAACACTTACCTCTGAAAGTAATGCAGACAGAAGGTCCCCATGAGCAGGCTCCGGCCCAGGCTGGAGGAGCTGTGAGAGGAGAACGTGAGGAGCAGAGGGACCAGGAGTGCGGGCATCTCCTGGAGAAACCAAGCCACTTTTGCAGAGACAATCCACACGGGATCCTTGAAAAGCAGGTGTCGCCCGTATGAAGCCTGGACCTCTTTGTGATGAATGAGATGTCCCAGACCTGCCAGGATCATCCCACAGCTCAGAAAGTTCACCAAATCCTGGGAGCAGTGCATCTCATCAGGCTGTACCTCGAGGTTAGTGAGCGCAGGAAATTATAAGGTCAATATAAAACGTCTGTGTGAAGCTGGATGTAAACAGGACGATAGACTCCCGAAACCCGAAACCCAGTTAGGGGTGTGTTGGAATTCTGCTGCTGAAATGTGAGAGAGCAGCTTCAAAGGCTGGGCTCTAACATGGTGAGATGAGGATAATTGGCTCGAGCCATTCCATGGAATGGAACGAGTCTTTGTTCTTGCTAGGGTTCTTATTATTATTGGCTCGAGCCATTCCATGGAATTGAATGCGACGAGTCTTTGTTCTTGCCATGTTTCTTCTTCTTCTTCTTCTTCTTCTTCTTCTTCTTCTTCTTCTTCTTCTTCTTCTTCTTCTTCTTCTTGCATGGTTATTTTGCCACAACTCAGGCATTTTTGACCCCCTGAACATTGATGAATGTCACACATGGGGACATAGACTTGATCGACTCGGCCCGAACTCGAATAAAATGGAGGTTGCGAGAACGCCCGTCACAACAGTGCAGACTAGTTCAAAAAAGAAAAAACATGAAACGCTTAATCTTTGGCCTAGGCACATGAGACTTGGGACAGTGATAGAGCTACCTTTGACCTCTGACGAGTAAAGCACACCTGGCAGCATCGCGCTATGATAAACAGGAAGTCAGCCATGTTGAATCAAACTGGCACCACCACGCTTGACTTTTTTTTTTCAGAATCATACTTTTTTCCTTTTTCGTCCGATCGAGCTCAAAACAACACCTTTTGCATCTAAAGACATTGAAATTTGATAAAAAATATTTTTTAATTGATATTCCTTATGGTCTCTGCGTAACACACCCTTAAAAAAGGCTTAATTTCCTGTCTTTTCAAGGACAAGTCACACCTAATGGAATTGATCTACGGAGCTCATATTTGTTGTTGTTGTTGTTGTTATTGTTTTATGGCGGTTGACATCCGAGTGTTGCATTACCGCCAGACTTTATTCCTTAGACTTTGTCGTAGTCCTAAAAGTTCTTCTTCCAGTGCCTTGACTTCCAGTGCTTTGTCCTCAGACTCTGTCGTAGTCCGTAAAAGTACTCCTTCCATTGCTTTGGTGTTACAAAGCCCATGAGGTCATGATTTGTCTTTGTGACTAGAATAGTTGTTGTTGTTTCAGAGACCGGAGTCGGAGTGATGGGGGTCTGGCGGTAATGCAACACTTGGATGCCAACCGCCATAAAACAACAACAACAACAACAAGTGATGGGGGTCTGCTTTTGGGGAGTCAGGGTGATCAGAGTGACGAGATGGGGGTGGGGGTGGTCTCCTGTCCTCGCCCAGTTGTTGTTGTTGTTGTTGTTGTTTTATGGCGGTTGGCATCCAAGTGTTGCATTACCGCCAGACTTTATTCCTCAGACGTTTCGTAGTCCTCAGACTCTGTCGTAGTCCGTAAAAGTACTCCTTCCATTGCTTTGGTGTTACAAAGCCCATGAGGTCATGATGTCTTTGTGACTAGAATAGTTGTTGTTGTTTCAGAGACCAACCGGCTTTATTGATCAAAGTGACGAGATGGGGGTGGGGGTGGTCTCCTGTCCTCGCCCAGTCTCGTAGACGCACGGCTACCAAGCGGCGACATCAGTGGACATATTAAAGCCTATAGAATGAAGCCTGAAGAATAAAGCTGTACGGTGGAAGCACCGAACGTCAAAGAAGGAGAGGAAGGTGAAGAAGAGTCTCCCTGGAATAAAGCCGGTCACAAAGACATATCATGACCTCATGGGCTTTGTAACACCAAAGCAATGGAAGGAGTACTTTTACGGACTACGACAGAGTCTGAGGAATAACAACAGCAACAACAGTCTAAGGAATAAAGTCTGGCGGTAATGCAACACTCGGATGCCAACCGCCATAAAACAACAACAACAACAACAACCGGCTTTATTCCAGGGAGACTCTTCTTCATCTTCCTCTCCTTCTTTGACGTTCGGTGCTTCCACCGTACAGCTTTATTCTTCAGGCTTCATTCTATAGGCTTTAATATGTCCACTGATGTCGCCGCTTGGTAGCCGTGCGTCTACGAGACTGGGCGAGGACAGGAGACCACCCCCACCCCCATCTCGTCACTCTGATCACTCTGACTCCCCACAAGCAGACCCCCATCATGAGTATGGGAAGTGTGACGTGGGTGCAAAACTGAAGTGCTGTAACTGTGGGGAAGAACATAGCTCTGCCTACGGGGGATGCAGGTTTAGCAAAAGAGCTGCTGAGGTGCAGAAAATAAAGGTCTCTCAAGGTATATCCTATGCAGATGCAGTCAAGAAAGTTTCAAGTGACAAGTTTAGAGTAAATACAGAGAGAGGAGCCAGCGCTGCTCCCAGCCAGGGCGAAATGAGAGAGGCCAGCGTGGCTCCCAAGAAGTGTGAAGGTTTCAAGAGTGGAGGTCCCAAGTGTGCAGGTTCCAGAATTAATGAGAATACCCTGGTTGTGGATAGAGAGGATTTTGTACTCTTTATGGTGGATGTTGTAAACTGTGCTGCTCAGACTCAAAGCAGAACTGAAAGGATCAGGATCATTGCTAAAGCTGCAGGGAGATTCCTTGGAACAAAGGAGCTTGATTGGGCAGATATAGAAAACAGGCTAAAGGCGCTAACCCAGTCTCGTAGACGCACGGCTACCAAGCAGCGACATCAGTGGAAATATTAAAGCCTATGGAATGAAGCCTAAAGAATAAAGCTGTACGGTGGAAGCACCGAACGTCAAAGAAGGAGAGGAAGATGAAGATATTCCTTTATTGTGCCACATGGGGAAATTTCATAAAAGAAGAAGAGTCTCCCTGGAATAAAGCCGGTTGTTGTTGTTGTTGTTTTATGGCGGTTGGCATCCGAGTGTTGCATTACCGCCAGACTTTATTCCTCAGACGTTTCGTAGTCCTCAGACTCTGTCGTAGTCCGTAAAAGTACTCCTCCCATTGCTTTGGCGTTACAAAGCCCATGAGGTCATGATGTGTTTTTGTGACTAGAATAGTTGTTGTGTCAGAGACCAACCGGCTTTATTGTTGTTGTTGTTGTTGTTGTTGTTTTATGGCGGTTGGCATCCAATTGTTGCATTACCGCCAGACTTTATTCCTCAGACTTTTCGTAGTCCTCAGACTGTCGTAGTCCGTAAAAGAACTCCTTCCATTGCTTTGGTGTTACAAAGCCCATGAGGTCTTTGTGACTAGAATAGTCCAGGGAGACTCTTCTTCACCTTCCTCGCCCTCTTTGACGTTCGGTGCTTTGGAAGTACAAAGCCCATGAGGTCATGGGACGTCTTTGTCGTTTGGTCTCTGAAACAACAACAACTATTCTAGTCACAAAGACATATCATGACCTCATGGGCTTTGTAACACCAAAGCAATGGAAGGAGTACTTTGTGGAGACCTTGCTCAACACCCGGTCGAGAATGGGATCCCGCAGGGGAGTGTGTGTAGCCCTATCTTGTTCAATGTCATGATTAAGGACATCTTTGACGACGTGGATGGGTCTGTTGGGAGGAGCCTTTATGCTGATGATGGTGCTCTATGGGTGAGAGGGAGGAATCTCCGGTTTTACGAGGCGAAACTGCAAAGGGCAATACAGCAGGTGGAGCAGTGGACCCTGAAGTGGGGGTTTAAACTGTCCGTACGGAAGTCTCAAGTGATCTGTTTCTTCAATGGGCATAGGGACGTCTCCCTTCGACTGCATGGGCAGGTGCTTGAACAGGTCAGGGAGGTGAGGTTCTTGGGGGTCACCTTTGACGAGAGGCTTAGTTGGCGTCAGCACATTGATGAGGTCAGTGGTAAATGCAAAAGGGTGAATAACTTGCTTCGTTGTCTATCCGGCCAGGACTGGGGGGCCAGCAGAAGGTCGCTCCTGGGTATTTATCGGGCCGTCATGAGGGCGGCTATTGATTATGGCTGTATAGCCTACATGTCTGCGGCTGAGACTAACTTAAAGAAGCTTGATGTGGAGCAAGCCCAGGCCTTGCGCATCTGCTGTAGGGCTTTTAGGACCTCCCCTGTCTCGGCGCTGCAGGTTGAGTTGGGGGAATTGCCGTTACGGCTCCGGAGGCTAGAACTTCTGTTAGCTTACTGGGTGAATGTGCAAGGTCATACGAGCTCTCACCCGGTGAGGGACTTTCTCAGGGTTGATGGGGGGCAGAGTGAGGCTGGCGGTATGGTTTTCAGCCAGGTAGGAAATGCGAAGGCGCGGCTTGCGGGGGTTGGTGATCTGCGTGTGAGCCCGTCGGTGGCTTTGTCTGCTATAGCTCCGTGGAAGTTTGTCCCGGCTCCTGTTGATGTTAGCTTGCATGGCAAGCTTAGAGGAGTCGCTGGGAGGGCACCGCAGTTTGCCGTTCAAGCGATCATCGATAAGCACTCAGGTGATGTGTTTATTTATACCGACGGGTCTAGGGATCCTGAGAGTGGGCGTACTGGCGCCGCTTATTTTGTGCCTGACCTGGGGCTAGCGGTCAAGAAGAGGTTGACAGATCGCCTTTCTGTTTTCACGTCGGAACTTATAGCGATACGGTTGGCGTTGGAATGGGCGGAATCTGCTTTGCAGTGTTGCGGCATTCTGGTGGCCTCTGACAGCCTTTCTGCATTGCAAAGCATTAAATCTGGGAAATCGGATTGCAGACAGGATGTGTTGAATGGCATCTTCTGTCTGATGCTCTCCCTGTCCAGGAAGGATGTGAGGGTTTCCTTCATTTGGGTCCCTGCGCATGTGGGGGTGGATGGTAACGAAATGGCTGATGCACTGGCTAAACGTTCCCTTCGGCGGCCATCAATTGATGTAGCGGTTGAGTTGGGCAAGTCTGAAATCAAGCCCGTTATCAAGAGTCATGTGGTCGGCCTTTGGCAGGAATTTTGGAGCCACTGTGTTACTGGACGGCATCTCTATCACATACAGGGTAGTGTGGGTCCTTGCGCGTCTATGGGCAGGAACGCGTGGGAGGAAAGGGCCTTCGCCCGCATGAGGATTGGCCATACTGGACTCAATTGGTCACTGAGTAGGATAGGCAAACATCCGACCGGTCTGTGTGGTCACTGTCGGGTGCCAGAGACTGTCGAGCATGTGCTGATTTGCTGTGAGGCTTATGATAGGGAAAGGGCCGGGTTGGCCTTGTGGTTTCGGAATAATGGGCGGGAGTTCAATCTGCGGAACGTTCTGGCGATCCAGTCACAGGGTTTGTGTCAGGCTGTGGTTGCTTACTTATGTAGCACAGGGCTGGGTAAACGTTTATAGAGGTGGGGGGTGTTGGAGACTGAGCCGAGGATGAGGAGCAAGAGGATGTTCTAACGCGCTTGGACTTCGTGGGCCTAGAAACGCCAAAGTGATGGAAGAAGGACTTCTAACCGAACGTCAAAGAGGGCGAGGAAGGTGAAGAAGAGTCTCCCTGGAATAAAGCCGGTTGGTCTCTGACACAACAACTATTCTAGTCACAAAAACACATCATGACCTCATGGGCTTTGTACGCCAAAGCAATGGGAGGAGTACTTTTACGGACTACGACAGAGTCTGAGGACTACGAAACGTCTGAGGATTAAAGTCTGGCGGTAATGCAACACTCGGATGCCAACCGCAATAAAAAAAACAACAACAACAACAACAACATCAACACCCGGTCTGCGACGAACTGTGGTTAACCTTTATAATCCGTGTGGTGAGGTAACGTTAGAGTCCTTACATAGTATCGGTAAGGATGTTCGGGGAAAGGCCGTGTGGTGTGGGGATTTTAATGCGCATAGCGCTTTGTGGGGCGGTAGTGGTACCGATAGGTATGGGCAAGTGGTAGAGGGTTTTATCAATCAAAGGGAGTTGGTTTGTCTGAATGATGGGGGTGGGACCCGCTATGATATGGGGACCGGTGCGGAAAGTGCAATAGAGGTGGGGGGTGTTGGAGACTGAGCCGAGGATGAGGAGCAAGAGGATGTTCTAACGCGCTTGGACTTCATGGGCCTAGAAACGCCAAAGTGATGGAAGAAGGACTTCTAAAGGATAAAACGACAAAGACGTCCCATGACCTCATGGGCTTTGTAAAACAACAAAGACGTCCCATGATCTCATGGGCTTTGTACTTCCAAAGCACCGAACGTCAAAGAGGGCGAGGAAGGTGAAGAAGAGTCTCCCTGGAATAAAGCCGGTTGGTCTCTGACACAACAACTATTCTAGTCACAAAAACACATCATGACCTCATGGGCTTTGTAACGCCAAAGCAATGGGAGGAGTACTTTTACGGACTACGACAGAGTCTGAGGACTACGAAACGTCTGAGGAATAAAGTCTGGCGGTAATGCAACACTCGGATGCCAACCGCCATAAAACAACAACAACAACAACAACAACAACAACAACTGCCATAAAAAACAACAACGACAACAGTTTGGATATTACGGCAACATAGAGGAACGCCTCGGTCCGTATGACGGGGAAGAAGAAGAGGAAGCGTGACCTGGTCGGTGACGATATGAACAGCGGGGAGGACTCCCCTGGAGCCACTGATCCTGTGCAGCGTAGGGCGTCTTCTTGCTCGTCTATGGAGGGCTCTCTCAGTGAGGAGCAGGGCGGGGGGGGTTGCAGATGTCGGGGATGTGAGTTCAGAGTGTAAGGTGTTCATAAAGCTTGCGCAGGATAATGCGTCCTTTAAGGGGTGGGATCCGATGGCGTTGACAAGGAGCCTGACTGTAACTGTGGGAGTGGTCAAGCATGCGAGTGTCCTTAGGGATGGCTCGCTGCTGGTCGTGTGCAAGGACGTGGCTCAGCAAAGGAAGGCTATTGAAGCTAAGTGTCTGGGGGGGAAGGACATTCTTGTGTCTGATGCTGTAAGAGGCACGGTCAGGGGAGTTATAGTAGGCGTCCCTACGACGACATCTGTGGATGACATAAAGGAGAATTTGACTGGAGCTAAGGTGGTGGATGCTAGGCGGTTGAAGATGACCCGGGATGGGGTAAGGTGTGACAGCCTGTCGATAATGATTAGATTTGAAGGTGGGATCCTGCCTCGTGTGGTGTGCGTTGGGTACATGCGCTATGGCGTACGCCCATATGTTCTGCCGCCCCTGCGTTGCTTCAAGTGCCAGCGCTTTGGGCATATTGCAGCGGTCTGTAGAGGGAAGCAGAAGTGTGGTAAATGTGCAGGAGACCACGAGTATGGGAAGTGTGACGACGGAGCAAAACTCAAGTGCTGTAACTGTGGGGGAGAGCATAGCTCTGCCTACGGGGGATGCGTGTTCAGCAAGAGGGCTGCTGAGGTGCAAAAAGTTAGAGCCTTTCAAGGCATATCCTACGCGGATGCGGTCAAGAAGGTGTCTGGTAGTCAGGTGACGGTGGATGCAGTGGGGGCTGCCAGTGCTGCTGGTGTCCTAGGCGACAGGGGAGGGGGCAGCGTTGCCCGCGGCCAGGGGGAGGTCCCCACTGGGATGCCTGTGAGTGTGGCTTCCACGGGCAGAGGCCCTGTGGGTGCGGAGGATGTACTGGTTGTGAAGAGGAAAGATTTCTTCCTCTTTATAGTGGAAGTGATTAACTGTACTGGGCAAACCAAGAAGAGATCCGAAAAGACTAAGATCATCGCTAAGGCTGCAGGGAAGTACTTTGGAGCTGGGGGCCCCGAGTGGACGGAGATAGAGGATGCGCTGCGGGAGGGCGCCCTGCCCCATTCTGGCAGTGGGAGTGTGGGGGCTCCCGATGCGCCGTCAGGTTCCGGGGGCTCATAATGGCGGTGGTTGTCTTGCAATGGAATGCGCGTAGTCTTCGTGCTAATGGCCAGGAATTTAAGCATTTTGTCTCTACCTTGTTGAACAAGCCTCACGTTATGTGCGTGCAGGAGACTTGGTTACGACCTAGGTGGGGTTTTGGGATACAAGGGTATGTGTGTGTTAGGAATGATAGGGAGCAGGGTAGAGGCGGAGGTGTGGCTGTGTTTGTCCGAGATGACCTAAATTACGTTGTTGTCAGTGTGAGTAAAGCGCCGGAGGCCCTGGCGGTGAGGGTCTGGCTGGGTGGTGAAGCTGTTACTGTGGTTAACCTTTATAATCCGTGTGGTGAGTTAACGTTAGAGTCCTTACATAGTATCGGTAAGGATGTTCGGGGAAAGGCCGTGTGGTGTGGGGATTTTAATGCGCATAGCGCTTTGTGGGGCGGTAGTGGTACCGATAGGTATGGGCAGGTGGTAGAGGGTTTTATCAATCAAAGGGAGTTGGTTTGTCTGAATGATGGGGGTGGGACCCGCTATGATATGGGGACCGGTGCGGAAAGTGCAATAGATCTTACACTTGTGTCCAAGGAGTTAGCTGGTGTTTGTAGTTGGGAGGTTCTTGGTAATCTTTCTTTTGGCAGTTGGCAAGGGCGAACTGGGGGGCTTTCCTGAGGAAAGCTGATGATGGTTCTAGGGTTCTGCAGGAAGGAGGATTGACTCAGGTGGATGATCTCAATAGTGCAATTGTCTCGCTCATCACGCAGTCAGCGGTAGGCACGATTCCTAAGAGTGGTGGTAGTGGACATAGGAAGCGGGTGCTGTGGTGGACTGAAGCATGTGGTCATGCTGTTAGGGCGAGAAATGCGGCGTTTCGCCGGCTAATGGTTGCCCACACTGAGGGTGCCCTCATTGACTACAAGAGGGCCCGCGCTGTTGTGCGGAAAACTGTGAGAACGGCCAAGAGTGCCTATTGGAGGCGGTATTGTTCCAAAATTGGGAGAGAAACGCGTCTCGGGGATGTTTGGGGGATGATTAAGCGGATGCATGGGGTTGAGCGCCGTCATGGGACCCCGGTCCTAATACTGAATGGTGTTGAAGCAGTCGGCGACGTTGACAAAGCTGAACTGTTGGCCAGCACCTTTGTGTCGGTGCACAGCTCTGACAATCTCTCACCTGCGGAAAGGCACTACAGGGAGAGTACTTTGGCCCAGAATTCTGAGCTGATTGGGCACCAGCCTTCGACTCAAGATGACCTTGACCTTCCGTTTAGTTTGTTTGAGCTAAGGAGAGCACTTTCTAAGGCGAAACAGACAGCCCCGGGTAAAGATGAGGTGTGCTATGACATGCTCTCTCATTTGACTGATGACACGCTTGGGCTAGTCCTGGGTCTTTTCAACCGTGTTTGGGATTCAGGTTGTGTTCCATCTGCGTGGAAACAGTCTACGGTGGTGCCGGTTCTGAAGCCGGGTAGGCCAGCGTCTGACCCTTCAAGTTATAGGCCGATTGCCTTGACGTCGCAGCTCGGGAAAACGATGGAGCGCATGGTTACCGAGCGGTTGGATTACTTCTTGGAGAGTCAGGGTTTGCTTCCCGCGCACCAGAGTGGTTTCCGTAGGGGCAGGAACACCATGGATTCCGTGTTGTGTTTGGAATCTGATATCCAGCTGGCCAGGGCTCAGAAGGAAATGGTTATTGCGGTGCTCTTTGATATGGAGAAGGCGTACGATATGGTTTGGAAGGATGGGCTCCTCATTAAGCTGCGGTGTGGTGTGAAGGGTAAACTGTTTAACTGGGTCCGGAGCTTTCTGTCTGGCCGGCGTATCCAAACCAGAGTGGGCGCTGCTTACTCTGGGGTCTATGGGGTGGAGAATGGGATCCCGCAGGGGAGTGTGTGTAGCCCTATCTTGTTCAATGTTATGATTAAGGACATCTTTGACGACGTGGATGGGTCTGTTGGGAGGAGCCTTTATGCTGACGATGGCGCTCTATGGGTGAGAGGGAGGAATCTCCAGTTTTACGAGGCGAAACTGCAAAGGGCAATACAGCAGGTGGAGCAGTGGACCCTGAAGTGGGGTCTTTAAACTGTCCGTACGGAAGTCTCAAGTGATCTGTTTCTTCAATGGGCATAGGGACATCTCCCTTCGACTGCATGGGCAGGTGCTCGAACAGGTCAGGGAGGTGAGGTTCTTGGGGGTCACCTTTGACGAGAGGCTTAGTTGGCGTCGGCACATTGATGAGGTCAGTGGTAAATGCAAAAGGGTGAATAACTTGCTTCGTTGTCTATACGGCCAGGACTGGGGGGCCAGCAGAAGGTCGCTCCTGGGTATTTATCGGGCCGTCATGAGGGCGGCTATTGATTATGGCTGTATAGCCTACATGTCTGCGGCTGAGACTAACTCAAAGAAGCTTGATGTGGAGCAAGCCCAGGCCTTGCGCATCTGCTGTAGGGCTTTTAGGACCTCCCCTGTCTCGGCGCTGCAGGTTGAGTTGGGGGAATTGCCGTTACGGCTCCGGAGGCTAGAACTTCTGTTGGCTTACTGGGTGAATGTGCAAGGTCATACGAGCTCTCACCCGGTGAGGGACTTTCTCAGGGTTGATGGGGGGCAGAGTGAGGCTGGCGGTATGGTTTTCAGCCAGGTAGGAAATGCGAAGGCGCGGCTTGCGGGGGTTGGTGATCTGCGTGTGAGCCCGTCGGTGGCTTTGTCTGCTATAGCTCCGTGGAAGTTTGTCCCGGCTCCTGTTGATGTTAGCTTGCATGGCAAGCTTAGAGGAGTCGCTGGGAGGGCACCGCAGTTTGCCGTTCAAGCGATCATCGATAAGCACTCAGGTGATGTGTTTATTTATACCGACGGGTCTAGGGATCCTGAGAGTGGGCGTACTGGCGCCGCTTATTTTGTGCCTGACCTGGGGCTAGCGGTCAAGAAGAGGTTGACAGATCGCCTTTCTGTTTTCACGTCGGAACTTATAGCGATACGGTTGGCGTTGGAATGGGCGGAATCTGCTTTGCAGTGTTGCGGCATTGTGGTGGCCTCTGACAGCCTTTCTGCATTGCAAAGCATTAAATCTGGGAAATCGGATTGCAGACAGGATGTGTTGAATGGCATCTTCTGTCTGATGCTCTCCCTGTCCAGGAAGGATGTGAGGGTTTCCTTCATTTGGGTCCCTGCGCATGTGGGGGTGGATGGTAACGAAATGGCTGATGCACTGGCTAAACGTTCCCTTCGGCGGCCATCAATTGATGTGGCGGTTGAGTTGGGCAAGTCTGAAATCAAGCCCGTTATCAAGAGTCATGTGGTCGGCCTTTGGCAGGAATTTTGGAGCCACTGTGTTACTGGACGGCATCTCTATCACATACAGGGTAGTGTGGGTCCTTGCGGGTCTATGGGCAGGAACGCGTGGGAGGAAAGGGCCTTCGCCCGCATGAGGATTGGCCATACTGGACTCAATTGGTCACTGAGTAGGATAGGCAAACATCCGACCGGTCTGTGTGGTCACTGTCGGGTGCCAGAGACTGTCGAGCATGTGCTGATTTGCTGTGAGGCTTATGATAGGGAAAGGGCCGGGTTGGCCTTGTGGTTTCGGAATAATGGGCGGGAGTTCAATCTGCGGAACGTTCTGGCGATCCAGTCACAGGGTTTGTGTCAGGCTGTGGTTGCTTACTTATGTAGCACAGGGCTGGGTAAACGTTTATAGAGGTGGGGGGTGTTGGAGACTGAGCCGAGGATGAGGAGCAAGAGGATGTTCTAACGCGCTTGGACTTCATGGGCCTAGAAACGCCAAAGTGATGGAAGAAGGACTTCTAAAGGATAAAACGACAAAGACGTCCCATGACCTCATGGGCTTTGTAAAACAACAAAGACGTCCCATGATCTCATGGGCTTTGTACTTCCAAAGCACCGAACGTCAAAGAGGGCGAGGAAGGTGAAGAAGAGTCTCCCTGGAATAAAGCCGGTTGGTCTCTGACACAACAACTATTCTAGTCACAAAAACACATCATGACCTCATGGGCTTTGTAACGCCAAAGCAATGGGAGGAGTACTTTTACGGACTACGACAGAGTCTGAGGACTACGAAACGTCTGAGGAATAAAGTCTGGCGGTAATGCAACACTCGGATGCCAACCGCCATAAAACAACAACAACAACAACAACGGACTACGACAGTCTGAGGACTACGAAAAGTCTGAGGAATAAAGTCTGGCGGTAATGCAACAATTGGATGCCAACCGCCATAAAACAACAACAACAACAACAACAACAACAACCGGCTTTATTCCAGGGAGACTCTTCTTCATCTTCCTCTCCTTCTTTGACGTTCGGTGCTTCCATCGTACAGCTTTATTCTTTAGGCTTCATTCTATAGGCTTTAATATTTCCACTGATGTCGCCGCTTGGTAGCCGTGCGTCCACGAGACTGGACGAGGACAGGAGACCACCCCCACCCCCATCTCGTCACTCTGATCACTCTGACTCCCCAAAAGCAGACCCCCATCACTCCGACTCCCATTTAGCGCCTTTAGCCTGTTTTCTATATCTGCCCAATCAAGCTCCTTTGTTCCAAGGAATCTCCCTGCAGCTTTGGCAATGATCCTGATCCTTTCAGTTCTGCTTTGAGTCTGAGCAGCACAGTTTACAACATCCTCCATAAAGAGTACAAAATCCTCTCTATCCACAACCAGGGTATTCTCATTAATTCTGGAACCTGCACAATTGGGACCTCCACTCTTGAAACCTTCACACTTCTTGGGAGCCACGCTGGCCTTTCTCATTTCGCCCTGGCTGGGAGCAGCGCTGGCTCCTCTCTCTGTATTTACTCTAAACTCATTACTTGAAACTTTCTTGACTGCATCTGCATAGGATATACCTTGAGAGACCTTTATTTTATGCACCTCAGCAGCTCTTTTGCTAAACCTGCATCCCCCGTAGGCAGAGCTATGTTCTTCCCCACAGTTACAGCACTTCAGTTTTGCTCCCACGTCACACTTCCCATACTCGTGATCTCCTGCACATTTACCACATCTTTGCCTCCCTCTACAGACCGCTGCAATATGCCCAAAGCGCTGGCACTTAAAGCAACGCAGGGGCGGTGGAACATATGGCCTAACGTCATGGCACATGAACCCAATGAACACCTTACTAGGCAGGCACCTCCCTTCAAGTGTTACCATTACCGACAAGCTGTCACATCTTACCCCAGACCGGGTCACCTTCAACCGCCTAGCGTCCAGCACCTTAGCTCCAGTCAAATTCTCCTTAACTTCATCCACAAACGTCGCCGTAGGGACGCCTACGATAACTCCTCTGACCATGTTTCTTTCAGCATCAGACACAAGAATGTCCTTTCCACCCAGACGTTTAGTTCCAATCGCCTTCCGTTGCTGAGCCGCGTCCTTGCACACAACCAGCAGCGAGCCACCTCTAAGGACACTCGCACTCTTGATCACTCCAACAGCTACAGTTAGGCTCTTTGACAATGCCACTGAATTCCACTCCTTAAAGGATGCACTATCCTGTGCAAGCTTTATGATCACCAGGGCCGGCCCAAGCCTTCAGGGGGCCCTAAGCGAAAACATTTTTGGGGGCCCCTCACCACGTCATCAGAATCAGTTTTATTGCCATTGTCAGTAAACAATTCACATATGGGAACTTTCTTCAACGCAAACAAAGCGCACCCAAACTCCAGGGCATCTGTTTGCCAGTTAGTTTATTCTCAACACCTCACAAGCTCAAATATTGCTAACTTAAATCCCACAATGCAACTTGGTATTCCGCTGACATCACCTCTACTCCCTGTACAAATAACACACGTCCCAGATATGTTTTTGGGCGTATTTGTGGGCGTTAAGGGTCGACAGCCACATTAGCAATTTAAATTAATAAACAGGGGGGTCTGGGGGCCCTCCCCCAGAAATTTTCAGACCTTTTTTGGGTATTCTGGTGCATTTTAATGTGGTCCAGCCGGCTAAAGTAAGAGTAAAATGTTGAGGTTGTA
Organism: Eucyclogobius newberryi; assembly: GCF_026437365.1. NCBI lineage: Eukaryota > Metazoa > Chordata > Actinopteri > Gobiiformes > Gobiidae > Eucyclogobius > Eucyclogobius newberryi. Next base: position 10,596,443 of record NW_027316500.1, on the reverse strand, counting down.
ATGCTATAAAATGATGATGTGATGAAACTGCGCCAGGAGAAAATGACTAAAGCCAGTTATTAATACATTAGTGTACTTAATTACTCAATACAATATTGGCTATGAAAAATAATTATGGTCAAATTGATTCATTTTAACTGAAAATGTAAAAGTAATAGTTATCCTTACTAATTTATCTTTTACAGCTCCCAACTGTTCCTTCTTGCCAAAGTGACAAAACAAGTTATATTAAATTAAACAAATGGCATAAGCGTTGCTTGATTAACAATTAACACTGATAAAACAGTGCAAACATATTATTCCCAGAGAATGACCAGAACTAGAAGTGAAGGTCCAAACCTAGCTATAGTGAAGAGACTGCATTTCTGCAGCTTTGCCACTTTTGTATAAAAATATTTAGTATTATTCTATAACAGACGCAATCATAATATGTCTGGTTATTTTTCACTATCAATTTATTATAATTTATAACAAATAGTCTAATGATGCTTTTTAAATAAATTGAAATGTTTTATTGCTCTATTAAAAGTGAATTACAATATAAATGTTTGTTCTGATCAGAACATCACACACTGGACTCCTGCACCTTTACGTTCCTCTTATTGCACGTTAAGAAGTCAAAGTAAAACAGACATCACGAGTCACGATTGATCTCACACATGGTGATGTGAGAGAGGGACGCAAACTCAAACCGCTCATCTCTGACTGAGGCTGCACAGGGGCCCGGGACAGGGGCCTGGGACAGGGGCCGCACACTGTTCACTCCAAAGTTTCACGTCAGAGGTTCTGGACGAGACGGCGCTCGTCCGGACCGGATCTCCGCCTCTTAGTGACCCGGGCATAGACGCCCCTCACCGGCCTCACCTGCAGCTGACACTACGGGGCTGGTGTCAATGTGAAGCTTATTATCTTTCATTCAGACATATTATTATGCGCGGTGCAGAGCTCTCGTCGCCTCCAGCCTGAGCGAACTAACGTGACAGAATCGTGTTGTTTCAAACAGCAGCATTAACCGTCTCTTTGTAAGAGAAGTTCAATACCTGGAGAGTGTTGTTGAGTTTGCAGTTTCTTTACATCGTCAAGAAGTTTCTTCTTTCGTTTTTCGGCATCGGGGGGATATATTCCTCTGGACATGAGGACCACGCAGGGACCACGTTGTGTTGTGTTTATGTTTTGCTCTCGAGCTCCTCGCGCACAATGAAGTTGCCCAATCAGCGCAGGTTTGGTGTCTTGGTTGCCAGATTGTCATTACAAATAAATGCGGTTTGTGCGTTATATGTTACCGCTGTGTGCGCTGCCGCGCCAGCAGCGCTACTACACTAGTGGCGCACGCTGCGCTTGCGCTTCTCATAAGACGGGTTGCCAGATTGGGGGCCCTATTAACGCCTCGGGGCCCTACGCGGCTGCTTAGTTCGCTTATAGGCTGGGCCGGCCCTGATGATCACCTTACTGACTCTGCTCTCACCCCGGATATCAATAGCTTCAGCCTCATCCTGTTGCTCATTCCCAGAACCCTCGGACGAGCTAAGGGACTTTTTACGTTTCCGGGCACGTGCAGCCAGAAAAGGCTGCTCCTCCACGCCGTCCAGAACGTCTTCGACCACCGATCCACTCTCCTCCGCCATCTCCCGTCTCTCCCAGACCGGGTCACCTTCAACCGCCTAGCGTCCACCACCGTAGCTCGATCTCAACAAAGGTTTGTGTGTAGTGTACACAGTTTACAACTCACTAATGTGTTTTTATGGTCTGAGTGGAAATAATTATGACCTCATGGGCTTTGTAAAACAACAAAGATGTCCCATGACCTCATGGGCTTTGAGTGACGAGATGGGGTGGGGGTGGTCTCCTGTCCTCGCCCAGTCTCGTAGATGCACGGCTACCAGGCAGCGACATCAGTGGAAGTATCAAAGCCTAAAGAATGAAGCCTAAAGAATAAAGCTGTACGGTGGAAGCACCGGACGTCAAAGAATTTCGCCCTGGCTGGGAGCAGCGCTGGCTCCTCTCTCTGTATTTACTCTAAACTCGTTACTTGAAACTTTCTTGACTGCATCTGCATAGGATATACCTTGAGAGACCTTTATTTTATGCACCTCAGCAGCTCTTTTGCTAAACCTGCATCCCCCGTAGGCAGAGCTATGTTCTTCCCCACAGTTACAGCACTTCAGTTTTGCTCCCACGTCACACTTCCCATACTCGTGATCTCCTGCACATTTACCACATCTTTGCCTCCCTCTACAGACCGCTGCAATATGCCCAAAGCGCTGGCACTTAAAGCAACGCAGGGGCGGTGGAACATATGGCCTAACGTCATGGCACATGAACCCAATGAACACCTTACTAGGCAGGCACCTCCCTTCAAGTGTTACCATTACCGACAAGCTGTCACATCTTACCCCAGACCGGGTCACCTTCAACCGCCTAGCGTCCACCACCTTAGCGCCAGTCAAATTCTCCTTAACTTCATCCACAGACGTCGCCGTGGGGACACCTACGATAACTCCTCTGACCGTGTTTCTTTCAGCATCAGACACAAGAATGTCCTTTCCACCCAGACGTTTAGTTCCAATCGCCTTCCGTTGCTGAGCCGCGTCCCCGCACACGACCAGCAGCGAGCCATCTCTAAGGACACTCGCACTCTTGATCACTCCCACAGCTACAGTTAGGCTCTTTGACAATGCCACTGAATTCCACTCCTTAAAGGATGCACTATCCTGTGCAAGCTTTATGATCACCTTACAGTATCTGCTCTCACCCCGGATATCAATAGCTTCAGCCTCATCCTGCTGCTCATTCCCAGAACCCTCGGACGAGCTAAGGGACTTTTTACGTTTCCGGGCACGTGCAGCCAGAAAAGGCTGCTCCTCCACGCCGTCCAGAACGTCTTCGACCACCGATCCACTCTCCTCCGCCATCTCCCGTCTCTGGGTGCAGAGTATGCTCAGAGCGTGTTTTCTGAGACATCTCATGACCTCTTGGGCTTTGTCAAAGCACTGGAAGTCAAAGCACTGGAAGAAGAACTTTTAGGACTACGACAAAGTCTAAGGAATAAAGTCTGGCGGTAATGCAACACTCGGATGCCAACTGCCATAAAACAACAACAACAACAACAACAACAATACCATGTAACACATTTACTCTATGGCGCCCCCTACCCATTGTGTGAAAAACTCAACATTGTCTGATTTGTTTGAAACTCATGGATTATATTCTCGAGACGCCATGAAAAAAGTGCATTACAGATATTGTGTATTTTCACAATTGACCAGCAGGGGCGCAATTAATGCCTTCACTTCCTCTTCCTCTTTTATTTTGATGGGACATTTCCTCTCGTGCCGCGGGCTTAGCATTAGCATTAGAGTTAGCGCTAGCGTTGGCATCAGCGGCGGGTCTCTGTTGCTAGGTGACGGAGGTACAGGGAGGAGGGCGTGCAGCCAGGTCACAGAGGCTCTCTTTCTCCCTTTTTCCCTGTGGATCGCCTGTGGCACTTACAAAATAAAGGCCGCTGTGTTTTATAGATACAGAAGTTTTATTTTGTTGTTGTTGTTGTTGTTGTTGTTTTATGGCGGTTGGCATCCAATTGTTGCATTACCGCCAGACTTTATTCCTCAGACTTTTCGTAGTCCTCAGACTAAAGCCTAAAGAATAAAGGCCTCTGTGTTTTACAGATACAGAAGGAGTTTTATTTTGACATAGCCTGACAGTGACAGATGATAGCCTAAAGAACGGGTTAAAAGTCCTATGTTTATTTCTGATGTTAAACAAAAATATTATTGTGACCACGCCCCCAGACTAACCCTAAGGCCGCCATCGTCCTTTGATAATGAAAAGACCATGGATGTATTATATTAGGAAAAGACGCTGAGTCAGCAATTTGGTTCCTGTCAAACTTTAACAAACTCCACCTAGAGCCTTACGCCCACTGGCCTCAAATTGGTGTACGTCCTCTGGACAAGTGGGGCGGTCGCACGGGTTGCGAGAGCCATATTAGGTTTATTCTTTGCAAGAATAGTTTTACAGATAGGACCTCATTCAGTTCGAGACTGCAGCTTCAGTTGTGCTTTTCAAACAGGCCATTCCATTCACTCTGCAACATCTGAAATGTTTTTATCAATATTATACACATACCCATAGTTACTTTTAATATATACACACTTATTAAAAACATTATATTTGAATAGGCCTATTTGAATCCTTGTGTATCTTGTGCAATTGCCCATTTTCAAATAAATGAACATTCTTTTATCTAACGCTGTGTGAAATTCTTCCCAGTTATAATGTACTGATAAAAGGTTTAAAGTTGAATGATGCAAGTGTGTGTAATGCAAGCTAAACAGCAATTCTGATTTTATTGATCATCTTTTAAGATTATTATTACAGCGTATTTATATAGGCACTCAAAGCGCTTTACCCATGGCTTTTCAAGGCAATGTGGGTCAAGGGTCTTGCCCCACTGTGGCACCTGGTGCGGTCTCCCATCCAAGTTCTAACTAGGCCCTGTCCTGCTTAGCTTCCAAGAGCTGATGAGATCAAGCATTGGAAAGCAGATACGACCACTTTAATATCACATTTTTCTCCTTCTAAACTTGCCATGGTAACTTTAAATGAATGTCATGCAGACCTGAGAAAACTAGATCCTCCTGTCACCAAACGACCACAGCAGAGGGCTGATGTCAGGAGGCCGGGACGAGCGCAGCCGCAGGCCATGTTTCTAAAGATTTTACACCACACAAAACCCAGATATTACCACTTTCTACATATGAAACAAAGTACAATTTTGCACATTGTTTACAATTTTTTCCCCAAACATACTACAATCTGACTTGGGGCTGGGCAATATTGACAAAAGTGAATATCTTGATATTTTTGGGAGTATTGCGATTATGATATCAGGACAATATAATGTAATTCCATGTTAAAACATGTCTTTAAATCACTTTTTTGTATAAGCATTTGTACAATAAATGATATACTCAATATTCAAATTGTGCATATCTTCAAAACAACATTCCCAGACCACACCACACATACGGTATATGTACTAAAAGGAAATATGGCAATTGTGGTGTAGTAGCTTTTGTGTCAGTATTTAGAACATTTTCAGCCAAAAAATACATTTTAAATAACAGCAGGACAATATTTCATTATCAAAGTGCAATTATTTAGTAATTGAATGTGCTGTGCATTCAGGAAATGAGCCCGTCTTTTTGGGGAAAAGAGCAGCAAACCCTGTAGATTAGACCTCTACAATCATGTGCTAATACTCCTGGATGTTTATAATGGCCACTGTGAACTGAATGCTTTTTTTATTATTTAAACCATATTCAACCAAATTTTTATTTTATTTTGCTTGATTTTTTTTCAATTATTTTTCATCAACTTGAAAGCTGATGAACACAAAACTGAAATTCTTCAAACCCATATGTTCCACAGATGGACTGACATTCAGCCCATGTCTAAGACTTAGCTAAGTTTACAATAACCCTTGCAATTACATTTTATCTAAAGTTCAAGAAAGACACATCGAGGCATATTTGTTTTTCAGTACATTTTACTTTTTTTGTGACATGAATCTTCAGCCTTTTCTTAAGAGCCTTATGGGATGCTTTGTCAGTGGAACCTGAGATAAAAAAAACTCCATTTAGGGAGCAGTAAGTTCTATTTTTCTTTTTACACTTTTAAATGTATGTGACATGTAAGTTCTCATTCTCTAAGTAAAAACTGAAAATAATAGAATACAAAAAAAACAACGTATAAATAAAAAAAAAAGATTTGTAAAACAGAAAATGAACAGTATTGAGGTTTAAGCTTTTGCCTCTACAATGAGGAATGAGGTGGACAAAACGAACACCACTCCCTGTGCTGGGGACAGGAGATAACAGTTGGTGCCATTTTAGACTGATGGGGGGAGAAAGAGGAGGGAGGAGGTCACACAGCCCGGGCGAGCTGTGTGAACTAAGCAGGGGAGAAGAGAGCCACAGATGGGAAGAGAAACACTCCAATATAAGACTTAAACGTGACAATAATATGCTGTATATGTTTATGTGCAACAGTGAGAAAAGGCACAATAGCACAGTGTGTCATGCTTAACTAGTTTCCTTTAAATCAGAGGTCAAGCCGGCCCAAAGTATTGTAGCCTGATGTAAAATGTAACAGCCTTTCCGTTCCACTCAAAGTTTTTTTTTTGCTGCAACAGAGCCACTGCAGGGGCTGCAAGATACCAAAGAGGAGCATTTAACATTGTGCGCTGCTGCCGCTTCTACCTAGTCCTCTAAACCTGAAAATACTACTGCAAATCGTAGAGAAATTGTGGAAAATTCTTATATAATTTAGTAAATGTATTTTTATTCATGATCAATTTAATCCAACTCATGCTAAGAACTACCATCGTTTTTTGGCAGTCCATCAAAGCTGTATCTGGACTAAAAAAAGAAATATTTTGTGGCCTAAAATCTCCTAAACTAACTCTACGCATTAATGTATCGTCTGTCCAAACTGAAGGTGCCATTTTGGTAAACGTTCACATAAAATGCAATCCAGCAGTGGCAAAAGATCTGTAGACTATACAATATAAATCTTGAATGTATAAGATGCTACAAGTAGGTAACTGTTGTACATGAGAAATAATACACTGTGTGATGCCACTGCCTTGTTCAAATCCAAAAACTTAAGGTTAAGGTAAATACTACATCTCATAAAATACATTAAAACAAGAGCCTAACTTAATAAATTGGGGATAATATGTCATGTTTTTGGTTTTACATAGCAGGGGGTTAGTAAGTTCTGTTGGTTGCAGCCCTTTGTTAGCAACTAATATATATAGAGAGCTATCATGGTGATTGTTACCTATAAACAAACAAACAAAGCAAAAGCCTTCACATCCTCAATCACTGTTATCTGGCACCAGTTCCATTTTTTTTTCCTTTACTGAAGCAAATTACAGAAGGTCTGCTTACTTTGAGTAAAAGTAAAACAGATTTATTTTCTTCCGTAAACCAAAGGGGATAAAACTTTGTTCCTTTGTTCTTTCCTTGTTGTTAGGTTTTCCAGAATCCTAAATTTAACCTACTCTTCACATCTCCTCTAAACTTTGCCAACATAATCTCAAAACTGCACTTCACACTAAATAAGTCAATCCAGAGCTCCAGCACACAGACTTCAAGTTGAGAGGAGCGTGTAGAGAGGTGGGCTGTTGGACAGAGGGGAGCCAGAGGTGGGATTGTATTGGCTTCGAGTGTCTAGGTCCTTTCTGCAGTAATAGGTGCAGCTGGGGCGGGGCAGGTATTTGGAGGGGATATGGCGATAGATTGTAAGGGTCGAGTGGCGACGCTGCTGAGGCCACTACGACCTTTGACCTCAATGGACGACGAGCGTTCCGGCGGCGTAACTCACAGAGCTATCATCCATGCTCCGGCACTCGCTCGACTGTGCGTAGTTCAAGAAAGTGAAGCTCATGTCTATTTCGTTCTTCCTCAGCTCAGCCACAGCCTGAAACAATCAGTTACAGTTCATAAATTCACCAGTTCAGCCCAATTCACACCAAGAAGCTGTTCGATGGCTTAAAATGAATAAGCAGTGTATGTTTTTAGGTATACATACATTTAGTAGCACCCCGATTGGATGCCGTCCACAGATGGTATTGCGGTATTTCTTCAGGTAGTTTGTAAATAGGATTGGATCCAACGACTCTATAATGCGCATCCCCTAATACAAAACAAATAAGCAAAGGATACAGCAAACTGGACATTTGGGTTATTAAAACAAAAAGTATTAATAACAGTTTCTTACCATTTTATCAAGATGCTCAATAGATCTATAGATCTCTCCTTGTGCATCATCATAGTATGTGTAGTTGAAGCGTTGACCTTGAAAGAAAACAAGCATCTGTGCAAAACTGACTTAAATATTAGTAATGTTAAGGTTTAGTCTTACCCCAATGGCAGAAGTCAGATGAGATGACAAAAAGATTGGTGGGGTCAGCCAGGTACTTGCTGAACAGGCGTCCATACTCCTGTTCTTTAGATTCACTCAGTGCACCCACAAGCACAGGAACAATGGTAAAATCATCTCTGCGACTACAAATGGAAAAACATACTATATTAAAACATGTTTACAATGGATTGGGCAATCTGTTCAACTTCCAAATGCATACAATTGAAATGTTCACACAACTAGTTGCAACCACAACAGGCGGTATCAAAGTTCCAGTTTATGCCAACTAAAATCTGGGCCTGTCTTGTTCTGTAAAGGGCTTTAGATACGTTTTTGTATTAATTGCATTCTACAAACTTGCGTTGTCTATTATGTTACATACTTGGTAAAACAGCCGTTTCAGGACAAAAAAACAAATGCCAGGATAACAGAGAGACAGAAAATGTTTTTCTGATGAGATTATTACCCATCGTGAATTGGCCACGTATAAACAATTGGACAGAGATGTTGGCCTAAACACGGAGATGGGATGTTTATTGCACTCAGTCTCAAAAACATATTTAAAGCCATGTGCAATTTTCATGTGCTCATCCTCAATTTGCACAGTGACCATGTACGATCTGTGAATGGATTTATGAAACAATCAAACCAGAAAAAAAAAAACTCTTTGATGGAGCATATGAGCGAGATTTGGTTTACTGTCTGAACTTGTCTGACTCAGAATATTCCCTTCATTATTTTCTGACAGAGTAATAAAATAATAGCCTTCTGTGCCCGAGCTAGGCCAGTGCACTCAAAGAAGTAACTGGCGTTTACGCAAGTCAAATTGACCAGTGCTCACTTTTATTTGTATTTGTAATAAACCCTTTGATGTGACTGTGGCTGCATGGAGCGTCTCCTTCTCTGTCCCCTGTGTCCGAGTCAAACCCACTGATTATCGGCTGATGTAGTTAAATCTCATTCACAAGTTGCTGTGCTTGGCCCTTTTATGGCGTTTGAGGTGTGGAGAGGGCATGACGTGTGGACAGGGCGTAGGTCACGTGTGCAGATTCCAGCTTGGTGGAGAGCACACAGAGGGTTTTATAAATCAGTACCCTTCTTGTGGCCAATAAAACTACGCATTTGCTCACCAAAATTCGTGAGCAAACCTTTATAAATGAGGCCCCTGGTTTGTGGTCCCTTTCCCCTGTTTTCCTGCTTCCTCCCAAGAAATGACTTAACTCTTGCCAACCAAACAGAAGGCTGCCATCAATTATGCACAGCAACACTTCATGTGCCACAGTATTAGTCGGACTGCTCAGGGCGTGTGCACAATGACAATTGATAACACACCCAGAAGACTTGTCACACTAAAAGCTTTTAAGTGTGAGACTGCTCGCTTTGTCTCTGTTTTGTTTGTGTAATTAATCCTAGCATGTTACCTCTCCATGGCTTTAGCGGTGTAAGGCAAGTGCATTTCAATACTGTGCTCCTCCAGATCTGTCTTCTGAGTCATCCGGTCGAACATCCCAGTTTTCCCGAGCTCAGCGTACACTGAAACACATGTGTAATTGTTATGTTAATTAACGACCTTTTAAATTAAAGCAGAACTATGCAACTCTACTCTACTAACTCAACTGGTAATAGAGCTCTCCCTGCAGCTCCCTGGTGAATTTTTTATTGCAGCATTTCTCCACACAGGGAAATGCATTCTTCTGTTATTGCCTAATTTTGTCAAACTATTGACAGTGCCGTGTGACAGCAACACGGTATTACACAGCCAAAACAACCAGAAAAACAGGTCAAGGTCAGGTAGAGTAAATACCCTTTTGGTCAATCCGTAGATCATACAGAGGAGTCTTGTAGACTTCTGCAGGAGACAGCGCACAGCGAGACAGGGCCACGTGATGAGAGGGTCCAAGGATGAACACCCTACGACTATAAAACCACACATTTAATCATTGTTATAGGAGCATATAAATAATACATCAGCCAAACTTACGTTACAGTGGGGTCGACCTGCTTGTAGGCATGTGCTGCACAGGCACCGCAGTAGGTGTACCCAGCATGCCTGTGGGAAAAGACAGGCGACATAAAACCAGACAGAGCCACACTTTTGTTCAGGAGTCCAGCTGTGCTTACGGTGCAATGATGGCTCGAGCAGGTCTGAACGAGGAGTGAGCATGGGACAGCCAACCTTCTAATTGTGCATTAAGCTGAGCACCTGAAAAGCAGAGCAGATGGATTTAGTCAAACAGAGCTATGTATATTATTGATTTATGTAAGTGTATTACCACAAAAATTACCAGTATACTTGTTGTAATATAACAAAAGAACACACATTTGATTATCTTTAGGCATAGAGCACATTTAGATCATGATTTAGCTACACATAATAGGTTTATATTGCCTTTAAAAAAAACACTATGATCTTCGGCCCATAATTCATATTTGAATGTGATTGGTAAAATGTCATTCTGTGCGATATTTTGGCAAATGATTCAAACCATACATGATTCAATATAATTGAAATACCCAGCCCATAACCAGGTAAACAACAAATAAAGACAAAGGACAAACCCCAGGAGGAGCTCAATGCAGCAGCTGGCTTAATATCAGACAAAAACAATCACGCCTTAACTTCTTAGCTTGAAGCCTTATTTTTCAGAGTTTGTAAATCCAAACACATTTGCCAACAAGATAAACCGTCCGTTTAGTTAAATGGGACAAGCGCTGTCAACAGAAAGAACAAGAGGCTCATTAGCATAAAAAAACAACCAAGGACGCAAAAGGTCTATGCGTCTAAAAGACTGAGGGACTTTTGCTTTGTTCAAAAGCGTTACACATTATCTAATCATTGTAGTGGAATGTACGCGTTACATTTTAAACAAAGGAGTTTGCTGGTAGTTTATGTGGAACTAAAGGACTACCGAGTGAAATGGGGGAAGGGGTGCAACGTGAACCTTTAGCGTTTTCTGCCCTGCCCAGTCTTTTGTTTCACAGCAGACAGCAGTAAAGAAAAAAACTTGACCAAAACTAGAATATAAAACATAGTGACAGTTTAAACAACCACGACATTAGGCATTATAGCGTCAATATCAAATAAATACACAATGCCACTAACAAAAAAAAGTGTCATTTGATCAGGTAACAAAAGTACATCTCGTCCATTTGGAGCCTGTCATGTCTGGTCAAAATCCATGTCTATGCAGGCCACTGTGTTTTGATCAGTGTTATCGATCAAACACACAGGAAACTGCTTAATACGCTCAAAACAACAGTGCAGCAAACAGGATCAGAGATGATCTAGCTCTAAACGTTAGCTTTTTGCTAAGTAGATTAAAAACTTTGTGACAATACTTTTTTTTTTTCTTTTTTCCCCCACAAGTGCAGTAAACGTCTTGGGATTAGTCAAATAGAATACGAGTTTCAATCAGCACTGCTCGTCCCTTATAAGGCGAAAAACATCACCAAGCTAACACAGGGCAAGCTAACTGAGCTAACGTCAGGCCAGTGCTCTGTTGACAATTACCCGAAGCAGAGTACCAGGCCCCGGCGTGTTTGGCGTCTCTGCAGGTCCCTCGGTTCGACATCTTGGTTACCCAGCCGCCTATCTTGCTTTACTTGGCTTTTATCGGGAGACGTAAAACAAATGAAATGACACGGTTGTCAAAAGCAAGAGGAGGAGCCAGGACGCGTTTGGAGTCTACAGACAAAGGCTAGTAGTAGCAGCACAGCCTCGACTTGCATCAACCTCCCGTCAGCTGTGCGGGATGTCACCGGGTTAGCATGTAGTTAGCCGAAGACACCAACAGAACGCCAGCGACTGGACCGTGCCTTGATATGCTAGACGCGGAACTTTGAAAGGCACAGAATACGAAGTTGTTTCAAGTGCCACTGCCACGGAAGCGAGGGATGTTTCAGTGTTATCTGTCAGAAAAGAGCCAGACGAGCAGGGCTATAAGTGAGGGGCTGTTAGTGGGCGGGGCTTAAAGCGTTCTTTGATCGAAAAGAACGCGTCGATTGGCTGGCTGAATAACCTCAATAATCTGATTGGTGGAGTTTGAATATGGGCGCGGCTGTTGCGAAGTGATGGTTTTGAAGGATTTAAGCAGATATATTTTTCTAAACCAAAAATCCGCTTGAATAAGACACGATAGTTTAATCCAGCATGTTTTCATCTTTATTTGCATTGGATGTAATGTGAAAATAAAAGGTTGTATTCTAAAAAATTCACACCACCTACAAAAAATATTTGGCCCCCGAATACCAGGAGCTCGACATTATTGTACAATCTATTGTAAATCATAAAATACATTTTAAACCAATAGTAGGAGGCTTCAGTATTTATGTATTTATATATGTATGTATTTATTTTAATCAACATCTACAACAGTTACAGTTCAAATAGTCCAGATTATAACAAATATGTTAATTTCCATTTGTTATCACAATAGGTAGGTAACCCGATAATATACTAGATAATATAATAGATCCATGTAGGTAACACAGAAGACAAATCATTATCAGTAAAAAGCCAGAGTTAAAAGACTTGGTTTTCCATTTTCCACTGGACTATCTATGCTCACATGGCATTCACTGTGTTCAAAATTATATTTTCCACAGCTCACCATATAAGTTTGAGATGTTTTAGGAGCATAACCTCATAAAAGTGATTATTTTTTGTATACGGTTGCTGAACATGGTCACCACACAGAGACAACTTTACACTGAATTGATGATACACATTGCTTGTTTTGAATATATTTTCATCGCGCGTTTGAACCGCAAGATGGCGACATTGAAACTTTTGATCCCAGCCGAAGAAGTAAATGGGCGGGCTCATGATCTGTCAGTCACGAAAGCGGAAGCAGAGGAAAATGTTGTTGTAGCGAGGAGATGGTAATTTCTGTACATATGTGACCTGACTGTCCTTTATAGATGCTTTCTTCTGTTAAATAACCAGTTATCTATGAACATTAAAAGCCAGCGTTTGAGTCGAGGTCGTAAGTTTTTCTTTAGTTTGGTGAAACGAGGTGACAGTAGTAGTAATGTCGACGATTAACCCAAGTAAAAGCAAAGATAACGCAGAAGTGATCAAAAACTACCACAAGCAGGCGTTTGAGTACATCTCCAAGGCCTTAAGGATCGACGAGGAGGACACGGGTTTGTATTTTGTGCTTAAATTGGGACTGGGCGTTGTTGGCATGCGTCATATAACATTAGCCCCATGTGTTATATTACAGGAGAGAAAGAGGAGGCAGTCCAGTGGTACAAAAGAGGGATTTCTGTGCTTGAAAAGGGCATCGCAGTGGAGATAAACACAGAAGGTAAGAATAAAATGCTGTCAAAAGCACAAAAGAGGCCCACTGTAAAGATGAATTGTTCGCATCTTTGTGTGTTTACAGGGGACCAATATGAGAGAGCCAAAAGACTACAAGATAAAATGGTGAATAATCTCACTATGGCTAAAGACAGGCTGGCCCTTTTAGGTATGTGAAAGTAATTCCTATGACATGAGTTATTACTAAGGAGTTACACCCTAGCAACATTTAAAACTAGAAACCAGAAAGGGGAACTAGACGGCTTTGAAGATTTCATTTAGAAAAAGAACACTGATGGTGGCTCTTTTGAATCTTTTACTCGTTCAGTTCGCAAATCACCAACTACCGTATAATGATTTCCTGTGAGGTCTGGTATTGTTTTACCAGGAATAAAAGAATGATATTATACATTTTATTTCGGTCTTGTAGTCTGCCAGAGCGTACCAACTTTTTACTTTAAACATATAAAGCCAAAATAACCCAGTAAACTTGGCAAACATGAGTAATAAAACTCTCTTCAAACTTCACTGACTAAGGGTGGACATGTATACAGCTTGATTTTTTTAATTATACGCTCCAAAACAACAATTGCAATATTATACATTTTTTGATACGTTTCCCAAGAGTCTGAGATTGAGCGCATCTGTTGTTATCACCAAGCCCAATTCAACCGGTCCCTGTAAAAAAAGTATGCTTGGTAACTGTGAGGAATATGGTTTGGCACTGCTGGTTTAGTTCATTAAACGTTCCATGGTGTCTAAGTTAAGAAATCATTTTAATAATTTTGCGAGCCCATGGGCTTGGATTTTGACTAACAGTAGCTCATACATTACAGTTTATTATCAAAGATCAAGAGAATAAGCAGTAACAAGATTTGCAACGATTAAAGTAAAGACTTCTGTCAACCAGGTACAAATAAACAGGTATATTAAGAAGTGGAACCAAATAAAAGTAAATTAAGTATGACATTAGGGTGAGTTGTTTTTTTCTGGAGTATGTTATGAATGTTAGGGCAGCAGCAGTCACAATTTGCCATTTGATGGGAGACAATCAACAAATTGCAAAATAGTAGTTTTCGAAGTACCGTACTATAATTTATTCCTCAAACAACAATTATATTATGTCTTACTCTGCATTAAAACGGCTGACCTGTAGCTTAGATTGTACATCATGTTCTGAAATGCCGTCAGTTAATAGTTCAGTCTTTTTGTAAATTTTTCTGTGAACATGGTCTGATTTAAAAACACACACACATTTTAAATAAAAAATCTTATCGCAATTCTTCTCGTAAAAATCGTAATGTAATGACTGTGTTCCAGTATCCTTTACACATCTTTAGTTGACTACAGACCTAGTGGTATAACAAAAGTTAACAGATGCATTTTTAAATATTCTGAATAGAATGAATGAAGTAAGTAAGTTAACAGTTACACTAGATATTATACGTAACTGACTCTTTTGTTCTCTGCATGAGATGAATTTGTTCCCTTGAGTGCCTTTGCTGGACTTGATTCCGTCTCTTTGCAGTTGTAGCTCAGTAACATTATGCACTCCCAGGTGGTTTATTTGTTCACATACAGTATATTGCATTGGATAAACCTAAACTCTTATTCTGTCTTGCATAGAGACAACATTGGCCTCCAAACAGAAGAATGATTCTGAAAGGTCTTCAGCTTCTTTCTTTTCAACTCAACCCAAACCTGTTCCCAAGACTCAGCCGACTTCTCGCTCGACACTGTCCAACATCAGACCCTCACCTACCGTGCGGCCCACGTCCAGAACCACTGATTTCAAGGTACATTTGCTTCTATCTTTAAATCCTCATTTGCGATTACATCACAATTGTTAAATAGCAGAATATAATTGGTTGATTTTATTTAAAGGTAACACCCACTACTGCTAAATCCAATGGGAGAACGACAACAGTGAAGCAGCCAGGAAAAAGGGATATGAAAAACTTCAAGAATGTCGACAGTAAACTGGCAAATGTGATTCTCAATGAAATCGTCGACAGGTACAGTTCATCACACGTGCGTGCCAAGCGTATGCTGTCGTTAATTGTAATTGATTATCTGTTTGTCCTCTCTCCAGTGGAGCTACTGTATCATTTCAAGACATTGCAGGACAAGATCTAGCAAAACAAGCACTCCAAGAGATTGTCATTCTTCCTGCCTTAAGACCAGAGGTTGAACTAAACACATTTACTTTGACTGTATTTTAATTTTCTTTTTTATTAATCAAGAATTGTGTCGTCGTAGCTCTTCACTGGGCTTCGAGCTCCAGCACGTGGGTTGCTTTTATTTGGGCCACCCGGGAATGGCAAAACAATGTTGGTAAGTAAATTGATCTGTTTTGATCATCCCGTTGTTATCGTTTTTGAAATTTACGGTACTTTTGTCTTCCAGGCCAAAGCTGTCGCTGCGGAATCAAAGGCAACTTTCTTCAACATCAGTGCTGCCAGTTTGACCTCTAAATATGTAAGATCACACTTTAAGCAGATTCATCACAGCATTTTTACTTGAACCAGTTTGAATTTGCTCACTCCCGCTGCTTAATGTGAAGGTCGGTGAAGGGGAGAAGTTAGTCCGAGCTTTGTTCTCCGTCGCCAGGGAGTTACAACCCTCAGTCATCTTCATAGGTCAGATTTAATTTACTTTACAGCACAAGCAATAATCACCCTTCTTTCAATCAACGGACAAATTGTCTCCCATCAGACGAAGTTGACAGTTTGCTGTCTGAGAGGAGAGAGGGGGAACACGATGCCATGCGCCGATTGAAGACCGAGTTCCTTGTCGAGTTTGATGGGGTAAGCGGGATTTACCTTTTAGAAGTGCTGAAGCTTTGTTTGGAGTGCATTTCGGTGAGATGGATTTGAACATGCGTGCTTCAGGTGCAGTCAGGAGGAGACGACCGAGTGCTGGTGATGGGAGCGACCAACAGGCCCCAGGAGCTCGATGAAGCTGCGCTGAGGTTTTCAACACCTTTTATTATTGCTGGGTTTTGGGCGACATCACAGCACTCTATAGACCAATGTTTTTTAAAAGTGCACTACCATGTAACCTTTCTGGTGGAGGGACTGCCACTACACTGTCTCCATGGAGATTGCTTTCTTTTGCCCAGATTATTTTACACCTGTAATTTAACATTTAAACGTCCACTATGTAACTCTTCTGGGCAGGAGGAGACACTTGCTTTTCTAGACTTGCTTGAATGTTCCACAGTTTTGATTTATTTAAAGGCACAGTAAGTACCTTTTCATGTCCATGGAATTGTGCAGATGATTTTCCATCTCTATATTATATTGTTGTTTGTGTTTTCACTCTCTTTAAAAATGCCTTTAAAAACAAACAAACTGTCCAGGACCTGTATCTTGGCATAAGCTCCTTGTTTTCCTTTTGGATATTTTTTATGCTAGTATAGTAGTACCGGTAGTAGGCAAGACGAGTTTATTTGTAGCGCACAATTCGTACACAAGGCAAGGGTTTTTAGCTTAGATTTGAACATTGCTATAGTAAAGGCCTCTCTCACATCTTCAGGAAGTTTTAGCTGCATAAAACTGAAACATAGATTCCTCATGTTTAGTCCTGACTCTGGCACCAGCAGGAGGCCGGTAAACAAGAGGTGAACGGGTTCTTGTGAGATTATGACATCATCACACTCCACAACCTGAAAACCACCAAATGCACTCACACATTATTCACTAGATTTGTCTCTTTGCAGGCGCTTTGCAAAAAGAGTATACGTGACTTTGCCAGATGAAGAGGTGAATTCAACTAATTTAATTTGATGTGCCTGATGCTATGTACGAGTTTGACATTTATTTATATTTTTGTCTACAGACGCGGGCACTGCTGCTTCAAAACCTCTTGTCGAAGCACGGGAATCCTCTGACCAAAAGTGACCTGTCCTATTTAGCCAAGTAGGTTTTTGACTTAATTCATTCAACCATATTTTGTCTGTATTTATTTCCACATTGTGAATTATCATTGCGTTTAATATGACACTCACAGGAAGGCCCAAGGGTATTCAGGGAGTGACTTGACATCATTAGCCAAAGATGCTTCACTTGGACCTATTAGGGGTATGAATAACGACTATCCAACAACTATTTTGATGCACAAATTCAGAATATTACTATTCTAGGTCTTTCCACATTTTGCTGATATTTCTTCTCCTGCAGAGTTGGGACCACAGCAGGTCAGAAATGTGGCTGCAAGTGAGGTAAGATTTTAAGTTCTCAAAATTCCACTTGTAATTATAATCTAGTCTATTGTAACTGTCATTGTGTGTGCTCACAGATGCGTAACATTAAGATGAAAGACTTTGACGATGCGCTGAAGCGCATCAAACCCAGTGTTAGCCCCACGACTCTCACCATGTACGCCAAATGGAACCAGGATTATGGTGACACAACGGCCTTTTGATCTGAAAACATTTAGATCCAAAAGAGAGACTAAACCTTCTGCTTCCTCCACACTGGTGCAAACTGTAATACTGTACATACAATATAAGTGAGGATGAAGCCTCTTTTGCACTTAAAAAGTAGAATGATTTTTGCAGTTTTCCTGTTTTATGGAAAGACTTTACTCACTGCATTTTCTTGACTGTATTAAGACTAGCTGCATATTTATTGTTTCTGAGGTTGTCTCACTAAATCAAATCATGTATGTCTTTAAACTGCCTCAAGGGGGCAGTGTGTTTCTGTGGACACTGGCTTGGTCATGGTTTACACTTACATTACACATACCTTGTACATTGATTGCTTGCCTTGTACATTGATTGCTTGCCTGATGTATTAAAAAAGATGGTATAACCAACGGTCCTCAATCAGAAGATTTTTTTCCTGGGGCCGGTTGAAGGGTGCAGGGCCAGTAACAACAGCGTAAAATGTGCACAAACCATTGTTTAAAGTATTTAGTTTTACTGATACTTGATGTATATGTGGCTCTATATTTTATGACATAGTAATAGACCATGACACAAAATTGAAGTACATTTTAATACATAGCAGTATCAGATGGATGGTTTATGCTATAACTAAATGGTTTACTATAATCTATTTAGTGCTCAAAAAGGAATTGAATCAGTGTATTAGCATTTTGCAAATAGTTAGCTTTGATGAGCATGTTTCCCATTTGCACTTGGATTGTTTGGTTACACCTCCAAGGCCTTAAGGGTCACCGAGGAGGACACTTTGTATCTTATGATTATATTTGGACTGGGCGTTGTTGAATTATGAAGGTTATTTTGTGTTTTTATTACCAAAGCTTTTTTTTTTACACTGAATTTGTGTAATTTAATTTTTCGCATTTGAATTATGTGAACTGAATGTTTTTAAACATCCAATCAAGTAAAAAAAAAAATCATTAAATACAAAATAATATAAAAAATATATCGGTGTTAAAATATACAATGTTTTAAAAATCAATTTGCAGATTGAGAATGACTCTCGGATGAATGTCGAAACGTTTAGTTTTTTCCTAAAAGAGTCCAGATAACAACTGAATATTTTTCTGGACAAATGAGGGATTACACCGACTTAATTCATTCAACCATATTTTGTGTTTATTTTATTGTTAGTATAATATATTGAGTTAAATATGACATTTACAGGAGGGCCCAAGGTTATTCAAGGAGTGACTTGATATCATTAGCCAAAGATGTTGCACTTGGCCCAATTAGGGGTATGAATAACGACTAATTTGATTCGGTATATCACATTAGGTATTTTCACAATTTGCTGATATTTCTTCTGCAAAGTTGGGGCCACAGCAGATCAGAAACATGGCTGCTAGTCAGGTAGTTCAAGTTCTCAAAATGCCAATTGTAATTATAATCCAGTCTTTTGTCCTATTTAATGTAACTGTCATTGTGTGTGCTCACAAATACATAATATTAAGATGAAAGACTTTGACGATTCGCTGAAGCGCATCAACTCCTGTGTTAGCCCCATAAATCTCACCATGTGCTCCAAATGGAACCAGGGTTATGGTGACTATTCTGTCCCTCTATTCTATTGTAATTCATTTGGTTTAGAATGCTGGTGTAATTATCCCTTTCTCCACAAGAGGTCGACGTCATCTTTATAACTTTACTTATTCTAGTTCTTTACTTTGTACGTGGCAGCGCCCTCTACCGGCCTCCACTTGTAAGCAGCAGGCAGAATAGTGCAAGAGGCATTTTGAGAAGCGGCACGGAGGTGTTCACGTGCAGCCACACCTCTGTGCACACTTCTCATCAAGACATAATCTGTAAATCACAAATACCCGATAAAACATTTTTTGCTGCTGAAGTAGTATGTTTGGTTTGTTTTGTGAGCAAAACCGTTTTTCATTGGTGGTTGTTTGAGTTAGTAAACTTAACTGAAGGCAGAAAAGTGACACAGCCTTTTGATCTATGTGTGTGCATGTAATATAAGTGAGGATGAGGCCTCTTTTGCACTTCAAAAATACATTGATTCTTGCAGTTCCTGTTTTATGGGAGGACTAACTGAATTTTCTTGACTGTATTAAAACTTTATTAAGACTCTTTAAACTGCTTTTTCATGTCCAACAATAAATTGAAAGGACTTTATGGTGTATTTTATCATCTTACATTTGTACCAACATCTGTTATTCAAGGGCATTTCAAGCTCATTTCAGTGAGAAGAAGTATGGCCTCAAACCACAGATGTGAAGAATGCAGAAAATTGCTATTAATGAAAATCTAGACTGTCAGGTAAATGACACGGTGAATTAACTCTGCGCTTCATGTCTTGTCAGAGTCGTTGTGTAAGCTCCTGGTGTGTTCGTGCTTGTACATTCAAGGCTTTAGGGAGAAAGATGAAGTTGATAACTTATAAATGGTCAAGAATTCCATTGATGCGGATGGAGAGGTCTAAAGTGCATTAGGGTCACCAGCTGTGGGTAAGCGAAGCCCTCACTCAACTTTACTGAAGGCCTGTGGTCACTCGATGTGCACTTAACTCCTCTGGCCTAAAACACCAGCCTGTCTCCTAGAGGTGCTCCCTATGGTCAGCCGCAGCAGACGGGTCACTATACAGCTGCATGCATCTTTCTGCAGAGCGTCTTTATGGACCATAACCAGCTTTAAAGGTGGAGAGGTTACAGCTCTGGCTAGAATGTCCCACAGTGTGGCATTAACCTGGCCTATCTCCATGAAGATGCAGGTGAGGTGAAGTTACAGGTCAGAGCTGTTGTAATTCACATTTTGAAGAGTTTTTTTTTCTTTCGCAACAAAACACATTTCAGGAAAAGCAATAACATCTCCATGGAAACAAGGAGGTGCACCTTTATATGAATAGGTCTAAGAATATATGAATGATTAATAAAGCAGTAACACATTTTACCATAATAAATGCCTAATCCAAAGAAGAATAACCAAAGAATAAACCCTGAATAACCATTAGTTTAAATGATTAGAAAAGGGTGTGAGAGTGTATTTAGTTTTGCACAGAAAAAAATCATGTAGTAGCAAGCTTAATCCCTGAACTGCTCAAAATAAGAATGCCCAGTCGGTATCACTGCTTGAGATCATGTATAAAATGTGAATTATTATGTTTTTCTACTTTTCCAAGTGACAGCTACAAATTGCCCTTCAGGGATGACTAAAGTAATCGGATTCAAACTAAATTACATACACAACCCCTATGGCCCACCAACAGATCTATAAGTGTTTGTGTTTTTTAAGTGGTATAAACTACTCTTGTCATTGCATAGCCTTCATTTTCAACATTGCCTATTTATGGTAGATGTATATTTCTTCGTATATGGCGTAGAGAGTTGCATAGTTGTCCAAATACTCTTCTTGCAGGGGCCACACCCAGCACTGCACTCTCCTTCGGGGCAGAGATGTTGAGTTTGAGTGTGTTCTTTTTAACGCGTCCTGACTGAAGAGGCTCTTTCATGACACCCGCTGGAACGCAGAGGGCTCGAGTTACGGTTTAGTCATCACCTTTTTATGTTTTCACTTCACTAAGAAAGCAAACGACCCCCTGTGACAGTCCATAACCGCTTGTAGTTCAGGTTTCTTATCTTGCATCAAAGTTAATTCTACCAATTACATGTTAAGTAGGTTGTAATTGCATGTGTTTGTGGTTTGAATTTTCATGTATTATTGATTGTGTTGTTATAAATATGATTGGCAGCTTCCCTTTGTGTTGCGTGTTGGAGATTCTTGTTCCACAGTGACTCATTGATGCAGTTGGGACTCCAAGGAGATCAGAATGGGTGATCCTTTGATACCAGCCCACACCTGTAGAGGGCAAAATAACAGTCGAACACCTGAGAACCTTTAGTGACAGTGTGGAGTGTGTGGAAGTCTTTAAGTCATTCAAACAGATCTGGATGGGTGGGTTTTGGTTGTTCCTATTGCGGTGAAAGACAAAGCTGCATCCAGTGGTTTTTGAAGACATACTTTTATTTCAAAGGACATAGTATAAAGTTTGTTGATAAAAGTTGTTCCTAAATGTTGCAATGATAACCAACATTTTGATATAGGATGTTTCATTATGATTTAATTTACCTTACTGTATGCCTTTGTGTCCATGTTCAAGACACTTCACTGTCACCCCATTGATACTAGTTTATAGTCTTTGTAGGGTCATTGTACAATCTTCCTATAACTGAAATGATGGCAGTTTCAGTCCCATTCTCCAACGTTTTTCTGCTGTTTTTGAGTCGCAGCACACTTTGGTTGTTGGAAAAACTGCTGCGGCACACCCTCAACTAAAATATTATAAAATGATACCCATTATAGAAAAAATAAGTGCAAATAATGTCTGTGTTTGTGTCTTTTGTGGTGCAGAAGTTTGCTCATTTTAATCCAAAGTAGAAAACTATTACATTAATTAGCAGTGTAAATTAACTAGCACCAATGTTACTATTTTCCGAGACGTACCTGTCTGTCCCTCTCGCACACTGGCTGAAAATCAATGCTCTAAAGTTCATAGTATGCTGCTGCTGCTGCTGCTGCTGCTACTGTTGGGTCCTTGGGCAAGACTCTTCACATACTTTGCTTCTGTGATTCACTTTGGGTCAAATCGAACTCCAGAAGTGGCTGTTTGTTTTGTAAAGCACTTTTGTTACCACAGTAGGCACCAAATTACTTTTTCTTTACAAATGAATGGTCCAAGTAAGACTTATATTGAGCTAATTCATTTTCCCTCTGTGCCCCAAGCCAGACCTGACCTGCCATAATCACAGCCTCCACACACATATCATATCTCATGTGTACATATCCACAGACCAACAGTCATTTTTCACTTACACATAGCGGCAGATACTCTCACACCATAAATAAACGGGACGCAGGGAAAATAAATGTACTCATAAAAGACAGATGTTGCTATTGGAAACCAGATTACCGTAGTTTTGGCCCGGAGGATCCCGAGAGAGGGAACCATAACACTCTCATCGTAAATGCAGTTACATGTCGGGCGCTGCCGTGGACCTCTGGAACAGTAGCAGTCAGTGCCCAAAGTGGACCCAAGTCTGGCCTGAAGGTGTCTACTGTGCGAGCACTCAAAAGCATTTGTCAACTTCAGTCATTCAAAATACTACATTTGAGGAAATCCTTCTCAATCACTCACTTCACCATTCATAATCAGGTTGGCAATGTTGAAGCTGCAGTGCGCCGTAACTACTAAATTTGTCATAAATAATAAAATGTAGTCACAAATACAACTGCTGAACTATTGAAAACGTTCTAATGTCTTGGTGAAGTTCTGCTGTTTCATGATAAAATATAGAGACCAATTTTATGTGTCTTTAGTGTAATACCTTCCACTGTGGCAAAATGTATCTAATTTCATTGCGCTCATAGGTTGCCCTTTAAGCACTGTTTGAAACTTTTTCTTGGAACTACATGTTCAAAGTATGTGGTATGTAATATCTGATAAGCATTTTGGGTGCGTAGACCTTCAGGAATTTTGTCTTAAGTGAAAACATATTTTTATCCACTTCACTGGGCTCTGGAGCCGCAGTAAAACGCAGAGTGGACGTCCTTGTCATGCCCACACAGGACCCAGTGCCATTAATCTGAGCGTAAAGGTCAGACGATCAGGGGCCAAACCTGAAAAACAAGCTACATTTGGAGTTTTTGAAAGTTTACTGTTACTTCAAAGGTCATACAGCAAAACTTAATATTTAAACATGATAAAAGGTCTGTAATTATCTGTGGCTTTGGATGTAATTTTGTTTCTTTTGCCCGAAGGCTTTATAAGACAGATGAGAGAGAAGGGAGGACATGCAGTACATTGTCAGAGTTGGGATTCGGCTGCACTTGGAGCCTGGCATACGTGTGTTGATGCCTAAACCACTCCACCACCGACCACCCAGCGCTGTATATCATTTTGACTTGTTAATGGTTTCAGTTTCCTGATTACAGGCGTCATTTTGAGTACTTTTCACCTTTCACCAGATTTTTAGTTGCTTTGGCCACAGTGCTAATTTGTTATAACTCTGGAATCCATGGATATCCCTTGGATTATTGGAAGGTGCGATGTATAACGTTTCTTTCTGATGTCGATGCTATGTACATGATACATAACCTGCTTGTCTCCATGGAGATAGACGTTGAATGTCTTACGGTGGAAAGTCGCATGCCCTGCCAGGACAAATAAAATGGAGGAAATATTATAATAATGTAACATTCCAAACAAACTAAAATTCAGAATAATAGTCCAATTATTTTAACCTATATAGATATTTATGCTTTGTACAAAGTACATTGGTAGAAATTGTTACAAAATTGTGCGAGGGGAACCAAAATCATGACTAGAACATACACAATTTTACGCTTTACTGTTGTACGTACAATCAGGGGCCTCTTACTTTAGACAAACTGTGCAGATGGATCGGCCTTGACGTCAGGCAGAGCGGCTTGTCATCGCCACAAGAGGCTGTTTCCAGTCTCACATCTGCAGATGAAACATCAGTGAGAGGAGCTCAATACATCTGAATAGAATGTTGTGACTGGTCTTTAAAGTAAGTGCATTGAACTATGTAGGCCTATGTTGAGCAAACGCTAACTACAATGTACTTTCCAAATATACAATGTATTCCTTATGTTATGCTTCTTCCCACATTATAAAAACATCCTAATTTATATATAACTTATCAAAGGAGAGTCAGCAACCCAAAACTAATGAAAGAAATGTATCCTTTAGATTTTTACTTGAGATAGTAATACATTCATTTCATGTCTCATTTTATAAAGCTTGCATATGTCAAAAAAGGAAATGTGACACTTTTAGTCAGTTTTAGTGAAATTTTGCAAATGATGCCACCAAACAGTTTAAGCTCCACCAGTGTGCTGTCTCAAACATTAAAAAAATACATTCATTTTCTACTACAGCCAACAATATTTTGTTTTTCATGAAATGTGCTATGTGCATTGTTGTTGTTGTTGTCTTGAGTTTTCTTCATGATTTTGTGTATTAATATTAGAGTTGGACCGTGTGGACTTGTTGGGGCCTGGACAGGGGAGGCTGAGGTGCGATGCTGTGTTTGGGAGCCGTTCATTGCCCCGCGGTGCATTCCTTCAGCTCATTTGCAGCCAAAACACTTGATGAAAAGTGAAAGTGCAGCAGGACTGAGTATTTTCAGAGAGATAACGCTCCTGTCTGTCAGATTGCAGCTACTGACACTGGTCCAGCTCCCCTGTCACTCACTGAGGTGCAAATAATATACTAGAGTTGTTATTTATTAGCCAATTTTTGTATGTATGTATTTATTTATTTATCGACCTTTGTTTCAACAGGAAAGTCCCATTGAGATGTAGCATCTCTTTTTCAGGGGAGTCCTGGCCCCAGAGCGAGGAGCCATCTCTTTGTTTGTTTGTTTGTTTTAGTTTTTTGTTTTTTTTAGGAAAATTTGTTTTGGTCACATACATTATCCATGCAATATATCTATATAAGCAGGTTAACTTATAATGGCAAATGGATATTGAAGATGGATCATTAGAGAAATTTGTTTTGATTGGCGGATTGAGATGGCTTGTATTTGTAATTGTGGTTTGGGGTTTGTAAAGGTAAAAGTATATATATTACTGCAGTAGACTTGTACTTTACCTACGGTAATAAGATATTTTGCTCAACAATCCACGTTCCAAATAGTTATTCACTCTGTTGAACTGGATATCAGTCTTTGTCCAAATTTCATTATCCTTAAAAAGTATGGTACACCCCAAAGTACTCACAGCTGCTCCTGTCCAAACAAGCTTTTATTGGTACTTTAATGACAAAAGATTGTTTTAATAATAAAAAAAAAACCTAGGTGTGTCAATTCAATATCATTTACTTTGGCAAGTATCTAGATTGTACAAACACACAGACACAAAGGACTGACAAAATGTGCAGATGTCACTAACATTATAAGAAAAATGTGTTGAGCTGTTCTTGTGGGATTGCCACATGTCAGAATGAAGCCCTAAAACTACATGTTTTATGTAATAAGAGCTTTTGTGAATACCGTTGCATCTGTGCGTGATTGAAGCTCATTTTATTGCAGATCTAGATTCCAGCATAACATGGCATGATTAAATTACATGTTATTATATTGTTTTATCTTTGCCGGACATCAACCTCTATCTGGGACGTCCCGTCAGGAGAGGGTGAGGGTTCAAAGAGGACTGTCCTGGCCACACGCCCGGAACAACCATGAGTGCTTTCATCTCACTGTCTCCTACAGGGAACCAACAGCTCATCAAGATACAACAACAGGAGTCTGAAGGTTTGTGCAGAAGTGATGTATTTGTACCATTAAAGGTTACGTTAAGTCTATATTGTAACAGGTGCATTGTCTTATGAACCTAAGATTCTTGTTTCATCTTGCTTTATAGGGTTTTAATGTATTGCTCAGTTTGTAGTGGAATTGAGATCTAGGAATTTGTACAGATCTGGGTTGTTAAAATAATTACTCCTACATGGAGGTCAGAAATATCTTCACTGTTTTGGAGATGTAAAAATGTATAATATTGGGGAAAAAAAGCTGATTAAGAGAATGTTGCAGTCTTATCTTCCAATACGGAGTAAAAGATATTAAGTAAGTGACCTTTACCAAGACATTAACAGGCATATATCAAGATTTTTGACACATGTTTTACTTGACACATTTTCTTTTGAAGGAGAGGGTTAGAAGGACTGCTTTTATAGATGACTAGAGTGCAAGTTGTTTTGTTTGTTTTACTGCAGTTGCCTCCTGCAGTACCTTTGCTTTCCACCAGGTTGCCCCACACTACACAGGAACCCCCCTTTAGTTTCAAGAATCCCAAAATGACTTAAAGTGAATGTCAGCGATGGCTCATGTCAGCTTAGTTCTGGCTCTAACCCTGTAAACAATGGCCCCCGGCTCTGTGTCCTACTGCGGGACGGGGCTGCTCTGAGACGGGACCTCGTGTTTAGGTGCACTTGGTCATGGGGCAGACCTTGACCTCTGTCACATGACCTGTCAAACAGAGCCCCCATTATTCGCTGCATTGGACCATAAGGTGCGGCTGGCAGACGTGATATACGCTGCTGCGTTTTGATCTATCATAACGTTTTTACACCAAGGATTTGAACTTGAGGTTGGAAGCGAAAGGAAATAACATATTTAGCCTAAAGAAATGCAGGCAGTCACAGGATTAGGTGTAATGATCTTTTATTGAATGTCTAAATGAAACATAATGAGATGCCAGGTTGTTTCTTGAGTGCAGTTATTATGACTCTAGTGCACAGTGTAATTATGCTCTTCAGCCTTGAGGGTTGTAAGTAAGAGCTGGTTAGGGAGTGAATTATGAGTTTAAAGTGAGTTTTACATATGAAATACACTATTTTATTTACATTTTTGTTTTTTACATGCACTCCCACACAGTTGTAATTGTGTGCAGTTTGGGTCAGATACAGATATACTTCTTAGAGCTTTGGCCACACGCCCTTTTTATTCGACTAATTGTTCGGCAAGGCATGTTTTAGTCGACCAAAAACCTTTTCTACAGACCAATGATAATGGTGATAATAAAAGTGGTTTCCAGCGTGTCATAACTCAAAGAAAAGACAGGACAGGGGCCATAATGTGGGACATCTTCTACTGTAATTGTGATGGATCGGTCCTTTTTAGATGCTGTCTACTTCCGTCTTCTATATTTTCTGCAGACAGTAATGAGACTAGCAGTGATGAACCTTCTTGCACTTGCACCTTTTGTCCTGAGCACTGTTAAGGTGTAATATGTGGTATTTTAAGTGGAAGAGCAGATCTAGCCAGGTGTTACTGCTGTGTCTAAGGTCTATCGTATAGTGAGTGTCAGGTATGCTGTCCAGGTGGCAGTCCAGAGCTTCCTTTTAATTGTGTCAGACTGCTGAGGTTAAGCTTTTACATATGTGTCTCTGAAAGTAGCTAAAATAACCTTCTCCTGATCTGTCATGGGGTCATCACATCAATCATTCAGCTTAGTCGAGTTTATTGGCATCCCTCGAGCTCCCAGCCTGTTCATATCTCAGAATGTTCCAATAAAACATGATTTATTGAAGCAAAGACTGCAAATACGTTTTTCCATTTGCGGTTTTTCACATTTTTTTCTTGTGCCTTAGTGTTCATGTTTACTTTAAAATTACCCACAAAAGTGCAGATATCGCTTTATATCTTTATTTAGCAGTTTGCCACACCATTTCTTTTCCATTTTTTTTTTATCAGCTCTTTATGCAGTGTTTCTTATTATAAACAATATACTTGATATGCAAATTTCAGAAAAATCTTCAAAACGACGAGGTGGGTACTCTCGCCTCACAGTAAGAAGGTCCTGGGTTTGACTCCCGGGTAGCTCTTGGCCTTTCTGTGTGGAGTTTGCATGTTCTCCTCGTGTCTCTGTAGGTTTTCCCCGGGTGCTCCGGTTTCCCCTTCCACTAAAAACATGGACAGTAAGCTCCTCCCTTCTGGGGCCAGGACTCCCCTGAATCTCAGAGGGACTTTCCTGGTTAAATGAAGGTCATTAAGAAAATTACAATATCACTGTTCACAAGCGCTGATGTTTATAATCGACTGCTCAGCGATTATTTTTTCATTCGTCGACTAGTCAAACGATTATTTTGATAATACACTGAGACTTTTTAAATACACTATCCCCTAAATAAAGGTTGAATAATGGTAACTGAAGGCTTCTAGATAGAGATTATTTAAGTATAATGTCTAATGTCTCAAATTTGAAATAGTTGATTATTTTGTGCTGATTGAATAATGCCCTGTATATACATTTATATATCGTGAAAGACATATTAAATACAAAACAAATGTTATTTTACAGTGTTAAACAACAACATGGTCAATCAAATGCAGCCCTTCTTATCTAAATGGAATAAGAAATGCAGATTCAGGGATTCTGAAATTTCAGGTAACCCCACAGCATGAAGTTACCTGTAATTTCAGAATCCCTGAATCTGCATTTCTTATTCCATTTAGATAAGAAGGGCTGCATTTGATTGACCATGTTGTTGTTTAACACTGTAAAATAACATTTGTTTTGTATTTAATATTTTCTTGTCTTTCACGATGCAAACCCCCAACCATAAACTGACAGGAGGATTTTGGCATCTTGCTGTTGATTGAAACATCTCTAGAAGAGACAATTGCACAAAGTATTTCCTAAATTAGTTGAAATACAATATATATAACACTGTGTTTTTGAACTAATTTCCACCAATTCCAATGTTTAGACCAGTCTGCACTTACATTTCATTAGGCTCAAACAGGCCTGTGTCATGGGTCATTGGGTTAACCAGGCCTGTCTACTTTAGCTGAAACAGAGATAATTGTAGAGGTCTGAAACCTCCTGCCACGTGTGGGTCACCTCTTTAACCCATAACCCGGGCGGGCGTCGGGACAGCTGACAACATGTCCACTTCTTTAGGGAGATTTGAAATGCTTGTCTGATTGCACTTTGATCCTGACAGTTTTAAGCTTGTGTTTACGGGTTGTTTCTCTTGTCTTTGGTGCTCATGTGTCACGGCGGATCATGGTGAGTCGACAGGTGGGCCTTCCTCTAAGGATATGAGTTTTGTATGGACCTGTCAGGTTGTCTTACTACTGTGGCAGAAGTGTAAGCCGCTGCATCTTCTCATACCAACAAGAAAGAAAAACTAACTGAGCTTTACTTTTAGACCATGTTGGATGTTGAAACCATTTATAGGCAAAATATATCAGCCAACTAAAACCAAAATTCAAATTAATGTTCTCGCAAATAAAAAAAAAAAAAAGACTGATGGTGATGGTTGGTCTCATCAAATGTCTTCAAACTGATCCTTTTGTTATAATTGGTGTGAATGATGTAAAATTATGTTTTTAGGACATTACATTAATGCCTCAGTACATAACTTTTTGGCTCAAAAAAGTGTTGTAATATAAAAGCATGTTCTTTTATTTAGTTTTTTATTGCACCAAGAAAAACATGTGTCCTTACTGTGACACAAACCGTCCTGGCTAAAATATTCCACAGTATGGCATAACAGTATCATGTCCATGGAGTGACATGTTACCTCCAGAAAGTTATTTTTTTCTTTTAAATTCGTTCAAACATCTTTTAAATGTCTTTTTTCCAACTGTATTGCTGCAGTTCTGCTTTCTTGCCATGAAAACACTTTCTGGAACCAACTGAAAACACTGAACAGATTGACACCTGCCTATAAGTAGACTAGAGGGACACAGGAGATTTTGTAGAGTTTTTTGCGCCGTGACTTGACAAAATACTTCTTGGTGTCAGAAATGATGCAGAGCCTTCCGGGATAGGCCCGTACTCAGAGCTGCTTACATAAGTGCCCAGCTTAAACAAATACAGTTCAGTGGAGAAATGCAAACTGCACTCGCTGCCCAGATAAATGTTAGTCTGTGGTCCAAGGGCTCATGGTCCGGAGCCACAAAACCCAATCCTCGTCGCCTCTCGGGCCCAACTAGGAACCCAACATAGACTAACATAGAGCTATAGAGAGTTTGTTCTGGCCAATGTGGTTTATTGCAAAACTGCTTTTCTTTGCTAAATATAACACTTGCAATTCACTGGCCATTTCCTGCATTGTTGTTTAATGAAGCTTAGCATAATACATTGAGTCAAATGTGTTTTATTCATTGTTTATGGTCACACTTTGTGCTTGAATCTTGGCAAGCAAAAGTGATGTAGGTTCAAAACATCTATTTTAATCTGCATTAAATTGTCCAGATGTTTTCTTACCCTTGTTTCAAATGGCCAAAAGGTACATTAAAGACTCATAGGTCTTCTTTCACAGTATTCTGGGCTTTTTGACATGTTTGGAGCTAGTCTTGGTTTAGACCTGGTTTTAATCTTGCATTAGACCTGAGTTCGACTTGGTTCAGTGCTGTATTTCTTCTACTAGTCATTGTTTATGCTTGGTGAAATCCATTGTAGCTGGTAAATAATAAGAATTACATTTTATGAGGTCACGCTAATATTTTTTTTTTTTAGTTTTGTATGGTTGGTACTCATATTTCAACAACAAATACTGTGAGACCAACCATCTTTTTCCTGTGTTCCTTGGTCGTTGCAAATGTTTATAGTATTAGGTCAATAAAGGCAGTGATTTAATGTGGTACCTGCACATAATGGCCCATAAAACACTTTAAAGTTGACAATGAGGGCTGTGTCAGTCGGGCCTGAGGCTGAGGAGTCCACAGAGGGAGGTGTGAACATGTAGTGGGGCCGGCGGGAGAGTTTAAAGGGATTTATTACTGGATCTGAGCCATGTTCACCTGCGAGCCAGCTGGAGACCGTCCACATGTCTCGTTTTGGCTTTGGTAACATGGACGAACCGAAGGTCAACCAGTGAAATTTGTCCTAAAATAGGATCAACCCTGCTGTTCTGGAATTTGTTCTGGTTAAAAAAATAGCTATATCTGTAGCTATTGTCAATAATGTTCAGATTTTAATACATTTTTTTCAGAATTTAATTTTATGGTGTGCTATTTGTAGATTTGTGTTATTTCCATAAAACATCAACTTTATTTGGAATCCAATCTATCACGTAAGTACTGATTATGAGAAACATACATTTCCATATTTAAAGTATGAAGTGATACATTTCCACTAAGATATTTTGCGGTTTGACCCCAAAAGTGACAGAGACCCATTTAGTGGCCCTGCCCCGCGCCCTCACACAGCCGTCAGTGTGGCGGCAACGACACAGGGCTTAGGGGATCCTGTATGGGCCATTGCGCTGCTCTGTGTCTGTGTGAAGAGAGACTTTGTTGCCTCAGACAGCTCCAAACTCCAACACACACCTCTATAATAGCATCTGTGTCTGGGACTTTCCATTTGGAAAATTGTGAGCGTTTAACCTCGTAGGCTCTCTTCGGCAGAGAGTGTGTGAGTGTAATCATCGTAAGCCTAATGATACAGTGGCCTAGTGTTGCCCTCGCCGTGTGCCAAGCTTTACAAACACGTGCCAAAGCAAACCGGAGCTAATCTAATCTTAATATGCCTCTGACATGCTAACACCTGAGCACGGTGCCCGGGCCACTCCACACCACTGCCCTGTACACCACATACTACTGTGTTTTTACAGTAAATCACAGTAAATCACAGTAAATCACACAGTCAAATCCATGATTGAAATACAAATGATACAACAATGAGTCCATTGTCTGGTATGAATGGTTTGTTAACAGAATCATCTTGGCCATGGTACTCATCTCATTTCCACAGAGACAGAAAACCTGCATTGTTTTTTGATTGCAGCAGAAACAATGCATTGCAGTCAGCTGATAAACCAGATAATCACTTATTTGTCTTTGTAACACAAAGTTAAAGCAAACAAATCCAGAATAGTTGACTGCGGCTGTGAAAACTATTGTTCTTGTTTATAATTTTAGACAAAAATGCAGTGAGAATTGCCCATTATTGTATTGTATATTGTTGTCTCATTCAGTCTGTACCAGGTGCATTGGATACTGAGTGTCTTCAGCTCTGAATTCTTTGACCTTTCCCCTTTGAGCCCATCTAAGCTGTTCAGCAGCTGCCCTTGACTTTGCCAGGAATGAGTTACCAGACTTTTAAAGCTCCTCACTTTCACTGTAAGCGGATGACAGTGTTAACAAGACACGGAAAATCATTTATATATTTACTGTGCATCTGGGAAGTATTCACAGCGCTTCATTTTCTGTCACAACCCTATTCCAGAATGGTTTAACAGTAAAATACAACATAGTGACCACTTGAAAGAAGGTTTTCAGATTTTTTGGTAAATATATATATATATATTCCTATGAGCGTAGTGACTTCCATTATCCATAAATGGATCAGTACCTGGTCAGTACCATCCCTACAATGAAGAAGCATGGTGGTGGCAGCATCATGCTGTGGGGATGTTTTCCACCACAAGAACTGGGAGACCAGTCAGGATCAACAGAAAGATGAATGCAGCACTGTACAGAGACATTAATGAAGAAAACCTGCTCCAAAGCGCTCTGGACTTCAGACTGGGGCAAAGTTTCATCTTCAACAAGGGCTCCCTCATCAAGAAGGCCCAGCAGAGGATGTACTTCTTGCAGCAGCTGAGGAAAGCCAAGCTGCCAGCGCAGATGATGGTGCAGTTTTACACGGCCATCAATGAATCCATCCTCACCTCCTCCATCACCGTGTGGAGCCACAGCCAGAGACAAACACAGACTAAAGTGCATTGTGCGCTCTGCTGAGAAGGTGATCAGCTGCAGACTTCCACCTCTGCAGGACCTGTACGTCTCCAGGACTCTGGGACGAGCAGGTCAGATCACAGCCGATCCTTCTCACCCTGGACATGGACTATTTGAGCCACTCCCCTCAGGCAGGAGGCCACTCCCCTCAGGCAGGAGGCCACTCCCATCAGGCAGGAGGCCACTCCCATCAGGCAGGAGGCCACTCCCATCAGGCAGGAGGCCACTCCCATCAGGCAGGAGGCTACTGTCCAATATTTTCCTCTGCCGTTGGACTCATGAACACTTCTAAACACCTGTCACTTTAACTAATCTAATCAATCACTCACTGCACTGTTCACTTTCTCCACTACATCTGTAAATTGAACTGTACATTTTGTGTACATCGTAAGTCTACTTTTATCTTATACTAAATTTTTTTTTTTTTCTTTAATGCATGCCCTATTTGATTTGATATATCTTGTTTTTATTATTGTTCATCGTTGTATGTTGCACCAAATCACCAAAGCAATTTCCAAACCGGTGAATTTTGTTCATTGACAATGGCAATGAACCTTTCTGATTCTGATTCAGCCAGAGCCTAGACTTGAACCCAATTGAACATCTCTGGAGAGACCTGAAAATGGCTGTGAACCGACGCTCACCATCCAACCTGATGGAGCTTGAGAGGTTCTACAAAGAAGAATAGGAGAAACTGTCCATTAGCATTATACTCAAGACTTGCAGCTGTAATTAGTGCCAAAGTCTTTCAACACAGTATTGAGCAAAGACTATGAATACTTATGTACGTGTGTTTTTAATTTATTTTTTATACATTTTAATAGAAACAAAAAACTTATTTTCACATTGTCACTATGGGGTTTTGGTTGTAGAATTTTAAGGCTAATTTTATTTATTTTAGACTGAGTCTGTAACATGGCAAAATGTGGAAAAAGTGAGTGAATACTCCCCGGATGCACTTTACTTTTATCATCATAGTCAACGTTCATAATATCGTAGTAGTCCAGTGTCTACTCCTTGTCCAAATAAAGCTTATACAACGGGGCCAAAAATGTATCAAAAATAAGTATTGTCCAAGAAAGACAACAAATATTTTAGAATAGTGTCTTGCATTTAACTTGGGATTCATTCTTTCTATTATCCTTTCCAGATTTAAGTGGCGCTCTGTGAGAAACTGGTTAAAACTTTAGCCTCAACAGGATATTGTTGTTGCACTTCTATTGGTTTTTGAAGCACCACAATTTCCTTCCACTGAGCAAAAGTAGGTGTGATTGATCTCACTAAAGTAAATGGCTGTCTGTCCAAGTTTTGGTCTACATTGTACTTTTCAGCCTATATGGAATGAACAGAATAACACATTCATCCACCAGTTTCCTTTCAGTGACAAAGTACATGGGTGGATTGGTCACTTTACATAGCGTAGGTGAACATGTGGGAGAAAATTGGTTTCTTTCACTGCAGTTAGCTGGTAAATGTCCACTCCTCATCTCGGTGTGAGTCATGGTCCGGTCAAAAAGTAGAGTAGGCGCACAAGTAAAGAATGTAATAGTAGATGGTTTTGTATATCATTATAATTCTCCAACCTTCAGCCTAAATAAATAAATAAACTCTATACCTGGGTAAACAAAGATGTACTGTAACTCTCAATGAGCAACTAGCAAGTGGTTTAGGTGAAATATGAACACCTGAAGAAAACTCACTATTATTGCTGTAAGCAGAAGTGAGAGTTTTTTGTATATGTAGACTTTGTTTCCCTGAAAGGATTTCCCCCTCTGCATTAGACCCATCCTTCTGTGCCTCTAGGACAGGGGTGTCCAAACTTTTTTCACCAAGGGCCGCATTTTGAAACTTAAATGGGGCAGAGGGCCACAAACAACTTGACAATGTCGAATTTGTTGAATTTTGAATTTGATGTAATTGCGATGAGCCTCCACACCTTTAATTATACCTGGAACATTAATATTAGGTTGGTACAACATCAATATGCCTGAATTTTCCCAATTTCACAGTAAAAAGTACTAGTTTTTGTTGTTTCGGCCGACATAGCAGGAAGCTGGAGGACCAACAAAAATTGGTCTGAGGGCCGCATTTGGCCCCCAGGCCCTAGTTTGGACATGCCTGCTCTAGGAGAACTGTGATAAGCAGTGCAGTGCCCTGGGGCCCAGAT
This sequence comes from Eucyclogobius newberryi, assembly GCF_026437365.1. Classification (NCBI taxonomy): domain Eukaryota; kingdom Metazoa; phylum Chordata; class Actinopteri; order Gobiiformes; family Gobiidae; genus Eucyclogobius; species Eucyclogobius newberryi. Next base: position 10,561,374 of record NW_027316500.1, on the reverse strand, counting down.
ACTATCTTGTCTGACATATCCGTCATGTGGACCCAGGGGTTGGTCATTCCCAAACGAGGGGTCGGGACCCAAATGATCAGGGTTTCTTAGAAAAATGGTTTCAACGAGATTGTGTAAAGGGATGGCATGTTAATTGCTTCTTTAATGCGTATTATAATAATTCATAATTGTTCTACAACATCTTTAGTAACCATAATATAATCACATTTGTCCTGACAGAAGGAGAAGGATGTTTAGGTTACCAACATATCCATAGGTAAAACAGGGGACGAAAGTTGTGAACCACTGCTCTAACACACATGCTTTGTGTTGATGGGGTAAACCAGAGGACACACACCCCGACATATATGAGAAGAGAAGAGATGAGGAGAGAGAGAACTTGCAAACCTGTCAGAGAAATGCCACTTCCATCCAGGACCATCTTGCTTTGTCCTGTGAAACAAGAGTGTATCGGAAAAAGATTGTCTGGATAATTTGATCTTCTGTTATTATTTCATATGAAAATGTCAAATATAAATGTTTAAATCAGAGCATCCATGTATGTGCTGTGGGACAGAGACAGCGGGTGTCATCCTCATTTCAATACGAGGCTTACAGAGTTGGTTTGCTGGTTTGGAGGGGAGCGTTTTGGCAGCGGCCCGTCCCTCCACATCCTGAGGCTCAGAGCTGCTCTGTGGTGAGGGAACAAGGTCCTGCCTGTGACATAAACTCAAACTGGAGCCGGGGGAGTTCAGGTTACTGCTGCTGTAAGTGTGCAGCCACAGAACCTCACTGTAGAAACCGAGAGACAGGAACCAGGGCAATGTGTCAAAAAGGAAGATATAAATACACCAACAAGCAGCTGTTTTCCACATGTGCACGGCCAGACAACTTTATCCGGGGTTAGTTTATCCTGTGTTTTGAAGCAATTGCACCTTTCTGTCGCCATGCTGCAATATATTTTTATACAGCTTTTCTTTTGAGTGCCAAAGTGCGATGTATTTTATTTTGGAACTTTATGGATCCAGAAGGGAAAGTTCATGGACAGTTATAAAGGTATCAGTTGTTAGATATAAGATTTTTAACTTCAAGAACATACAAACATTGCAAATAGTCCTAATTTGGCATAATTGTCCAACTCAACGTAGATTTTCAACTACTGGTACTATAAACACCAGGACTACACATTTGTGGAGTCTGCTTTAATCATTTTCTCCCCTGGCTGCCCTCCTTTTCCACTGATCAAAATGCATGTATTGCCCTGGGACTGCACACTGCACCAGTCAAAAACATATGTAGGAAAAAATGTCTGCAAGATCCTGACTCACTGTTTTAGAGTTTCCTGTTTTCTGCCTGATTATAAACAGTTTGTATCATGTGGAGAGGCTCTAACTGCGCCTGAAATGCCAAATCCTCTCCAGGTGACGTTACCTCACGTAGATTTGATTACATTGTATTTGATACTCAAGTCTGCTTTACATTTTGCCGGCTTTTGTCCATATTAGAACTAAGTGAGACTTTGACACAGCCATCCGCGCGGTGACCCTTTTGTGGAAGTGATTAGGAGAATGTGGAACGTGTCCCAAGAGGAGAGGCGCCCTGCTTCATACTCAGTGGTGCACGACTTATGGGACAAGTACAAAGGCATTTTTGAATGGCTGCAGTGGCGTGAATTAATACCAGACCATGCACTGTACACTGTAGTACAGTGTTTACAAGCTTCAAAACAATCTCCAATCAATATTACAGGCCAAAGGTTACACCAGGATGGAACATATATAAGAAATTATATCTAATTCAGTTTTATGATTTTTTAGATGTATTTTACAAATCAGGATTCATTTACAACGCACATTTTACGCTTCCAGAAGAATTAACATTTGAGAAAGGGCATAAAATGATCTGCTACACTAATACTAGAATCACATGCATCGCTAAATATGTTGGAAGTCAGAACTACAGTGTTTCATATTGACTAAGACCCAAAAGAGATGGATATTTTGTTGTTTACTGAGGACATTACTTATAATAGTCTTTGCATCTTGCTTATTGAGGCCAATCAAATAATAATCTTGTTATAATAGCGACTAATCTTGCAACTTCATAGTGCTTTTGACTGATTTGTGTTTGCAATAATTGACACATTGTTAGTAATATTTGGCCAATGATCAAGGGGTATCTATCAAAATGGGTCGTTAGGTCATAAACATGCCTTTAAAACAGTAATGTGAGATGTTGCATGTAAGGTGTGGCTCCCATTGACTTCTATTCACACTCACACCAAAAACGCCAACAATGGAGCATATTCAGGTTACAGGATTGAGTGTCTTATTTCATTTCCCAAACAACTCTTTTTCATGTAACCTACTTAAAGGTGGTATGGACGATTTTTTTCAGCAAATTTTTTATCATATTTCCTTGTGGCGTGGATAAATCATTTGTCCTGCCACGTATCAATCATAAAACGCACCTACCGCTCACCTGCAGCCGCGTCAGGCTTGTCCCCACGTTTCCGCGTGCCTAAGCGCATGGATCTATCATAATATAGTTCCCTCAGTGTACGGGGCAAAATGAAGACGGAGAAAGACAGTTCGAGCTGACGCAGAAGTGGACAGAAATCTACGGGAGACGAGAGATGCGATGCGCTCCGTTGCGCTAATAAACAAACGCACGTGTGTGTTGTATCAGTCCGCACAGGGGAGTGCGCATGCGCACTTCCGCCTGCGTTCTCAAATCGCCGAAAAATCGTCCATACCACCTTTAAACGGCCTAACCTGGACAACCCTGAATCCATCTCCTCTGTGTCTCGCTGCTGTTTCCTATTATTCACTGCCCAACATCTGTCTGTCTAAGTTATTTACCATACCAGCTGTTTACCATTACTTAGTTGGTAGCCATGCCTGCTCCTTGGCCTGTCATGATTACTATATCAACTCATCGTTCAACAAATGATGGAACAATATGTTTTGGAGCTCAATATTTATTATGTGTATATCTTATTTGCAGTAGAAGGGACATATTGTTTTGTTTTTTGTATTACAATAAGATGTCAGCTGTTGAAGGTTGAATATTAACATCTATGATGCATTAGAAACACTAAGTGTCTCATTCTGCTATTTATTAGTTGCAGCTTGTGTATTTTTTTTCAATATTGTACATTTAAAAGTACTATTCTGCTTTAGTTTTATTGTGTCAGTGGCATTATAATTAATCGTAAAATTATAAATATATCATACTTCAAAATTACCTGTTCCTTTGGCAAACAGTCCAAGGCCAACTATGAATATTGACCTATTGTAGTATTTTTCTAGCTTGTAAAGTTAAAATAAATACATTATCATTGCTATAGTACATCTTAGGACAGTAAATTACATATTAATTTGACAAAGGGCTGCAAAGATTTATCAACTAATCGTGACTAGTCGTAATTTGATAATCATAATTATTTACTGGAATATACAGGCTCTAAAACATACAAAAATGACCTTTATAACAAAGACAGTGCCACTAATAATTCCAAATGTCAAAAAGACATAACAATTGTTGATTCCCATCAATTCAATAATACACTGTGTTTGCAAAATATTTTACATGCCTTCACCATATTTCAACCTTTATTTGGTTAATAATGCATTTAAAAATACATACAATAACTTTTCCCCCATCAACCTAAAACATGCAAATCCTTCAGTTAAAGCTCCTGACCAAGCTGAGCTCAAGAGCTGGAGATAGGTCCCTCCCACTCCTGACAGGAGCAGGCTGCTCCAGCTGCATTGATTGGTGGGTCAAATGCAGTGGAAATATTACCCTACAGGGACAATAAAGTCTTATCTAATCTAATCTAATCGTTAGTTGCAGCCCCAATTGTAAAATGATGCCCTTCCTAAATCATCACATTATCCAGGCTTTGAACCTTATTCTGCCTGGATTATCTTCTTGAAGACACAAATAGTCTCATTAAATTTAATACTTAGAATAATTTAATCCATGTACTTGTGATAAAATGTGAATATATGAGTATATTTCTGTGATGTATTTTATCTGCATAATAGTGATATTTTATCTGCATCATTAGTCTAAGAGAAAAACGGGTGTGTGACAAACTGCATTTGTGAAGGGGTCGTAAAGATGGGCCAAAGGATGTTGCCCCAGGGGGGGAGTTGCACCCCCCCTTGCAGGCTTTATCTCTACGGAAAAATACCAAGTGCCTTGATGTGAGGCTGACCAATGAGAAATGTGACCCGCCTATTCCAGAATATCTAATAAAACCAACCAGCATGGGAAAAAACGGGGTGAGACGCGGGAGGATCACGCAGGCTGCGTACCACAGCTTGCGTGATCAGTCCCCGCGTTTTCTCCCATGCATGCCATACAAATGTCTGATATTTCTGTGTCGTTTCATATTCTAAGTTGAATTGTGTTCTCTATGTGTTACGGAATAGCATCTGGTGTATGTCTAATTCCATGACAGTACTGTACAATACTTTTGTTGTTAACTAGGAGCTCCCTTCAAAAATGTTACCTTCTTTCAAGTTAATCTACAGATTGGATTAACAAAGCAATCAATTGGTCAGTAAGTGGTGGGGCATTAGTGACAGTTGCTAAGCAGGATTTACTATGTACTGGCGCGTCGTCCTCACTACTTTTGCATAGGAGCGTCCATTGAAAGCAAGAGGAGAGCCAGGACCGGGGCCGAGAGGAGGATTCATGCCTTGGATTGAAAAATTCACGGAAGATGGAAATAACACTGAAAGGATTCCCCATAAAGGTGGCCAGCATCCCATGGAGGAACAACAACCTGAGCTCACTGCACTCTGAGCCTCCTCTGTCTGAGCAAGGAGAGACCATCATCGGAGTTTACCTGCTCATACTGGGTACGTTTAGCACATTTAACACTTTCAAATAGACTATGGTGCCTCGATATTTGTAGGGATGTAACGATATGCGTAATTTTTCCTTTTTAAAAAGTCTTTGGTGCAAATTATTACTGTAAATTTCCTAAAAATGTATATAAAGTTGCTTAATGACTTGATGTAGTCTGTCTTTTTTTTTTTTTAGCTCTTTCTGTGAAAAAAAAAATGCATTTAAGCAAATAAGTATATGATTTAAGATATGATATGATTGTGTTCTATTATTTCTACATCCGTAGATCTTAATGTTTAATACACATATTCTGTGCTACCTTCTGTTTTTTGTGGATGATTGTATGAAGAAGTTTTAGTTAACGTGATCCTCAAAAATGTATAGCATTATAAAGTTCAAAAAAGGTTGAACAAATACATTTCAACAACTAATCTACAGCAACTACCACTTGTTTGGCTCGGATATTGCTACTACTTGTAGCAACTACCGGTACTATTACCACAACTTTGTCCATTTATTCTGGCTGAGGACAGTGAGATGTTTGGGAGCTGTTTGTACCAAGCGATTGTGCAAAATCCTAGTCTATCGCTTATCAGTCAGAGGCAGCTTTGCAACAGATAGCAATAACAGCTCAGTTAAAATTTGTTTTGGCTTAAGTGTCTTGTTTTTTGGCTAGAAGTTTCCTGATCAAGAGATGAAAATGATTGCTGAGGATCTAGTGATTTTCATTTAGCCTCCTTTCTGCTGCCGTGATCAATGCTGAGACTACCTTTGTGTTGACAGCTTGTACCGCTCCTCTCTGCTGTAAAGATTTTAACTTAACAAAAAACACACAAAGACAAGTCTTGTTTTCCTCAGATGACTTCATATTCAAATTTACAGTTTATACAAATTTCCAGGAACAACAGTCACAAAGAATACACTATATGACCCTTGTGATTGGATTAACTATCTCACTGTATATTGAAAATACTATATCTTGAGTTCTGAGCAAATCACATATGACTAGAAAGATGCAATAAAATCATTAAATACAGACAAAACACTGTTATACAATAGGTAGACTCCTGTCTTTATTTGGACGTCCCGCTCTGACCCCCGCTGGGACAGACGCTGGTTGTTGGCATGTTGTCTGTGAGTCTGATCTGATACACTCCAGGGGTTTTCATGTAAGAAGGCCAAGTTATAAAAAGACCAGGGATTTTCAGGGCTTTCTGTGCCGCAGTTATCTCACAGTTTATACCGTAGTAGTCTGTCTAGGCTTCTGTATATTAGATTTAACATACATCTAAAGCAGAAGCTGTATGTGGGGCAATAAAAATGGTTCTCTGACTTTAGGTCTGATCTAGACAAAGGCAAGGTGAATGAAGTGTCTTTCCAAAGGACACAACCACATTATACTTAGAAGCCGCTGCTGCCCCACTACAGCATGTATGCCCAGAGGTCATCCCAGTACTAACCAGGCCCAACCCTGCTTAGCTTTTTTGAGATAATTTGTGACATAAAAATTGTTAAGATTGTATGGGCAATATGGTTCCTAACCTAATGCATGATCAGACCAGATCAACTGCTCCATGAGAGAAAATGTAGAGGCAATGCACACCAAAATTTCATGGCGGACAGTGAAGCGCAAAATAAAGTGCAAACTGGCACCATTTTTAAGAAAGAGCCTGCGTCAAAATGAGGATCAAACCACACTCAACTCCAACACACTCCCTCCCATTACCTAAAACAAAGGCTTTGAAGAAGTCTGTATAGAGCTGTATCAGCGTGTAATATTTCACCTCCATATTTAGCACGGATCCGAAAAGATGATCAAGAGACAAGCAGCCTTTAATGCAATACTGTAATCGTGTATCTGTGCTCAGGATGGCTGTCGTGGTTCGGGAACAGTTTGGTGATCTTCGTCCTGTACAGACAGAGAGCGTCGCTGCAGCCCACAGACATCCTCACTCTGAACCTGGCCATCTCTGACGCCAGCATCTCTGTGTTTGGATACTCAAGAGGCATTTTTGAAATATTCAACATCTTTAAAGACAACAAATACCTCATCACGTGGATTTGGACTTGCCAAGTAAGGAAGCTTATAACGGAAATGATCAAGTCAAAATTCAAATACAACTTCGATAAGGTGGAGGTTTAGCCATCTTCTCATTTACACCGTGTTTTTGCTTCAACTGGAATGTCCCACAGTATGACATAAAACAAACCTATTCCCATGGAGACAAGCAACTGATGCCACCAGTTCAAGTTACAGGTCAGATCTGTGGAGAGGAAAGACCACTCACAATATGAAGGCATGTTTTTCAAGGTAATTTTGGGCAATAAATGAGTTTAATACCATACTGTGGAATATTCCAGGGAAACAAGAACATTGTCACGGTAACAAAAGGGTGACATACCATCAAATAGAAAGGTTACATACCCATATATTACAGAAAACCTTACAGATCTAAAGTATTCCCATTGTGACATTGTGAGATAGGGCCAGTGGCTTATCAAGGAAGAATGACTTTGTTTTTATTGGTCATTTCATTTCCATTTATTACTTCGGTCAACCACTAAACGTTTCATAAAAGCACATAAAAACAACAAAAACAATATATTCAGTCCATTCAAATCTGTATAAGACAATATGAAACAACCACAAGCATTTTGATTATTCCATGTATTATATTAGGAACAAAAGCTCTCAGTGAAGAGTGCCGAAGTGCAGAGAAGTGCTGTTAAGTGTACGTGAATGTGACAGATTATATTGTGGTCATGTGGGCTCCAGGATCATCTGTAATCTGATTATCTCAAGGGGGAAACTCTTCAGACACTTTCAGGAAGTAAATATGGCACCAGGAAATGAGAGGCTCAGGATGTTCAGATTATATATAACTTCATTTTGTAACATCTAGGTATAGCCAATGTACAATTTCTATCAACCACTGTCAGTATGTGGAAAATATAACTATGTATACTGTTTATTTTGACTTAAATCAGCATCCAGCATCAGATTATGCGTATTATATATTTTTACATTTTATTCATAGTTTTTTACTCATCTATTTGCTTTTAACCAATGTTTTTCAGTCTTGATGTACAAAATAGTGCCAAATATCACAATAAAAATGTCCATTCACAATTTTCACGTAAATATTATGACACTTGGAGTTGGACCTCTTCCTGGATATTTTTCCTGCTTCTTGCCAAATAGCTGTGGAAACTCTTATATCCCCAGTGCAGCCTCCCCATTGAGTTATAACCAAACACTCAATTAGTCTCTGGAGTAAAACCCTGTAAAAAGAGTGAGATTTACTGTAAATGAACTTCTGTTTGAGTGTGCATCCTTTTGGGACCTCATAGCTGTCTGACGTGAGGGGTTCAGGTGCTACAGAAATATTAGGACAGCGCTACGCCCTCCTCCTCTGGGACTCTGGGCTCTGGCTGTGAGGGCCGTGGGTAAACACAGGGAGCACTAAAAGTGACACAAATCTACAGCAGAGGCAGCAGGGGTGAGGGGCAGGTTATTGGCACATGCTGGAGGAGAAACTTTTGTGTTATTTTGTGTTACAGGAGAAGGCAAATTGACCAGATAAAATCTAATCTCAGGCCTTATTTTCTCCATTTGTGGCAATGACAGAGACTGTGAGGCATTTATTTCATGCTTTAGTTATGAAGTAAATTCCCTGTTTAGATGAACAGAAATTGAACCTGCATTTGTAAAGCTCAAGATATAATAATGTAGCTGAATTTAAGCCTTTTTATCTTTTTTCTGTTCAACTAGGGGTATTTTAAAGTATATTATTCAAATTATATCTAAATTGCTCTATGTACAATTCCTGATGGAGCGTCCGCCACCTGTTTGTCTCATAATGCTTTGCCTGGAGTGTGACATTAATCTGATTGATCTGGCATTTGTTAAATAAACGTGCTCAAAAACACCATAAAAACATGCATTCTCTGACCTGCAACTTGCTCAGGTGGCATCGCTTGTCTTCATGTAGAAATATTTCATGCCAAGCTCTGTGGAACATTAGGGTCAATGCACTGACATCTCCGTGGACACAAGCGGGTGGCAAACCTTCCACCTGAAATGTTACACAGTGCACCTTTAAAGTGAACTGTTATATTTTTCTTGTTTCTAATATCACTCTCTGTTATTTATCTTTGACTTATATGAAATCGACAAACTTTAATTCCGCTGAAAATCAAGTTATATTGAACATACATAAAAACTCAACTAATCAAAATGCAATCTAATCAATTCAATATCATTATGAAATAAATAGGCCGCAAATGAAATGACTACAAACAACATGATTAAAACAACCAGAAACAGCAGCTCGAGGCATAGCAGAGGCATAGCAATCTGCAGGAAGTGTACCTGTAGAAACGTGATGAGTGACAGTAATAGGATTAGCGGTTAGCAGGCTCAGGACTGTAAGCAGCAAAAGACCTGAAGTGATCCCTGGAGTCACCTGGAAGTACCACAGCGGAGGGTCGCCCCGTGGGAGAGCCCATTGATAAGAACAGGGGTTAAGAGATAATTATCAGTCATTAACAAGTAAAAGACTTCACGTATAGCAGCGTATAAGTTTAACTGAGGTAAATGGGAGGATTACGTGGATGTGATGTGACTTGCATTATGGAAATGTCACGCAAGGTTAAATTTCCTCTGAATTTTCCTATTGTTTGTGCTGCCAGCCAAGATTAATGCCACGGCAGCATCTATCACGTTATTACATGTCCTAAGATTCATGCCATTCAGCAAATACCACTGTGCCTCACCAAGCCCTGCAAATAAACATACATTTTCATTGGAAATTTGGAAATGAAAAAGGCATTGTTGACATATTTTTGGAGCATGTGACCAGCTTCATGTTTTTCTTTTTAAATGTACTAAAACATTTCTTGGAATATATTTTTGGTGGAATTTGCAAATAAAAAAGATGGATAAAATATTCCATACATGTGACCAGATTAACTTTTTCTATATATGGGCATAAGAAATTGGCTACAAGTATTTGTAGATTTAACCACATGGAGGAATGGGGTAAAACACAATGTAAAAGAGTGTTTACTTGGTGAAAGTTTGGATTTCACAGCTCTATGGGGTGAACCCTCAATGACCTCATGCACTTGAAGCATAGAGAAACAAAAAAATACATTACAATAGATAAATACATTTGAAAAATAAAATTATTATTTAAATATATCACTTTCTACCATTTAATATTTTCACTCTGATCCAAAGCAAATATGTTAATTTTACATAAAGAAAAAAGGTCATAAATAAAAAATAAAAAATGAAATAAATTGATACAATCATTCAATTCGGACACATTTTTGTGGGTTTGGAAATGACAGAATAAGCAAGAAAAATGCTGCTCATTGAGATACCAGAGAAAGCCACACTGGTTTACTGTAACATTTTCTTAATCAAGTTTACATGGCAATATCCCCGACACTAATCCAAGAAAATGTTTTTAGAGTGTATGTGGTTAAATGTTCTCATAAATAACACTGAATAAATAGTAACAATGCTTCACATTGATTGTATTCCAGGGCTTATTTTGGCTTGAAACTCTTATTCCTAACAGTAGAAACGTAAGAAGATCTGTACAATCAGCCCAACTGCATCTGAGGGTCCCACAGCCTTGAGCTAAAGGAAACATTCACCGTCTGCTCCTCGTCTGCCACTCACTCACAGGAAAAGCTCTTCTCTGGTACCACTTTGATCTCATGACGCCAAAACCAAAACAAACCCAAATGTCTTAAAGCCGTTTGCCACCGTGGATCTGTCCCCGAGGCTTTCAAAACATCTCACTTTCCTCTTCTACTTCTTTCAGGTTGATGGTTTTTTCACACTGGTGTTTGGCCTCGCCAGCATCAACACTTTGACTGTCATTAGCATCACAAGATATATTAAAGGATGTCATCCAAACAAAGGTAAGAAACGGGGAAAGTGTTCACAAATCAAACTACAGTCAGTTATTAAAGGTGCACTAACTTTTCTGGGGTTTGCCATCTGCGTTTCTTCATGGAGATGTCAGGGTTTTTTCCCCCTCAACACCAATAATTAAATAACTAAAGGTATGTTTAATGCCATACAGTGGAACATACCAGGCAAAGCAATAACATCTCCACCAGAAAAGTGTTATAGTGCACCTTTGAGTATTAGAATTAGCATTCACTCTTTCAGTTGTCTAGTATTTATTTTTGCCAGCTTTTGTCAAACTTTTCATACTAAGTGGCCAACCATTTTATGAAATATTAGACTATCAAAGTTCCACCACGAGATCTGGACTAAACCAGATCTAAGATTAAAACTAGACGAAATACTAACTAAACTTGGTCCCAGATTTTCTGACTAGGACCTGGTAATTACAATAAAGACATTGAAATGCAAATGATTTTAGTGCCAAAATAAAAAGTATGTTTGGTGTACGAACCACAATCAATTTTTTAGATTTCTAATCTGAATGGCATTTTTTCTTTATTTTTACTCTGTGTTGTTTTTGCATAATCTGACCCAATGACAAAGCTATTGCAACTTGTCCCTTGTTAAACATTGTTAAACTTTGCCTATTTTTCCACTTCTATGATCTACTTTCCAAGGAAAAACTCTCCCATGTTGTGTGAAATGTTTCCTGCACTAAAAAGTCTCTGTTTTTCCCTTGAGTGGTCATAATGCTATGGATGAGTTGTTTATCTTGTTTTTCAACACAAATGCAGCTTTACCACGGCTCCCAGCTGTCAAAATAACTTTACATTCACACAGTATACCATTAACACACGCTGAGGTGACATTATCTATTTCGGTCTGTAATTGAAGTGAAAGAATGTCTTAATTACATGGACATCGAGTGCAGCTTGTGTTGTCACTGTGGCACTAGACGTTTTACTGTGTTTGAGGTTTTTCATAAAACTAAGGCTGTATAAACCATTTTAAACAGAGGTTAATCTGCCTCTACATCAATGGGACATGTGCTCTGACTGTGTCTGCGCCCGTGTTATGGCCGTGTTAAGGCTGTCATTAGCTGTAATCCAAAAGGTAATGAGTTTTTGATGTTTGATCACATTCACATTAAAGTAAATTGGGTTATTTAGCGGGATTATGTCTAAATTTTAACACATAGGCCAGCTAGTTTAAAAGTTCATACTGGCAAAAGAAGAACTTCTATTTTATCTTATGGTTTCAAAACAAGAGTCTTAAAACAAGAGCAAAACTCCTGATAAACTGCCAGGCCTTGTCTCTTCTTGTCACGCAAAATCATCATTACCAGCTGTAAAGGTGCAATACCACTTTATCCGCTGATATCTCATACCAAAACATATGGTGTAACTGTATACGATTACATTTTGAGAGCCAAACTAACTGCAATACTGGCTCGTGAGAACTGCTAAAAGAGTTGGATTTTATAACATTTTACCATCCAATGTCCTTTTATCAACAATAATCTATTCAGTCCCAGATGTTTGCTTTCATTGTTCCCAAATATCACACTCTGACATTCAAGACTGCACAGGAATTTGACTTGCCTCTCACTTTTCCTTCCCTGTGTTTGCCAAAGTCACAACATTGTTGACCTTTTCACAAATGGACACAGTCAGACAAGTGTTCCACGACTAACAAATATTGCAATTTCTCTCTCTCTCTCTCTCTCTCTCTCGCTCTCTCTCTCTCTCTCGCTCTCTCTCTCCGTCTGTTCCAGCCCAGTGCATCAGTTTGAACACCATCGCCGTGTCTCTCGTCTGTATTTGGACCGGGGCAGCGTTTTGGTCGGCCGCTCCTCTGATGGGATGGGGCAGCTACACAGGTTAAACCGGCACAAAATTCAGTGCCTTCTTTTGAGCGGGACAGTGATGATTTAATCAGGCCTCACTGTGCGCGTGAATTAGTAACAAAAACTAAACGCCTGTATATATTTGACAAAAAAAGAAACAATCAAATGTCAAAATACTGTATATAGTGAGTTAAATCATTAATTTAGCGAAATGTGTAGACTAGTGAATATAATTAAATCGATATAGCACGCAAGTTGAAACGAAGTGAAGGGCCACAGGCTGTTGTATGTAAATCATTTAAATCTGTGCATTTAGCAGAAGTCTGACTGAACCACCACACTTTTATTCAAGCTTGGAGAAGTAATTGCATGTCTCTGTTACATCGACATTTTGTAGTTAAGGTTATGATGGATGTGGATGATCAAACTTGCTGTAAAAATAACTGCTTATGGCAATTTGGGCCACATTTAGCGCCCAGGATGTTTGGACATGCCTCAAGCGCAAACCATCCGTCCAGAAGCGTGATCTGCCCGTTTCCCTGTTCCTTTAGACCGAGGCTATGGTACGTGTGAGGTCGACTGGTCCAAAGCCAACTACTCCACCATCCACAAATCCTACATCATCTCCATCCTGATCTTCTGCTTCTTCATCCCGGTGGTCATCATGCTCACCTCCTACGTCTCCATCATCAACACCGTGAAAAGCGCCAACGCCATGTCTGCAGACGGCCTCCTCACCGTGCGCCAGAGGAAAATGGAGCGGGACGTTACCAGGGTGAGTGCGGCGTAAACAGAAGTGTGGAGTTGAATTCACTCACTAATCAAACACATTTTTAATACACTTTATTTCAAAGATCAACCTTGTAATTAGTGATTTGGTTATTCAAGCATTCTCTGTACATTTATCTAGACAATTTCCCCGATCAGATAGACATTAATCATTTTCTAAACCGATTACTTATTTGCTTAATTGAGATATTAGTATTAAATGATAATAAACAGTGGTAAACTAGACATTGATAACACACTGACACATGGTAAAACAAATTAATTATCATTAATTTATTGTATTTGCTCATTTTGTTGAGTCTATTAAGTGTAATTGTGCCGAATTTCATGGTTATTTTTTTGCCTTTAAAATAAAAGCACTTGCATCCTCTTGAACTTAAGTTTTCACCAACTTTTTCTTCTACTTTTATGTCCCCAAATACTCCTCTGATTGCGAGTGTAAGATGAGACACGTTTTAAAACTTGACTTTAAAAGTGGCCTCACAGCTGTACGATTTCCACTGTGACAATTGCTCCCTGATGCTCTCTCTCCTTTCGCAGATTTCCATTGTGATCTGCACTGCTTTCATCATGGCCTGGTCTCCATATGCAGTGGTGTCTATGTGGTCTGCCTGGGGTTTCCAAGTGCCAAACACCACCAGCATCATCACACGAATGTTCGCCAAATCGGCCAGCTTCTACAACCCGCTCATCTACTTTGGCATGAGCTCCAAATTTCGCAAAGACGTCTCTGTGCTCATCCCGTGCTCCCAAAAACGCAAAGATGTGGTGCGCCTGAAGAAGTTTAAGAACATCAAAGCCAAAGGGGAAGCTGCTGCACAGCTTCCTGCCCGGTTGAAAAAGCAGGAAGTGAGGTTTGTGATGGAGGAGAAGGTGAAATGTAAACATGACAGTGACTCGGGAGTGAACAGCCCCGCCGAGACGTCCCCCTCCGGCCCTCAAGACATCTACGTGAATGTCCCGTCCCATATCGAAACCTCAGAGTACGTGTGTGATCGGCTCTGATCGGTGTCCTGCTCTCCTGAAAATATACTTGAATTTAAGCTAACATTATCTGTACTTTTGTATATTTTCCATGTTAAGAAATTGTGTAAAAATGTGAAAATACTGAATAAATTGTGTGTGTTCTTTGATCATTATTTTGACTTTCTGATTGTATTAGAGCTGGTACATGTTTTGGGTCGATGGAGGACCAGAGTGCCTGGAGGAAACCCACCCAGACATAGAGAGAACATGCAAACTACACACAGAAAGTCCCGGGAGTCTGACCCTCGACCTTCTCGCTGTGAAGTGTGAGTTCACTTTGCCACTGTGCAGACATATACAATATGATTATCACTGGGCCCTCCGGTTTCTTCCATCAACTCAAAACATGCACAGTGGGTGAAATCCTCCAGCTGAGGTCCTAAAGATGACACCTACTGTTCCTGAGAAGTTGCCCCGGCGGCACTGAAGGGTTTATCAAATGCAGAGGACATTTTTAAAACAAAATGTAATGTAGAGACATGTTTTTATGCATTGTATCTGATAAACAGACTTTGTATCAGGTACAAAGTTGGACATTTTGCTTTTCATGTAGCATCTCTCCATATAATATTAATACTACTACTACTACTACGACATATACTGGGCAGTTATAGACAGTTTATGGAGCTATAAGTGAAAGTGGGAGGATCACCCTGAGTTAACCAGTGATTAGGCAACTGCTGCTCAGGCCACTGACCAGTAATGAGACAATTTAAAGAGAGGAACATGGGCTAAAAGAACAGGGCACTGAGACAGATAAGTCTATAGAGTTTAAAACTGTCTGGTAGCACATGTCATGTTGAGATTCACTATTGGGACAGGAGTGACTAATTTTGTAGTTTACATTGAATTTTGTGACTCCATAAACTGCTGTTGTCTGTGTGCCACCCTGGCCTGCTCAGTGTCCACCATGCACCAGCGATGCTGCAGACACAGTCCAACGCCTCACAACGGATTGAAGAAGTGACAGAAGATTGAGTGTCTCTATACATGTAGTTCAGGCAAAAAAGTGTTTTGGGATGCGAGTAATCTGGTGCATCTGGAAGCACTGAAGTGTCCTGAGCTCATCCGAAGAGTGTGCTGGCAGTTTTTTGTTTTTTCATGCTCAGGCCTCTTCATACCAGCACCTCTCCTGTTACACTCCACATGTGATACCAGACACTGTTTTCATCCCAAGTTACAATGCTGTGAAGGAAATGGTGAACACTTTGCTATAGTTTGTACCCAATATAACCACACTGACAGTGATAGAATACATTTTACACTGAACTGATGCGGCATGGGAAAAGCGTACATGTAGAGAATAGCTAAGCAGTTAAATGGGTGGTCTAATAGGACTAAAAAACAACATTACAATGTCGCCCCACACAGAGTTTGGTGTATTTACAGATGCAAATGAACTGCAACACAACAATAACAGCACAACACAGATTAACAGATTAACGGTTAACAGATCAAAGGGTCAAAAAGGAAAGTGAATAATAATGTGAAACATGTGGAGAGCATAGATAATGGAGTGGTCTAAACAAGGACTCAAAGAGGCACTATGTAACAGTTTTAATGGAGTGTCCACAACATGGAATTAAACTTATATATCAGGAGTGTATATCTGTGGAGAGGCGGCCCTGCAAAGTAAGAATGTAACATGTAAAAGCTGTCATACTGTGGAACTTTCCAGGCAATAACATCTCCATTGAGACAAGCAAGAACTGAAAGCTGTTTTATGTGAAAGATTTTGAAAGAACGAGAATCCATGAACATTGTCTTTGCTTTTATCGTGGTCCTGTTTTAATCTTCTGCAATACTTTTTGTTTTTAAGTGGAAAATGTTTAAATATTTTGTGTGCTGCAGTCACATTAAAACGTTGTTGTTGTTGTTGTTGTACCTGGTAAGAAAAGTTACATAGTGCAACTTGAAGAAAAAGATGAATAACACGCACCATTTTCACCCATGTCTTATGCTGACGTTATGGTTAAGTTTACCGAAAAAAGAACAGCAGGTCTCCAACAGAAAATGCTTCTGTTTTCAATTAAATCCAAACCAATGTGAATCCAACGGTGACGCGTGAACAATAGGATGCTCACAGCTGTGGATGTGTCCTCCTCCATCCTTCCCGCATCGCCATGGGAAACCGCCCGTCTCCTCTCGCTCCCAAACCCTCAAGTGGGACGGACGAAAGACGAACGGGGAGGAAGAGGGAAGAGGGAAGAGGGAAAAGGGAAGAGGGAAAAGGGAAGAGGGAAAAGGGAAGAGGGGGGATCGCGCTCCTTCACTTTAATGAGCGCCGCGGCCGAGGCAAGTCCAGGTGGAGCAGCGCGCGCAGAGACCAAACCAGACGCGCTGCACTCGTGTCATCCGCGGAGGTAAATGCGGTGGATTTGTACTGTGAACAACAACAGGATTACAGTTTGTTGAGGTGAGTGTTGGAGAGGTCTTTACGCATCATTTAACATATAGATACGATGCATTTGCGCGCCTCCAGTGAAAAATAATTCCCCAACTAATCCCAAGTTGCTGCTGTGCGCTCTTGGCATCTTTTGCGCGTTTTTTTTAGATATGACATGCGTGTTGCATTTTAATCAGTGTCTGTCTAGCATTTATAAACTCTTTTAAAAGTCTACTGAGAGAGGATATTGTGCCAAAGGGCTGCCAAATCGTGTTTTGGTTTTGCACCGTTTAATTTTCCATTAAACTGAAAAGCCCTTTATTCTCTAAGGCGCACTCGCTCGTTCGTGCGCGTTGCTGCAGAGACTCTCTTCTGATTATGACCAATTGTACTTCAGCTGTATTTCTTTCTGTAAATGTGAGCTGCCTTGATGAAAACTGCACATTTTTTCAAACCAGTGGATAATTATTTCTACTTTAAATCTGACCTTCCCCTGTCGAGGCTAGTCTTTCTTTTTTCTTGCGTGATTGTGTTTGTTTGAAGGCTTATCAAGGGCAGGTGGTCTTTCCATACACAAAATGTCCAGCAGCAGAGCTATACAGGCTCTGACTTGCAGCTTAACGTGTGCCAAGAATTAAAGTAATTCGGTCTGCATTTTAAAAGAAAAAAAAAAACCTCTGAATTTGGCCCAGGAGCACCCCAAAAGGCTACAGCGATGACCTTGTACAGACATGTTAGTTTTCCCGTGCTTCTGATCTCCTCTGGTTGCTTGCTGGCTTGTTGCTACAGCACTTGGCACATCTAACCGCGTTTACAGTGAGTTTCTGACACTTGTGAAGGCTGGAGTTGAACTTGTCTTGGCACCGGGTGCGTGTGCGTAATGTGCCATTCACGCAGCAGCACTGCAAAACAAACTGCCTGCACCTCTGCAGAAGAAGTGGTCAAAGCTGTCATGTTTGAGGAAAAGGAAAAGGGCAGATTCACCTGGTCAAATATTGCTGATTGTTGAGTTAAAGTAGCCTATGTATTTGCTGTAGTAGTACTTTTTATTCATCGTTTTTAGTAAGCATTGAATAATAACTTTGTGTCTCCAAACTGATCAAATACAGTAGGTAACTTCAAAAGACAAGATGCAAATTACATTTTACTTGATTCATTTCAGTCCATCATGTCAGTATAAATGATGTGACATATTTTTGGAAAGACAGAAAGAGACATGTTTGGTTAAAATGCATTGGAATTACATTGGAAACATTTTTTTTATATCTATCTCCAAAACAAAAGCAGCCACCTCAAAGCTCATTAAAACAGCAGGTTAATCACCCAAAAAGTTTATAGCAGGTCACAACAGTAAATTGACTAATAAATCATCCCATCATAAATCAATCCCATAACTTGCAAAGGAGGAAACCTTCTTAGTCGAGAGTCTGTAAGTTGAATCAGCGTTTAATTGGTTCTGGAGATTTTCTTTCACCTACAGCCAGATGTTGATAGGTCCAAGACTTAGCTCAGTTTATTGTGGAGTGGTGAGAAAAGGGGAATTTGGCAATTGACATGAAAGGCAATGGCATAACACATCAAACCAATAACTTTTAAAAGGAACTTAATATTCTTTTTTTATGTTCATAAACTTGTTCTGGGGACACGGCTGTATAACCAGACTTGAACCATGGAATAAAACCATAAACCCGTCTGTGCCATGCAGTTCTTGCCGTGCTTGGTGCAGGTGTGTGTGGTCTGCAGATCCATTGTGATTCACCCTTTGAAATGGCACTGAGCATCCTGTTTGCATTACAGCTGCCATGGAGAGCCAGGTGTGATGTTGTTACCCGTGTTATCAAATCTCTGCTGATTATGCATTCAAAACCACAGGCAGAATGTAGGGAGAAGGTGTGCCGTATCTTTGCCAATGTGGTGTAGAAAATGTGTCCTCTTGGGTGGCCTGTTGTACCCCGCTGTGCCACTGTGATGTCATGTCAGTTCTGCGGTGAAATTAATTATAAC
The DNA here is from genome assembly GCF_026437365.1 of Eucyclogobius newberryi. Classification (NCBI taxonomy): domain Eukaryota; kingdom Metazoa; phylum Chordata; class Actinopteri; order Gobiiformes; family Gobiidae; genus Eucyclogobius; species Eucyclogobius newberryi. The sequence goes on along the minus strand of NW_027316500.1, from coordinate 10,542,552 downwards.
TTGCCTTTTTCCATTTGTTTCACAACGTTGTCAGATATTCTCATTGAAAAGATGTTGGTATGCACAGAATTTATGACGTTTTAACAAGGATCATGTTCACATTAATAATCAGTGTAAGCATGAGATTCTTTAGCTTTTGAGCATCATTGCTGCTTGCCAATGTAGGCCAAAGGTTATAGTTATTTTTTTCCCAACACAGTATTCTGGCTCACTACTCACCCTGCTGTTTGTAAGTGACCTAAGTGTCTATGTAACCAAACTACAGAGGATGCACTGGCTGTTTTATGATGAGGTTCTCTTTGCCCCATGACAAAAAACAATACAATTAGGAATGTGTACATTGGAGGAAGAGGTATTTTTAGACAGATAGACAGAGTTTATAGCTTCTTAGATTGATCGGGGTAGTAAATGGTAGAAGGATGTTAGGTTGGAAAAGCTAGACAAGAAGAGCAAAGGAGATTTATGGATGTAGTGAAAGAGAACTTGAAGTGAGTTGATATTGGAGACGAGGATATAGAGAACAGAGTTTAAGGTTACGCTAAGGTATACTTTATTGTCCCTGTAGGGAAGTTTGTCTTCTGCCTTGACCCACCCTTAGGGTTAAGGTTAGGAGGTTGGAGATAAGGTACTTAACCTTATCTCCAACTCAATGCCACTGGTGCAACTTGTCAGGAGTGCCCGGCAGTCAAACCAGGGACCTTCTTCCTGTGAAGCCACTCAGACACCAAAGAGTCAGATGGATGTTTAGGTGATTCACAGGGACAACCATGGAAAGTAAAATAAAATAAAAACACACTCTTTGTTTGATGATATTTCATAAATTCCTCCCCTTGACGTAGACGTTTGGACTGCACTGCAAAGTATTATGGCCTGAATGCATTTGCATAGCTCCTCAGTCTGGGCTGATTTGGTGCATGTTAATCCACATTGTTGAGTTGAATTTGATCCTGTATCGAGCTGCTGTTTAATACCTACAACTATGTGACCCGTCTGAGAGGCTGAAGTCTCCACAAAGTTGCTGCTTCGCTCTTTTGCATAAAACAGTGAATTTGAAACTTTTCACACAAAAGTTTAAATTGTGGCTTTCAACGTATTTATTTATTGAACTGGATGAGATTACAGCAAGAACAATTGTGGACTTAAGATAGTTTTAAATGTATATACCATGGACTAAAACAAGAATGAAACCCAGTCTTCTTAACCAGGACCAGATCATTACTGCACAACCCAGGACTAAACCAGATGTGGTAAAGAAGGTAACCAAAGTACCCACACCTAAATATGAACAAGAAAAATAGCACTATTTTCCTGTGTTTAATACAACGTTTCTAGTGGTTCTCGGGGGCTAGATGTCTGCATGGAAACTTGTGCAACATTTCAGAACTTTGAGTTTATCTGAGTCAAACAATCCAACATGGCTTTGACCTGCGTAAACTTTGATATCCGACAGTTCAAATATTGAAAGTACTTGCATATTATCTGCAGTTGTATGCGTACCTATGTGATGCGCTGGAGCCACAGCCAGGGATAAACAGAGACTGCAGCGCACTGTGCGCTCTGCTGAGAAGGTGATCAGCTGCAGACTTCCACCTCTGCAGGACCTGCAGGTCTCCAGGGCTCTGGGACGAGCAGGTCAGATCACAGCCGACCCTTCTCACCCTGGACATGGACTATTTGAGCCACGCCCCTCAGGCAGGAGGCCACTCCCCTCAGGCAGGAGGCCACTCCCCTCAGGCAGGAGGCTTCGGTCCATCCGGACCAGAACCTCCCGCCACAAGAACGTTTCTTTCCCTCTGCTGTTGGACTCATGAGCACTTCTTAAACACTGTCACTTTACCCATAATTTAATCAATCACTCACTGCACTGTTCACTTTCTGCACTACATCTGTAAATTTAACTGTACATTTTGTATTCATAGTAGGCCTATTTGTATTGTTTTTATCTTAAAATACTTTTAATTGTTTTTGTTCCATGCATGCCCTTTTTGATTCTCTATATCTTGTTCTTATTATTGTTCGTCATTGTATGCTGCACCGAATCACCAAAGCAAGTTCCTATGTTTATGAATTTGTTTCATTGACAATGGCAATAAATCTTTTCTGATTCTGATTTTGAAGGAGAACATGCAAACTCCACACAGAACATGACAGTTTACCACCTGGAGAAAAAAAGAAATTGCTTACCATCAATCGTTCGCTTACCATAGTTAGTACCTTTGCTTTTGTGATGACTTTTATCTCTTGCCGCTTCTCTGAAATCGACTTTTCTTGTTCTCCACAGCTAATTGTGTGTGTTTTCACGGTCTATTTACTGTATGGGCCCCTTACAGTACAGATTCATCATTCTCTGATGCTTTGAAGCCTTGACTTGGCCTAATAGGAGCAGCATTCATACACACTGCCTTTTGCCTTGTGATTTATGACAGCTATCTGGACTGTGTGTGAATGGCCTGGCATGCCATTACATTCTTCAAAGCTATCAGAGCATAAGATAACCCGGGCCACATTTTGTCCCATTTGTTTGCGCACCATTCACTGTAGTTGAATGTGTGGCTGAGGTCTCCAAGGATCTATTATGCAGGAAACTCCCAGACGTGTTTGTCCAAGGATATCATTTGCTTTTCATTGCGCGAGAAGGGGGCACTTAGAGGCTCGCAGCCAGAATAGAAATTAAGATGTCTCAGATTATTGGCATTTTTGTCTCTGTGGTTCAGTCAGTCCAGAGAGTTTGTCCGATTATCAATAATTAATTTATCGTTCAATACATGAAAGACGGGACAATCAATTTAGGGATTCATATTTATCTTTTTGGAATTCGGTTTAATTCGGCTTTTATTTGTTGTTTATTGAACATTTGGGTAAACTAGTTTACTAGGAGGGTCAAGGATATTAAATAATGATTGATTGTTGATCACTGTTTCTTTACACCATTCATTAAAGCTGGAGTATCTGACTTTTTTGTATAGTGAGTTTTGTGTTGAGTATGTTGTAAAAGCAGGACTTTGAGACAAAAAATAGGCTGCTGTACATTGTCTGCATGTAATGATAAACAGTTTTATCTCTCTTCAACCTGGAAGTAAGAACCACTGACCTAGACATGGGAGGCGGATGGTTCTGCTGCTGCGGAGAGTTTAGGCTTATAGTTGCTGCAACAGGATGAAGGAGGAGACACAGTGTATTTAATTGAATTACTTTGCTGAAATCACATCATTTTTGAGACAGACTTGTCCCCTTCACAACAGCAGTTAATTTATCACAATGTTTTCTTAAAAGTAAGTCAAATAGCAGTTGTGGTAAGTAAATACAGTGGATAGTTTTCACTTTCTACTCCACTACATTTTTCACCTGAATTAAAAAGTATTAACTACTCTTTTCTTTATTTTATTTTTTGAGCACGTTCATGTAAAATCCCGCCTAAAAGTTACGAGCAAACAAACTGTATTAAATAAAAAAAAAAATAGATACATTATTGATTCAGTAGCTTCTGTACTTAACATTTAATTGTAATTCTTCCACTACTGCCAGAAATATTCATGCACCAAGGCACATGTGATAAAACAACATACATAACTGATACAGAACATTTTTATTTGACCAAAATAGAAAAAAGGCATAGTCGTTAAATAGGGATGAAAACATTGCACTACTTCTGCTGATGTGAGTCAAGCTTCTCTTCTTTATGTTTCTTCTTGACTGTGTACTCATCATATCTGCCGCAGCTTGCAGAGAGCCTGTCATTTTTTTCCCTCCTAATGACAAATTGTAGGTGTGATTGCTCAGTTTCTGTCAGGTTCAACGGAAAATTCATGTCAGTGATTACGAGTGTTCCCATCAGGGAAAGTCCTCAGTGCCATCTGCCAAACGCGTCAAATAAAACAGGACTTTATGATCTATTGTGTGTGTGTCATTTGTTTACACGGTTATAACACGCCCCATATGCAAAACAACAAGCGACTACTGATCATTTAACACTATGAACAGTTATTGTTATTATACAGCTTGTTTAAAAGATCACCAAGATAAAGTCTGACATCTATTGCTGACATTTATGTAAGCTTTTAACTCAAGTGCCTTTTTTGCATTTCGGCCCTGCTGGAAAAATGAATTGCTTGTTTGGACTTGCTTTGACTGGAAACATTGGCGTTGGTCCCTAAATCTTTAAAACAACGACTTTATTATCAGTGAAATTACGTCTTTAGTTTGACTATGACTTTATTCTTTTAAAAATATGACTTCAATGTTGAAATGTTGTGAGTTAATTCTTGTTTTGCCTGCATATTTATCATACTTTTTACCATTCAAAAGACATAATATTTGTTTTTTAATAGTTAATTGTTATTGAAAGGGTGCAAATTTGTCATCATTCTGACACCAGTGGATAGGGTAACAGTCAAGCTGTGGTCGTATTTGGTTGGTTGCCGGCTCCGACTATCAATGTGTTTGTTGGAAAGACACGTAACCAGTGTTTACTCAAAGTAAAGCTCCTCTAATGTATTATTTATTCCATATTTTCTGTTGGTCACATGTTTGACAGATTGATCGTAGACGCAGTAGTTTTGTTTCCATGCACAGGTCACTCAGACAACGCCCTTGATCCAATTTTTGTCTTGTTTCTAGCAGAGACCACTAAGTCGACATAGGTGTGTCAAGTAATTTAGCATTAGTAATTCAACTTCGTAGCTATAATTGCTAATTCAAATGGCTATCATACATATAACTGAACTTTTACCAATGATCTTTTTTTTAAAACTTTCACTTCAACGTAGAGGACCAAAGCAAAACATTTATCGGACTGCACTGTTAGACGCAGCAGGAATACGAGTACACACAGACTTTTCCTGATGTGTTTTTGAGATCTGGGAGATTCCAATCAAGACATCTCCATCGAAGCTCCGGGTTTTGCATTTTGGAAATCTTGTTTGCATCGGAGCAGGCCAGTTATCCGGTTTTCCTGGTGTGCATGTAGTGAGTGAAAGGAGGGCTCACTCTGCCACCAAATTCCAATATATCAGACATCGCTTGATATCAATAGCAGCTTGTCTTTGGTTCCTTACTTTCCCTGATCATTTTTAATCGCAGAAGGAAAATTGTGCAGTGCAAACATCGCTTATTTGTTTTGGGATTTTCACATTCCACTCATTCAGTCATTGCAGCTTTCAATCACATTTTATTTTCATACGTGTCATTAATATCATGTCAATACAGGTATTTTGATTTGCTTACTGATGTATTTGTACTTCTCACTACTTTCCAAAGCCATCCTTCAGTTGTGGGCGTGTGGGAGGTAGACTTCTGGTCCGCTCCCTGTTGCACTGACGGCTTCCAAAACTCACAGAAAACATAATGTTGCATGTGCTATCATTTATCATTATCATTAAGCAGTACAGCGCCTTGACCCACTTCTGTTGGTCTTATCGCGGTGATTTATGATTTTTTACATGAATGAATTGCGAAGGAAAGGTGGGGGCTGTCGACTGTAAACATGTCAAACCTTGATGTGGCCTCCAGAGTTAAACAAAACCATTGACAAAGTACAGTCCTGTTTAGGTCAGTTACATGTGTGTCTTTGAGCCTGTAGTTATCAGGGAGAAAAATATGATTTCATGTAAAAGTTTAAGCTTCTAGTTAAGAAATCGCTGATAGACAGAAATAGTTTGTTTGCAAAAGGTGCATTCTGGTTATGTGTGTTTGGATCCACATTGATTTCCTTATGTTAATGCTTGATTCCATGTTGTAGTTGTTTCTTCCGTGGAGGAGGTTAAGTTTTTCCAGCGTTGGTTTGAAAAGATGACTCAAATGATGGCAATGACATTTGGGAAAGGTCTGACAAAGCCAAAGTGAGTTTATAAGAGCTAAATGGTCCACCCTGGACCCAGAGCACATGTAAGATATGTGGTTTCTGCTTCTGGATTCATGTTTTTCAAACTGTGGAGCATGTTCTACTGTTCTGGCTTTTGTTGATAGGTGTAATTTTTTGCTGGGTGTTACAAAACTATTTCTCAATTGTTCAATTGTTGTTTCTCAAGTATTTGCACCATGACCAAAAAAACAATGAAATACTTACCGGTAATTCACTATGATTCAGATTGCTAGTATGTGACCAGTTCTGTAAAATAAAACTTTCTGAACGATAAAGAAGTGATGTGACATAAATAGATAAAAAAGCCTTTTGCATTTAGATGTAAGAGTGTAGATCAAACTGAAATTATTCCATTATTTGTTCTATAATTCTATAATATACTATATTGTGACCTTTATAATCACAATAATCAATGAAGCTATTAATCTTGACATTCCCTAAACTAATTCTAAATCTGACTGTCGGTTCTGCAGGCTTTTATCTTGTATAGTCCCAATTGTGTAGATTTCTACGAAGATATTTGGTGTAAAATGTTTATTATTCAACAAGTTAAATTTTGTTGTTAATTTAGGAACAAACAAAAGTTACATTTTCAGAATCGTCACATGTGCACAGAAATAGACATCATTTGCACTTGCGCTTAACCCTGATTTTAGCTTTGGTACACATAAAACAAAGCTTTAATTTTGTTGTTAATTTAGGAACAAACAAAAGTTACATTTTCAGAATCGTCACATGTGCACAGAAATAGACATCATTTGCACTTGCGCTTAACCCTGATTTTAGCTTTGGTACACATAAAACATGCCTTTAGCTACTGTCAAAATCCACCTGAGACCCGAGTTTCCTTTAAGTCTGGGAAGTGTACATCGGTGGTTTAGTGCGCCTTGTCGAGAATATTTATCAACCTGTCACTCAAACAGAGTTCAAGGTTATATTTCAAAAGCCCAAGAGAAAGTTAATGTGGTGCAGAGATAACTTTTCTGTGCTGCTTTGTTTAGGACATCACTGCATCACCATGAGATCTCCACTGTCTGCCATCTGTTTAGGTGAGTGTCTTCTCTGTGTCACATAATCTGTCAAACAAGTACTTCATTCATTCACTATTCCGAGTGCTGTGTGGTCAATAAAGGCCATTGACACCATTCAACACTGTGGAAAAATGCATATTGTAATCTGTGATTGTACCTGTGTCTGAAGATGAAAAACACTGCAGACTAAATGCTGTTAGAGAAGTTTGAGTTAATGACCAATGAAAGTGTCCGTTGTCACTGCACTAGTCTTGATTGGAAAGATTGCACTTAGCCAAACTTACAAATGAATAAAATGTAATGCCACTTTCAATTTAAAGCCACTCTGACCTCACATATCTCATCTATTCTTTTCTCTGGTTCTTGTAAAAGCCTCTCCCAGTGTGTAGAATAAACACTGTTGTGATTACATGGCTTTCCCTTTCTGCTCTGTCCCGGCCCGCAGCCCTGCTCCTGTCCTGCGCCTGCCGGGCCAAACCAAACGGATCAAAGAACAAGAAGCCCAAGCAAGGTACCATCACCGCCGCCGCATCCCTCTAATCTCTCATCTGTGTTTGGGACTCCACCTCTGTCCATTGTAGCCCTGTCTGACCTCTAATGTGTCCATGTAAATAAAGGTAAATAGAGTGCAGTCTGTGATTTGGTGTTTTGTAGTGGTGCCAGCGATCGAGTGCGACGTCAGAGCAGGAAAAATCAACCTCCAAGATTTCATAGTGAAGTGTCCGGCTCACTGCAAAGAGACCAAGCAGCAGGTTTATGGGACTGGGGTGTTCGCCTCCATCTCCAGTATCTGCAATGCCGCTATTCACAGGTACAACTGTCCTAAACAGCACCAAGTAGCACTGTTTAATTAGAATTCTTATATTGTTGATTATTCTATACAGGCAGGAGGGGGGGATAATGGATGGTGAAATAAAGTACAAGAAAAATAATATACTGTATGAAAGCAAAAAACAAGTGGTTCAATCTCAAAATGATCCTCTCCAAAGTCACTCAAATAGATTCTGTCTCCAGAAATCTATTTAGAACTAACAACATAAAAGCAAAGATTGTTAAACTGTGCACCGTTGTGTCCCCCGCGAAAGGAACTGAATTAGTTGTGATTGACGGATGTTGTTGAAATGACAAAATGACGGATGTTGTGTTTTCCCTCAAAGAGTTGTAAAAGCAGCACTTTCTGAGTATTTTAGCATTTTATGTCTCATCAACCTGGAAATAAGAGCTGAAAGCAGAGCTCTGATTGGCTGCTCTTGGGTGGTCCAACCCAGCTTGATTTCGACATATGAAAAAAGCCGTTTCAAAGCGGTGCACAAGCCTAAAATGAATGCTTGTGAATATTAACAATGAGCCAAAGGGTTTGTGAGAACTAGGGATGAGTCACACAGATTTAAAAACCTACTTCCGTTTTTGCGGTGTGAAAATCAGGGCCCACAGCTTTAAACTTAAATTCAAACACTTCTTTGTCTTGTTGCCAGTGGAGTCATCACCAACACAGGAGGAAAGGTGATTGTGAAGAAAATGGCGGGACAGAGCATTTACAAAGGCTCCAACTCAAACGGAGTGAGGTCCCTTTCTCTGCCCAAGTGGAGAGAGTCATTTTCAGTTTATGGTAAGACTACGACTTTAAAGTATTCAAGTATGCCGTCTGATTTTGCTTCTCAAAATATATTTATTCTATTTTCAGTGGGAAAACCCAAGAAAGGAGTGATGTATCCCTCTACACTGGACTATGTGCCTTCAAGACCCACTTACGTGAAACCAAGTAAGACTTCGAAACACTTATTGAAAGGATTGTAACACCTACGCATTAGTTTCTCTCACTCTAGTGGGGGTAGAAATGAAGAGAGACGGTGGATGCTGATGGTTTTGTTGCTGCGGTAAAGAAAAGGTCGAGGTTTGCACCATAAAAAGTCCAGTGGTGACTAGTTATGTAAGAAGGGTGTGATTGGCTAACAGTCTTCTAGAGCAGTGGGGGCTTAGTTGTTGGTAGAGCTTTCGTCCACTGACCCATATATCAGTGGTTTGGTCCCAGTTTCCACAGGGGAAAACTATTGTGTCCTTAGGCAACACATTTAACCCTCCTCAACTCCAGTGTCTCCTTAGACCTTTCACCCATTCATCAAATGGTGTGTGTCTGTGAATGGGTGAGTGGTTTGTTGATGGAAAAGAGTGCTTAAATAAATCTGACCATTGGCCTTTTACCATTTTTCTCTGTTAAATGTTTACCGTCATGACCTGGCTCTAGGCCACGACAGTAAACACAGTTCAAACCAGCACAAACACTAACAAACTAACCAACCGGTTCAGGGCAGGGGTTTAATGTGCGTGAAAACAGAACTTCCAACAGTCCAAAGTTATTGCTCACTTACTCTACCTAATGAATTCTGAGCATCTTTATTATCCACCACGATGAGTTCATTAGCGCTTTTCACACCTTTCAGAGACAAGATTTTACTGTCATGGTAAAACACAAACATTAGCAAGCCAACAGCGTACTTCCTTTTGGATGAAAACCTCTATAATTAGTTGCAAAGAGCACAAATTGGTCTTATTTTCACCCTAAATTTGGCTACAGCTCCTTTAATATTCACAAAGCTAATAATAGTGCCCTCACAGAGAATAAATAAGTCAAATTATAGTCAAATAATTCTGACTTCCTTTTTAAACCTACTCTTACCTGGACACTTTGTCGTCTCACATGCCTGCAGAAAATTAACGTTTTTGAACTCAGCTATTGGTCTGAGCTTGTTGAAGTTCACAGAGGTTAAACGAGGAGTCAGCGCCGCACCGTTTAGTGGAGAATGACAGGAATGCATTACACCAGCGCTATAGACACACTCCTCATAAGTCTGTCCCAAACTTTATTTTTTAGGTCAAAAAGAGGCCAAGCCCCAAGTAGTTTCGACCCCTCCTCCCTCCACTACACCACAGCCCACTACGACTACCACACAGGAGCCTACGACCACCCAAACCACCACAGAGGCCCCGACAACCACATCTGCACCGCCAACTACAACCACCACCAAGGCCCGGGCCGCTGCACATAAAGTCAGGGATGCAGGTAGGTTTATAATTGTCAATTCTGACTCATACTTGGCCCGGAGGAGCTTCTTCCTGCTTGTTTCCATAGAAATGCTGTTTCTTTAGCTATAATCATCCACAGTATGCATATCCCCATGGAGAATGTTCTGAAGTATGGTTTTAGCTTTCTATTTCCATGGAACTATGCAGATGACCACCTCCAGAAGGTTAAATACTGTATGGGTTAATTTTATTGATTTTTCTATTGTTTTTGTCAATGAAATTCCATTCATCTAGCCAACTGAGATAAATAAAGTCTTTGAAGAGATTATATATCAACTATATTGGTAAAGGCAAAAATATGTTAACCGTCAAGCAAATTCCAAATTCAATTTAATTTGTTTTTGTAGAGCCCAAAATCACAATTGCAGACAGACAGACAGACAGACAGACAGACGGACAGACAAACAATGAAACCGTCATCGGTCAATAAAGGCAAGCGGATTAACAATATTCACAGGAAATTAGCAGGACTGTACCAACATTCTGACTCAAGATCTGGAAATGAGTCCCACAGCTCCTGACAGGTTGCACAAGACACACACACACACACACACACACACACACACACACACACACTTACACTAAAAGCAGTCTTAAACCCCTAAATGCTTGTAAATCTGTATTTTCTCGCTTGCCATATGGACTCATTTGACTATTTCTGCGGTGAGTTTGTAGGAATAGGAATGCATCTGTAGAAAAGGCCCTACAGATGTATTTGATTACTGATATCTCTGATTCAGCCGCCTCCTGGTGCAGAAGAACTGTGTTTTGTAAATCTGTTCTGTGTGATAAAACATGTGGAGATTTTTTTCTGCACATGCTTTCTGTTTTCTATCTATATATCATGTATTCAGGCTAAATGATGACAGATGATCCTCCATAATAAAACGCCGTCATTTTTTGCCTGAATAGTTTTCATTTGCTTTACTTCAAATGCCTTTACCCTGGTGGCCCTTTTCACATGATCAGATTCACTGTATGTGGAAAACGTTGGCCGCTGCGCTCTAGAAACAAAGATTTTCATTTTGCTAAAAGTGAGTGATGAAAACCTCTGATTGCTGTTGGTAATTGGTCGGTCACAATTACAACAAATTACAACTGGTTTAGTTGAAGCTGGTGCCTGCGTGTGCATGTGATCAGTGGAGCTTTCATCGCTCTAATTAAAATGAAAATATTATCAGATCCAAACCATCTTCTCCATTTGGATAAAAGAGGGCCCCAGTGTGTAGACAATGGTGCAGTATCTAAAGGTATGTGTGTAAATGAGATGGGACGAGGGCCAGACGGTGCCCTGCCTTTCATTTTGTGTAACTTTATCTTTTCGGCGTCTCCCTCTTGCCGTGTCTCCCCATCCAGGCAGCAGTCACCCGTACTTTGCCTCTGTGGCAGAAGTGAGCACAAGTAAGTAGGTCCTGAACTGACAGGGGTCAAGCATGGTTTACATTTGGCCTGATGGGGGCATGAAGCGGTGTGAAAATGGTGCTGGGATTGCATGGCTGGTCTCGGGAATGAACCTTTAAGCTTCATTTGATTGTAATATTCTAATCGAGTGGAGCTGTAATTCTAATGATTCTAATGATTAAATGTGTTTAATTGCATAGTCCTGGTTTAGGATTGAACAGGGTCATCTTATAACCAGAAGATTTGGGGTTTGACGCCATCTCAAATACATACACTCATTGTTTCCTTGGATTGTGTCCCATATTAATAGGAGTGTGAGTGATTGTTGGTGGTCAGAGAGACTATTGGTGTACATTGGCAGTCACTTCTCTGTCAGTCAGCCCCAGGGCAGCGGAGACTGCAGAATTGTACAGTTTTTACCAAATGTGAACAAGATGCAGTTCAGGAATAATCTGTGAGTGATAAAAATGTGCCCTGTTTCACTGGCCTCGGAGCTCTGCGGGTTCAGGCGAGCTGCAGGTCTGTGGAAAGAATTAGCAAGTAGTCTATTTACCCCAGACACCACAGCGCTCTGAAGTGGTTTTCAGATAATTAGAGGAGTTCTTAGCTGTTATCTCGTTGCTAAAAACATACAGAAACACCCCGTAGCTAGTGTAAATCCAGCCAGGCAGATGCATTATTTCGGCCAGTGAACTGAGTTGCATGATGTTTTATGATGGTCCGGTGGGTTTTCTTTTAGCAAGAAGTGTGCATGTGTCTTGCTGTGGGTCCTCTCTTACTTCATGCATGTATTTGGTGAATTGGTGAATAAAAATTCCCTTGTGAGCATATGTGAAACTGAATGCTTCACAGTGTATGTTTCAGATTTGCAACCAAATTTACTATTGCCCATAAATGAATCGACATCTTTTAGCTGTTTCAAAGATGTATGTCCTCACCAATTCTGCCCTACAAAGACCGTAAGATCACGAAATACATCATTCAGCTGAGCACTAAGACAGCTTTCAAGTGGAGGCCAAGTGTGCTGTCACATTACACTTACAGTGAGCAGATGTTACAGAGGAGTCTGGATCATTAAAATTACGAGCTCTATGATATTCCTTAACACAAGACAATTATAGTCTCGTGTTAAATTACAGTTTGACCTTTCTCATAAAAGTCGACAGGAAAAAATATTATTTCCAACGAACATAACAAGGGGCTTTCTTGGGCCCCACAATGAGGAAGAAAATTACTTTAGGAAATCATCACTAAAAACACTTTTTAATGATTCAATTTGTGAGATGCTTCTACTTCACTTCTATGAGTCTTTTGAAGTAACTGTACTTTAACATAATCCATCCTTGAGAGAAGATGCATTTAAGGTGCACTTTTCAGGTGGAGGATCAGCAATGAAAACACCATAAACTACATTTGAAAACACATCATTTACACATGATTTGACCATGGCTTTGTAGGGCAGAAAAGCACGACTTAAAGTGCCACTATGTTAAAAGTGAATTACTGCACATTGTCCACATTTTGTCTTAACACTACCCGTGGTACAGGACAGTCCCAGAGCGGAGCAGGGAAGAGTCCTGTTCAAGGTAGGTCACTCCTGTCAGTGTAAGTACATCCTTTACACCTCAGACTAAATTATGACTAAATACAAACATTTTCCTAAAGTGTTCAGAGGCGGAGCTTATCCCAGCCGCTTCCCACAGCGAATCAGTGCAGGTAAAACAAGCTGAATCAATGCTTTCAAATGCATCGTGGAACTCTGCTTTGCTAATTATATTGTCCGCATGGCATCTGCGCATTATACTGTTCTACTAATGTAATGTTGCTTTTGTTTTTGTGAATGTAATATATTCTAATGCCCCTTCATGTACAGTATGTTATATCAGGGACATTATCTTTGATTACCTCAAAGTCATTTTGTCTGCATCCACTTCTAAATGTCAATATGTTTCTTTTGCATGTGTATTTTAACAACTTCCTTTAATACGTGAGAAGTTATATTAAAATCTGAAAGATATTTTATGATTTCAGTTGTACTGTTAGTTTTAAGGCCCCACGTCTGCAATGAAAAGACAATTACACTATTAAAATATAATTACTTTAACTAATAAACATGGATTTGCATCTACCAGTAATACTTTAAATGAAAAGGTATTATTTTTTCCACATACTGTATATTTTGTATTTCAATCCAATCTAGATACTTTATCTTACTTGCATGCCTACTGGTTTTTAATGGTTTATTTTATAAGGCTATTCCTTGTTGTATTCTACACTAATTGCCAAAGCACATTCCTAGTCATGAAATGTTTGCTCGCTGACATTGACATACTAATTCTAATTCTGACATAGCGACTTATGACCATAAAGTGAGAGTGTTTTTAAAAATGTATTGTGTGAAAGACGCAGAGACCTTTTGGCTTTACATTTGCTGCGTGAATGTGATTCCTGTCTCTTCACCTCCACTGGGACTGCGTTAAGTAATATGTCACTCATTTTGGATCTTACAGGCCTCCGTAGACATGAGACCGCGGCGACCATCAGGAGAAACCCATCGTCTCCGGTGGGACCAGGTCAGAACCATCATGAACTCCACAAGCACAAAAATGAACACATGCAGTAGACCTACAGGTTTTGGGAACATTACATTGATTAAAATACATTTCCAGGAGACTAATAAACTTAACCATAATAACTACTTCCCTAACTTTAACAAAAACTCTAACCTTAACATATCCTAAAAGCGCACTATGTACTGCAACTTTTCCGGTGCTTGCATGGTCTACCACCACCTGCTTGTTTCCATGGAGACATTATTGCTTAGCCTTGAATGCTCCACAGTTATTTATTTCATTTGTTTTTTTATTTATCTGGGTCCATCCACATCAAAACATTAACCTACATGTTTGTCCCAGGCTATAACACAAAATATGTACCAATGGCATTAAAGGGGACATAATATGCTTTTTTATATTGAACTATAACATAAGTAGATTATATAATGTGAAGAATATAAGGTGAAAACAGTACTTTTCCAAGCCTCAGTTGCAGGACAATACAGGATTACTCAAACATACAAGAACCAAATATCCCCTTTCATTAAACTTGTATTTATGTTATTTATGCTATTTTATTTATTTTATTTATTTTATTTTATTTTATTTATTTTATTTATTTTATTTATTTTATTTATTTTATTTATTTTATTTATTTTATTTATTTTATTTATTTTATTTATTTTATTTATTTTATTTATCTTATTTATTTTATTCAAGCAATGGAACACCAGTAATTTAATAAATGTTAGATTCACCTCATGGGAATGAGATTTTTGGTCCCTACTAAGCAAAATGTCTCCACAAAGTGACGGTGTCTCCACATTTCAGTCTCCACGCGGTGATAAATCCTTGCCCAACAAACAAAGGGGGTAAAAACAGATCAAAGGCAATCTTATGTGGAGCTTGAACAAAGGTGGACATGGTAAGTTTGACCATAGAGACTCTTTTAAGACCCTTAAAAGGTTTCACCTCGGGTCGCAGATGATCCATTCCCATCCAGTTTCTCTAAAGATCCCCACTGTCAAGCTTGTCTTTTGCTACGTCCGTTTTCATCAAAGGAAAGGGGCCAAATGACGCAACCGAGTCTAGTAAAAGTCATTTCTAGCTGATGTTATTATAAAACACTTTGGATTCATGCTTTGACTTTGCCTCATGCTTAACAGATGGGAGACGTCATAGCTACAGCACCTTCTTTACGCTGCAGAACTCCAACGGGTGAAATTACCTTTAATCAGAATGTTTATTTTGAGTCGAGAAGTTTTGAGTTGCTTGGATTTATTTACTTTACATCATTAGTCAAATAAGCTAGGTTGAAATGTCCACACTAAACGTAGACAAACGTTATTGATTCACTTTATCTAAATGTAGTCTGGTTTGCTTTTTCTAACTTGTCTCAATCCAATTGTGTATTTTTCAAGCTAAACTATAGGCATAGTTTCATATTTCATGTTCAATTCTCAGTCAGAAATGTCAAGTTAAAAGGCATCTCGAAACAAGATGGTTATTATGTCATTTTAAGACACTTTTTCTTTTGCATTTAATCCCTCCTCACCTTTTCTCTCTGTTTCTTTTTGCCTCGAACAGCTTTTAACAGAGTCCAGCCCTCTGCAGCCGACCGCAGCCAAGCAACAGGCCAGTCCAACTCCAACCCCGGTGAGTATCTGCACGCACACAGCACACACAGAAGGACAGTCTGAGGAGATTCACAAGCGACAGAGGCACTTACTCCAACTAATGAATATCGCTCTATTCGGCAGAGTTTGGGAAAGGAACGCTTTTGTGCTCGAGTGATGGGTTTCAGAGACTTTGTGAACAATTCTCACCAGCTTTCTGTTTGATATTGGTCAGGCATGCTTGGTTACTTTGGGATTTATTGCACAGAAAACATTATAGTGTGCACAGTGCAGTGGGATATCGTGTCCTCTTAGAATTAGGGTTCTGTCTGTCTTATTCATATATTCAAAACTACAAACACTTAAAGTTCAAGGGCAAATGATTACCAGTACATTTTCCCATCAGAATGTGGACCGTGAATCAAAATGCTTCAAACACAAAACGATACGTCATAGCACTTCCACAACTGTACACACAAAGCTTTTTATCTTGGACTTGAGATCAAACCATTTCTGTCATTGAACATCCTCTGACGGCCACATCTGGTCCGGCCTCTGTCCTGCTCGTAAACATTTGGAGAGATGGAAGTTATACCAAGTGACCCAAAAACGCAAGATCTGCCCCAGAATATCGCAGGCTATTTAAAACCCAGTTTAGGTTTGGCTCATAGTGAAATGGTGGTTCGATTTAGCCTCTGGTATGCTAACCGATAAAGCCCTAGAATTAGACTGCACTGCAACTGTTCAGCTGACTAAACGTTACATTACAGAGTAGTGGCTTATCTCTTATTACTTAGAAAACCTAATGCAACACAAACATGGCTTTTCATTAAGTATTGAAGTTGAGTATTGAAGTATTGAATTGATTGCAGAGCTTGACTGTGAGTCAAAATATAATATTGGAATCAGACAGATAATGCTCTATTATAATACTTGTAAGTCAACACGTGTTTTTTTTTTTTTTATGTTGAAGGCTTAAAATTTACTCAAGTTTTCAAAAATGTTAGTGCAGTACAATTATAAAAGAAAAATACATATATTTTTTTGCAAATGAGCTCTTCCTTTAAAATCCAGTTCTTTTTACAACGTAGAACATCTTGACTGTTTTTAGAAAAACAAGACGTTTCGAATCTCATCCAAGAGGCCATCTTTGTTTAAAAAAAAACAATATTAAAGAAAGAGAGTGAATCCCTCTTTAAACAGGAATGAAGGTTTAAGGTTTTATTTTTGAAGCCATGGGGCGGGGTCAGCCCTGCTTCAGATACTATTCATCAGTGATGGGGGAGCTGCATCCAACCTACAATAGGATTTCGATAGCCCATGAGAAGATTGGTTTCAAGTTTCAACTGTAAACCGATGATTATTATTACGATATTTATCCTACTCTGAATAGGATAAATATCTGAGCTCTCAGACTAGATCCACAGATTGAGAATGATTCTTTGATAAGAGTTGATACTAAAAAGTATCACGTCTAACACTGACTCCCAAATCTTAGCTTGCACTTTTTAACTTCGGATATGCGTCTGAAAAATGTGTGTGACTTCTGGTTTGTGATGTGTTACTTTTTTGAGGCCCTCAGAGAAATTCCTAGAGTGTGAGGTGAGGAGTTCAGGTCACGATCATTAACATAAAAGTTTCAGGATCAGACAGATAACTTTGTCTTTAGAGTCTTTTGGAAAAGGTAGCGTGTTTTTTAATGTGAAATGTAAGATTTACGACTTTCCATTCACAGTCACTGTCTCGCTGCTCTGCACAGATGTTCAGAGTTACAACAAAGTGTTTAAGTCTTTACAATGAGGCGTAGATCTTACTAATGAGACTATAAGACAATAATAACTCTTTGAGTTATTATGGCGCTATTACCACCACCTCAAAAACTAAAATAAGAGATTTAATCTTCTTCATAACAGTAAACCTAAACCTAAATTCAGAATGAAAATTACTTTCGGATGAATGTTGAAACGTCTTGATTTTTAAAATATTGTCCAGAGATGACAACCTTTGAAAGATTTTAATCTTTTTTAGGATGGATGATTCCTGGATGAATGAGGGATTACACCGACAGTTAAGCTTAATGTACTTCTTTTTTTTTGCAATTTGTTGTGCAGGCTGTAGTAAAACTCACTATACAATAGGGTTTCAGCATGAATGGCACGAGATCCATGGAGGAAAAAACAAAAGTCATCTTGTTGTAGGAACTGTGAGGCTGTCTACAATTTGTCTGCTCAGAGATGTTGGAACCACTTGGACAAAGTTAAGGATGGACATTAGGGTCAGGGCTATTCTGTATTTCCAGGAGAAGCAGCAGAAGTTCTTGTGGGTGTTGTAGAGGATGGAGGAGGTTTGGATGGACCACTACTGTCGACTACAGGGAATTATAGTGACATTCTCGTGTCTCCCACGCGTTTGTCTGGAGTGGGTCCTGGGGCCAAGTCTAGTTGGAATAATAATTTTTTAAAAAGGTATTGATGTGTTAAATATTTTACATATATAGTATATATTCACCTTTAGGGATAATAGTCTTATCTGAATCTCCAATGGTTTTCTACCACATAAAGAGGATATCTGTACCAAATGTTGTTTATCTGATACAGGTGTAGGCCTCCATCATGCAGCACTGCTTAGCTACCGCACAGCAACAGCAAAACACCAAACAGACTTGTGAGCAGTCCCTGCTCTGCTCCAGCAGCAGTTCCTCCAGAGCTGACCTATGGTACAGTGGACACTGTCTGCAGGCCCAGGGCTGATGCTTCATGGGCAGTGCTCAAGGGCCTCATCTATAAAGGATTGCATAGGAATTTTGAACAAATGCATACTCTAAGTGGCCTCTAGAGGCGTACGCCACGCAAATACCTGATTTATAAAAACTCCATGTGCTGTGCACCACACACAATCTTGCAAATACAAATCTGATCTTCAGGAATTTAGCCTTGATCCAGTGATCTACAATGTAAATGGCCTGAACTGTCCGTGACCTCGTGACCGCTGTGATCACTGAAGTGTTGGTGAATGAGAGCGTTAAAGTGGATCACATGAAAGCACCTGTGTCAATAGAAAAGACAACAGCACTGTCCTCTATGGAGCTGAGCACATCTGAGCATTGTCCCGTCCACACTGTCCCTGGTTTGACTCTGGCTTTGTCCAAACACATCTCTGCTTCACTGGACCTCAGGGTGGACAGCTCACGACGGATGGGAACGACAGGCTTGCTCACTGTTGGCGATGCAGAGTAAATTCCAAATTGACTATCAGATGGCAAATATCTTCGTTTTCAGTTTGGAGAGAAGGTAACCTGTCAAAAATACTTCAGGTAGATCAAGAGTTGTGAAGAGAGGAAAGAGAGAAGTTTTTTTTTACCAGCAGTACAGGACCTGGAGGCAACATTGTGGTGGTTTTGTTCATTGAAGTCGCCCATGCTCATTGAGTATTATAACCTTTGATGAGGTCAGACAGGGAGATGGAGGTGAAAGTGGTAGTGCAATTTACCTATCACAACCCAAATATTTATTATTATTGAAAATATATTAAATGCTCTGTTCCACTGAACTGACATTAAAAGACAATTGCATCTCTGTCATGATGCAATGTATACAATCATTTAAGTTGTAAACAAATTTGTCAGCACAACTCATATGCTCCAAAAATGTTTTTTTCAACTTTATTTGTTTATTCCTGCACACTCCTTTTAGAATGGATGTGCGTGTCTTACTTTTTATTCAGTGACTATATGCTGTAAGTTAAAGCTGCATCAGAGCAATGCACGCTGTCATTATCTAGTTATTAAACACTTTATCTGTACAAACTTCAGAAAGAGCCATGTGAGTCACTATGACACCGCTCAAAAGTAACACCATGTCTATAAATATACCTATAAATCAGTTCTCACTTTTTGCCAGTTAATGTTGCAAACGCATCAGTTTTACGATATTAAAAGCCTTACAACCAAACGAAATGGCAAGTTTGTGTATTTGTGGGATACATATACATTTTCCTTCTTCAGAAATGTATAGCATGTGAAAGACTATTTGCTATGGATGTACGTAGCATTGTCTGGACATTTTACATCCATACAAATACCACGAGTTTGTTTTCTCTACAAAACGTGTCTAGGTCTGAAAACAGAAAAGCTCTCAGAGGAAAAAGCCCAATGCCTTCAGTCCCGTTTGAGTGTGTGTTTAAGTGTAAGGCGGGACATTGTGCACCTTCTCTCACTGTCCCGACGTGGCAGCAGAGGAGGTCACAAGCTCGCCCCCTCCTCGTGCCCTGCTCTGTCCTCTGTCCTCTGTCCTGAAGGCGGCTTTTTAATCTCCCTCTGCACAGCTTTTCCCAGAAGGGAGTGGGCGCCCCCCTCCCACCCTCGGCCCGATTGGTTTCCTGGAGCCAGGCGTCCCGCAGGTAACAAGGCAAACAACTTACCTCTGAATGGACGCACTAACACCACCGCTTCATTCATGCACTTCACGTATTCGATTATATACAAGGATTTTAGGGGTTTCAAATATAGTTTACAAAATAATACATGCAACTGTGAATGGAGTGCCAATATTTCTATAAACCTGATAAATATTACTCCAGTATAGCTACAACTTATTAAAAAAAACAGATGTTGATAATTCACATGATGCTTGCCCAAGCTTTTTGGTCTCACATTCTGAGTTTCACACCTTTAATTAAAAATCCATTTACTAGTTTATTGCCGGTCATAACTATTATTATTTCCTGTTTTAATGATATTCATAAAACATTTAAGGAAAAAAAACAGTGTATAGATGATATTTGTGCCAACACTATCCTACAGAAATAATTTTAAGGATGCAAAACATACTGCAAATAACATTTTATATAAATTTAATTCTGCCTATCTTTTAAATCTGAAATCAGTCCCTGTATTCCTGGTTGGGAAACATTGATCTACTCTATACCTATTCTCCATCAGGGCACTTTAGACAGTATCAATAGGCAGAGGGTTGACTATTTCACTTAACGTACTTGAGACTTTCAAACAAGGATTTGGTTCCTCCTCGAATCAGATTAAAAAGGGTTTGGCTATTTTCAGTAATATATGCTTTAAGAATCCATTCATATCCATAGTGGCTCAGCTGTACAAACATCAATCCAATTTCAAATATCTGGAGCCAATATTGTAATAATGTAAATATAAAGAACAATTTGTGAACTGGTTGAACCTGATTCATTGCAAAGCGTTTTTCAAGGTCCCCTCAAGTTTTAAGAAAACAGAGCCATGTTTTTTTTGTCATTGTCCTTGGTGCTTTCACCGCAAGTATGCACAATGGAGAAGCAGGCCACACAGTTTTAGAGTCCTGGATCTGTTCTCAAACTAAAGTAAAGAAACAGATCAGTAATACTTTCGACAGGTCTCCACAACATCCTGAGAATAGTTGGCTTATGGAAGTCGGACTTCAGATTCTATTTCAAAACACATGTCATTCTACAGTAAACGCTTACCATAGTTTAGTTTCACACTCAAAATGCTCATATTCAATACTTTTATAGACTGACCACTCACCTCTGTGCGTTCAGATGTAAGTTATTCCGTCCCTGACTCAGGATACTCATGGACGGAGACCTCTGAGACAGCGGACGTCCCAGGTAAGTCCACACCACGTCCCGGGACACGTCATGTACAATTACACTGCATGAGCAGGTGGGTAGAGGGCACAGTTACTTCAAAGTGATTTCTTTCTTAGTTTGGATCAGTTTCATAGCAAAATGAAATAAAATTCTGCCAACTGGACAAACTTTGTAAGAGTGAAGACGTTTTGCCACTAAACCAAGTTCCTTTAGATATGTTTGTGGTAATGATTTGCCTTTTTGTTTTTATATAACTAGCCAATGTTTAATTTTTTATGTTTTAATTAATACAGGACGTTTTTAGACTCTACCCACCTTTAAATGATGCATGTGTGTGTCATTGCATGTAATGGTTCTGTACATAAGAGTGTTTGTAGAATATAGTTTCTTTTGGATGTTTATCACATGCCAACAGCCTGAAATATGCCAAAAAACTGTGATTTTTAAACTGTCCACAGTACAAGTGCGACCAGTAAAATATCTAGGACTTGAAACACCACAAATGTGTCACTAAACCATGTCTGACTCCCGATCAAACCTTGTCTACTTTTGCACAGTCGCCAAAATTTGGACATAAGTGTCCAAATTTTGGCGACAAATTTGGACATAAAATCTGGACTAGACCCGGACTAAACCGAGAGCGACAAAGCGAGAATACATTTGCAATAAAACTGGGCTAGTTTTATTGCAAATAAACGCTTGGTCCAGGACTATTCTAGGACCACCAGAACAATAGCGGTCCTTGAACTACAGTTTGAGAATCACTCATGTTGCAGGTTTGTAGTTTGCGCATGTTGTAGCTGCTTGGTTTCCACTGGTCTGGCATTGGTTGAAGACTGGGTCAAACCAATCCAAATCATGGGAACGTTTGGGCGGCCATTTTGATAGTTGGGATTACTAACAGCTCTGAAACATCCTCCTCCAGCTCGGGATCAAAGGCCTGATTTCTCTGACTTTGAGCGCTGGTATTATAACTTTGGACCCTACCGTAAGTGTCTTTTCTTCTTAGTTACTGGGGAGTCTCAAATTGTGCAAACGTTTCAGACAGTGGCAGAGCTTTACAAAATGGTTGATTTTAATGACAAAAAAGTTGGAAAATCAAACAATGGTCAATAAAACACAAAGAAATTAACCAACTTTCTTAGGAAACAAGCAAATTATCTTTCCTTCTCGGCAAGTGTCTATGCCAGCTGCTGTTGGGCAAGAGACTAAATTCACACAATTAAAATTAATAAAAAAAATCAGTATTTACCATCTTAAAATCCTTAGATTATATAAGTTATATATACATATAATATAAATTCAAGTAAATTGTATAATTTTGATACGTTGCAGTGATGGTTGGCTGCTTTAGCATAGGTCAATTCATCCAACATGCTTCTAGTATATAGTATAGTAGTAGTATGTATCTATTCCTTTCTATAATTATTATTATTTATTTATTTTTCATTGTCTATCATTTGTAAGTTTATTCTGATTTTACTTTTCTCCACTTGTGTCTTGAAACCCTGTCTGATACTTTTGCACAATACTCATATACTTTTGGTGGTATTTTAAACAGGGAGTGTCACATGTTGTGTCCTTGCCACACACATTGTCTTTGTTTGTGTTTCATTTTAGAAACACTTTCAAGTTCTTATCTTTCGTTCTTGGGTGTGCCTGCCCTGTGGTCTCAACTGGGCTGTGGGCTCATTTATATCCATGTCCAAATGAAAGGATGCAACGTATTTATTATTTTTGTCAGATCTAACTTGTAATACAGCTACTTTACCAAAACACAAAAGCCTATCCAAGCAGCCCTCAATGTTACAGATTACAGAGAGTGTTTTTGCATCTGTTTGGCGAGGCGGCTTGGCACAAGGAGAGCCCTGGTTTGGAAAAACAAGGTGGCCAAAACCCTCTGAACCACATAAACGCCTCCACGCGTCCTGTTCGATCAAACGTGGAGACTATGAGTTGTTACATCTGCAGAATGTGGCATCGTTGCAAAGCTTAGGTCTATTTTTACAGTGTCGAGATCGTTTGACGCAGACGGGAATCGCAAAGTGTCGCTGGACTCAACCCAGACTCGAGGTGAGCCGTGGAAATGACAGTAACTCATGTATTATGCAAAATAACTAATCACATCATATTTAATTTTAACATTACATCATCATCATCATAAATGTTGGTTTGATCTAAGTGTTTTCATTTGCTTATTATCAAGTCATTACTTCTACAATATTCAATTATGTAAAATGTGTTAAATATCCTTTATTTCAAGCAACAAAATAAAAAAAAAGAATTGAGAATAATTTTCTATAGGTCGAAAAATAATCGTCATTATCTGGATTAAAACATACAGCAAAACATAACAAAGATATAACAAAGATAGTGGCATTATTAAGCATATACGTCATCATAAAAATAAATGAATAAATAAATAGTTATATACTGAACAAAAATAGACTTTATTTGTAATATTCTCTTTTTTTTTCGAAACCTTTGGCACATTTTTGTCTTTATAAGTGTAAGGTATCGCTTTAAAATAAGGTTACTTTGTAAACTATTTATGAAGCATTAATAAGGACCAGTTATTTTTATAAGCACTATAAGCATTTAGAAGCATCTATCACTTGGTTCAGTTTAATAAGCATTGTATAAATACAGAAAACACATTTTAACACATTTTACTTTAAACACTAACCATGTTTAAAGTATTATAAGCCATCTACAAATGCTAGTAAATGTACGTAAGTAAAAACATCCTGGTTTATCTGTCTCTGTAAACACAATATCCTAGTCCAGAATATCGTGTCATGTTTCCTGATTTCTTAAAGTGGGTGCTGTACTGAGCATGTGCAAACTAAAGAAACCCACAGCTAATTTCCCAAAACGTTTTACCAGGGCTTTTTTTGTATAATTTTATCCTCATAAAACATTAAAGCCGTCTACTGTAAAATACAGCCAACTTTTGACACCAAACTCATTTCTGTGACTGTATTTTTTTGCACTCCATATTTTTCCACTTAATAATAACTGATGTCACTATTATTTATTTGAATGTTTCTTGTCCCTCTGCTGTTTGAAACAAGCTAAAAAGTCATATGTTAGTGAAGTTACATGTTCATCTCATCATGTGTTGTTAAAAATCTCAAAACAAAAATAGAAAAAGTAGTTTTACAAGTCAATTAATCGCAAAAATAAAGGGTTTGGGTTAAACTACTACTACAATTTTCATTATAGTTACAGCCCGAATGCCTTTATTGGTTTGCTAACATCATTAACACGCAGCGATCCAACTTGATGTCTGATCTGCCTCTGAATTATGGTCCATTTTGGTCTCAGCGTGACCTCAATATGGTAACGACGACACCAGAGTCAAACCAGTACTGACCTAAACAGTAACATATCATTTTGTGAGTTTAAATAAGATGTGGCCTGTCTATTGTTTTAGTGGAGCCAGTGGATGTTTGGAAGCCGGACATCAGCCTTTATGAATCAGGTAAACCTCTTCCTCGCAGTGTTTGTTGTGGTTTAAATGCTTTTCCGGCTCACTTTTGGTCACTGCTGCTACCCCCAAGCACAGGGTTTTGGTATTTCTATCCTTAACCTGTAATTGGAAGTATCAGTAGTCCAAGTTAAATGCTAAAACTCTCCCACTTAGTGAAATTACATTAAAACCAATGCAAATTTTGGGATTTCTGGAAAGTGGATGACGGAAGCAGCATCAAAGGTCTTTCATGTATCTCTGCAATTTTAAACCAGACATCACCCTGACCCAGAACATCTTCATTTCATTTAGTAGGAAGCACGTAGAGCCACCGCCATTTGATGTAATTGTGTTTTCGTACTGGCAATTTGCATTCTTTTTTTAGGGTTCAATTTGAGAGAGCCAGAGCCTATTCCCAGAATCCCAGAACCAGTATCACAAGGAGATCCAAGTAAGTTCACAGAGTTTATTTTTAACCTTTTTATGGCTGTTGGAAATCGTTAACCGCTTATGAATACATCGTCTTTCTGCAGATTGTAAGGTGGACATGGTCTTCTTGATGGACGGAAGCTGGAGCATCGGAAAGCGCAGGTTTAAGATCCAGAAGGACTTCTTGGCTGAAGTGGCACAGACCATAAATGTGGGCGTGGCAGGACCAATGATGGGCATCATCCAGTACGGGTACGAGACAAACTCCACAATTTATCCCAAAGCATCCAAGAGTCCAGGCTTTTCTGTCACACAGTGAATAGACAACACTTTAAGAATAGCATCGGTCGGTTTTACATGTGAGGGATTTTCAGTTCAAACTTACTTTTAGCTGATAAACATTTGAGTAAGTTTTCTGGCACAGTTTTAACACTAAAGGAAAAATGCCATACAAGATATACAATATGTGCCCTAATTTTAGTTATATTTATTGTATTGATTTTATGTGTTTGTTCTGTTTTGTGTGTTTGTTTTGTATTTTTCTGTGTTTGGAAAAAAAAATGAAAAATAATACTTTAAAAATGAATTAATAATGATAACAATAATTAATAAATAATGTCCAGATACAGTCAATGATGCGACATATTAGGGGGCGTGGTCTAGTGTGAGGGAAATTCTCAGTTCATTCAATAAGAAACACATTTTTTTCCCTCGTCTAATGCGTTATTATTTCAAGCACGATTAATTCTGTTCGAGTCCCAACTGCGTCTTAATGGAGGTTGTTTACGTATCATTACCTCAGAAAAGTACATATAAATTTGTCTATTCACCACTTTATTCTTCTCCATTTCTGTGTGTCTGTATTTGGTACAATATGTATACTTAAGTCAGCGTTTGCTCTTGTAGTTGTTGAACAGTTGGTGACAGAGCAGCTCTTCTACATTGAAATGAATGGATTGGTTCCTGTATCTATAGTCAAAACATTTAAAAAGTAGGCTAATAAAAATGATACTTTTCTTACACCTAAATTTGTGATATTGATTTGAAGTAACAGTACTACAATATGTTTTAAATGATTGCAACCAAATAGAGATAGAAGAAAGGTATTTTTTTCCATGTCTTATAGAAAATGAAGGAGACACTTGTGAGTTACATTTAGAGAAGCTGCAGTTCCAAAAAGTTGTTCTATAATGAAGCAAAAATCTAAAATATAACATTATTTATTATATTTGTGTCAAAATCTCGTCTTGTCTCATTCTCGTCTCTTGGGAAATGTGTCTCGTCACATCTCTAATCAATACACATTCATAAAGAGACGTTGAAACACCAGAATGATTTCCTGATTTCCATGAGTTTCTTTCCCTTCAGAGATGACCCGGTGACAGAGATCAGCCTGAAGTCGTACTCCAGCTCCAGAGACGTGAAGTCGGCGGTGGATAAGATCGTCCAAAAGGGAGGCCAGTCCAACGTGGGTGAGTGTGCACTGTCATCAATAAACTCTGCAGTAAAACCCGACAAACGCTGGTGTGAAAGTCAAACACTGCCACTTATCGCAAACCGTGCGGCACTGGCACATTTTCACATGCAAAGATACAATTAAAGCTA
The DNA here is from genome assembly GCF_026437365.1 of Eucyclogobius newberryi. Classification (NCBI taxonomy): domain Eukaryota; kingdom Metazoa; phylum Chordata; class Actinopteri; order Gobiiformes; family Gobiidae; genus Eucyclogobius; species Eucyclogobius newberryi. Next base: position 10,515,904 of record NW_027316500.1, on the reverse strand, counting down.
AATTTGCTTGGAGATACTGTTGGCTAAATTACAGTTCTGCTCTGCAACGTTGTGTTTTTCTTGAACGTTTTTTTGCCCGAGACTCGAGCGGGTTGCCTTTGCGATCCTCAGGGGGTCAGGTTTTGTTTGCCCTATGTCCAGTGCCACATGCATCTTTACAACTTGCTAAATTTTGCTTTTCTGATTCAAATAGTGTCTTGTGCGCTCTGTAATCAGCGCAGGGCGAGAGCCACCAGAGACCACAGGACGGACTAAATGATAGGATGCCACGTACTCTGCTGCGTTTTACAGTGAGAGAAATGCACTTTACATTGTTATATATATGTTTACAATTCACTCGGTGGATGTTTTCGCACAAGACTTGTAAATGTTGCCCAAGTTAAGGACAATGGGTGTTTTGCTATTTTAAAGGAGACATATGATGCTTTTTCCAGGTACTTCGCATTGAACTGTGGCATAATTAGATCATCATTTTACATTTTATTGGTTATAAACAGCAATATTATTGATCTAAAATGGCTTAGTTATAGAAACAGGTCCATTGACAAAACTGTGAAACTGATAAGCCCCGCCTTTTCATAGTTAAAAGAGTTTTAGAAATCGTAAAAAGCAGCAGATTACATGTTTTTATCTTTGAAAAGCAGCTAAAGGACATTTAAGAGTCCAATTTCAAATAGTCACAACTAAGTACAGTGATGTGGGCAGGGATAGGGGGTAGGTGAAAACAGGATTTTTTGGAGCACTGGAGTTCTCAGTTGCAGGACGATACAGGATTAACTCAAACATGCAGGAATCAATGAAAATACAACTTTGAGGAAACTAATGATGAGGAAACACCTTTGTGACATGGTTAAGCAAGTTGATCAAGCATAATATGTCTCATTTAAAGTTTTTTTTATAGTGCTTGTTTATTTGTTTGTTTGTTTGTTTGTTTGTTTGTTTGTTTGTAAAATGACTCATCACTTGCAGAGTAGACAGCAGTTAGAATTTCAGCCTCACAATAAGAAGGTCCTGGGTTCGGTGTGTGGAGTTTGCATATTCTTCCTGTGCCTGTGTTGGTTTCCTTTTCTCATCTGGGGCCAGTACCTGAAAATGAGATTCCAAATCACAGTGGGACTCTTAATAAATAGATAAATAAAGAATAAATACCTCTACTCAGGTCTTCAAGGTAAGACAAGGCAAGAAGAGCACAATTTGTACACAAAATAATTCAAAGTGCTTTACACAACAGGAAAAGATGCATTAGAATCACAATACAAACAGATAAAACATATATAATCATTATAAAAGTAGCTTTAAAAGAGAAGAGTGCAGATCAATCCTTTCAGTCATAGCATGCACGGCTGAACAGAAATGCTTTAGACTAGATTTAAACATAATGTAGTAGAAACCTGTCGCACTTCTTCAGATTTTAGCTCTACCAAACTGAAACACTGATTTTTCATTGCTTTTATCTTATCTCAGGATTAAATACACACTAAACCAAACCTGAACCAAGAGACTAAACCAAAAGAATAAGGACTGTACCAGGTCTAAACCAAGAAAAAAATGGTCTAAAACAGGACATAACCAGTGCTAAACAATAGTTAATAAAGCGCTATCAAGATATTAATTTGGAACCTCATGCACACAATTGAAATTCTCATTTATCCAGACATCTGAACAGATTTATACACCTAAAACATCTCAGACTGCCCTTTCTGACTTTACCTTCAAAACATCCACCATCACTTTCTTGTGTGTTTGTTGCCCCCTTCTGTCTGAACAGGGAAGGCCCTCTCCTACATCAATAAGCTGTACTTCAGTGATGCCAACGGGAACCGAGGAAGCGCTCCTAATGTAGCCGTGGTCCTGGTGGACGGATGGCCCACAGACAAAGTGGAGGAGGCGTCCAGACTCGCGCGGGAATCAGGGATCAACATCTTCTTTGTGACCATCGAGGGACCGGATGAGAACGAGAAGCACAACCTGGTGGAGGCCAACTTTGTGGATAAGGTAAGAGGAAATGCACTTGTTTCCTTCACAAGTGGGTAAGAGTGGTCAGACATACTAAACACAAAAGGTACGTCTCCTCAAATTATTTTTGGTCAATCATTTGACAAAAGGAAACTATCAAGCTCCTGGGAATTTAAAACATAAAAATAAAACTGTAACCCACGTATTTGCTGTCAACTCAACCATTCTAAGATGAATCAGGGTCAGTTTGTGCTCCATATCTGCAAATAAAAAATAAGTCTAAAATTCATACAATTTAAAAAAAAAAAAAAAAAAAGTCCCTAAATTTAGTTTTTAGTGATAGCTGAAATGGAAATTGTGCTCAATCAACAGTTCATATCTCCCAACAGCAGCTTTACTCCTCCTCGAAGCCTATTTATCCCAAAATCTTGGTAGTATTATAGATCTCTTTCTTTGTTCAGAGCTTGTACTTACAAGTAAATCAGACATTAGAGGCCAAAACTGTCACTTAATAAATACAGAAGTTTACATCAAATAAGATGATAAAATAAAAGTGTGTTGGAGTGTGGCAGAAACCCGAAAGGGCTCAACTTTTAGGCCACACACCTACAATTTGTTTATTTTGCAGGCTCAAATTGACAGAAAAGCTTTTTTTGCTGCAGAAACCGCAGTCTCAGCTTCACAGAGCCATGTGTTTATACTTCTAGTCCTAAAGGTTCAGAAACAGCTTCAAATCTAACTGTGGGTCATTTTAGTCTAGCTGGAGGGCTATTTATTAAATAACTAGCCCTCCAGCTAGACTTCTATTATTATGAATCAAATAATGTGTCTAATTGGTTAGGAGAAAGATACTAACTTATTCCCTTTAAATCTTTAAATAGAAAGTTTAAAAAAAGTATCCATTCAGGTAAAGGCTTTTAGTATTAAGTTAATGTTAGTTAGTGAATGATATAGGACTACATATACAGTCCAAATACTCCACACAACTGCACAACAACAACAACAACAACAACAACAACAACAACAACAACAACTCAAAAGCACAATTTTCATCTTGGTATTACATTAGTGATCATTCTTGTGAGCTACTGTCCAAGTAACTTCCCTTGTGGATCAATTAAGTTTATCTAAGTCTAATATTAAGACCTCTTTGTGGCTAGAGTTATATTCAAATCATTTTTTTGCAGTTTATAGCAGGTTTATCCCCTGTTTAAGGTTCTATACACTTGGTTTGTTTTAGTCTGTACGTGGCCTTATCAATATGTAATTTGAGTTGTTGTAGACGTGTGGCTAAGATAATGGACTAAAGTAATTACAGTGAAATACAATGTAATTAAAGCGTACATGTCGTGCCTCTTTGTTCCAGGCTGTGTGTCGCACCAATGGCTTCTACTCTTTGCCCGTGTCCAGCTGGTTCGGCCTGAGGAAAGCCGTGCAGCCTTTGGTGAAGAGAGTCTGTGACACGGATCGTCTCGTCTGCAGTAAAACCTGCCTCAACGCCAACGACATCGCCTTCGTCATCGACGGCTCCAGCAGCGTCGGCACGGGAAACTTCCGCACCGTTCTGGAGTTTGTCGCCAACGTCACAAGAGAGTTTGAGATCTCGGACACGGACACAAGAGTGGGAGCGGTGCAGTACACGTACGAGCAGAGGCTGGAGTTTGCGTTTGGACAGTACAACAACAAGGCCGAGCTGCTGAACGCCATCAAACGCGTCAACTACTGGAGCGGCGGGACGAGCACGGGCGCGGCCATCACCTTTGCAGCCGAACAGCTCTTCAGCAAATCCAAACCAAACAAGCGTAAAATCATGATCGTGATCACAGACGGGAGGTCCTACGACGACGTCAGGGCTCCAGCTCTGGCCGTGCATCGCCAAGGTGAGCACTGCACTCAAGGGCCGGCCGATCGGAGGCACAAATCTAACTGTGATCCCACAAAAAGACCAGATTATGCGTCTGATAATTAAGATAAGATAAGCCTTTATTTGTCCCACGATGGGGAAATTTCAGTGTTGCAACACAAAGTAGGTACAGAAGTAAATAATAAAGAACAGATAACTTATACAAAATTTTAAAAAACACAATTAAATCTGAGACAATTAAATCTCCGCATTGGTTGATACAATGTTGTCTAAAAATACAATTAAACATTTAGATAATGTAATGTAATTTTCCTGATGCGGTTTTATGTCCTCATGAACAAACTTATGTATTCTCTTTAGGGCAGGCCACAGAAAAGGGTCCATACATCTAATTGGAGAAATGTATTGATCTGAATTAATCTGCTATCAATGGCAGAAATGATTGCTGTTTTATGCAAGTTAAATGAGGAAGTTTACGGTGCCCTGAACAAAAATATTGGTCAAGTGGCACGTCTCACGTCTGGTGTGTTTGTGTCCAGGTGTGATCGCGTACTCCATCGGCATCGCGTGGGCGGCTCAGGACGAGCTGGAGTACATCGCCACAGACCCCGATAAAGAGCACTCCTTTTTCGTGGACGAGTTTGACAATCTGTACAAATATGTGTCCAAAATCATTCAGAATATCTGCCAGGAGTTCAACTCTCAGCCCAGAAACTGAAGAGGGGCGACAGCAGACTGTACAGAGACAGAGGAGGAGCGCGTGGGACGTCCCAGACACTGATTGTAAATGGACTCACTCTGATGCCCACGAGGAAGTGCTGGATTGGTCTGCAGCGAGAGGATAAATAAAGTACCATCTACACACACAAAAACACCACACCAGTTGATGGGAAGGGGAAACTCTTCTTTTGTTTAGAGTCATTTTGGATCAGGACAAACACTGTTGATAAAAGCTGTAGATTGTACTTAAAATATTCTCAGCCAGTAACTCACCATGAGAATACTAGTGTAAAGAAAGAAGAAGTCATCTGTTTTCACATAGAGGATTTTTCTCATTAGATATTAAGTATTTTGTTACATCCATCCATACATAGTCCATCTTGTAGCTAAAAAAAGGTAAAAAGTAATTTATTGAAACCTCCAGCAATCATTAGTATTTTTGTTTGGGTTATTAATATTGAGTCTTGTAAAAGTCAGAGGGAGAAATTGTATAAAAGTATTTCACGCTGTAACAAAAGGTGATACAAAATAAATGAGATAACATGTATAATAATTTAAAACAAAAGTCAAATGTCTTTTAAAGCGGGGCAGATGTGAAGAACGTCTCCTTGAATAACTTTTAAACTGGTGCTTTTATATTCATTTGTATATTTCTGTGCACTTCCTGATGAGATGGCACATACTGAGGTCAAGTTACTCGGAGACTTTCTTGGTGCTGAATTTATGGATACGAATGGTTTGTCAATATATTAATAAGAGGTACTCATTTTTTACAATGTATTTTTGCTTCCAACTCTGCAGCTTTTTCCGTGGAAAATATATTTATAATTTCTCAGTTTGTAAATGTACATATTAAAATCTTCCGCAATGTTCAAATATTAATTTTTTTGTGTCGTTTTTAATAAAATTTGGAAAACTATTACTACTTTTGACTAATTTATTTTGTTTAATTTCCCAGTAGCAAAAGAGAAGAAAAATCCCACACACGCACCAGTATCTAGCCGGAAGATTAAATTGACTTAATTATTTTTCTTTTTACTTCACAAGCACCTGAACTCACCCAGGCAGAGAAAATACACGGCCTGACAAAAGCGCTCTACAATATTTATTTTACTACTCATTTTAGGAAAGAAACGGTATTTTTGATAATGTGCTTGTAAAAACCACAAAAACCTCCAGAAACACATTTTACAGCAGTTTTATTTGAACATACTTTCATATACAAACCAGTGACTGAGAAAATGGCTCATTGAAGCTGTACACACATGTACATCTCTGATTGGTGTCACCTCCTCACTCACTGTACAGTTAGCTGGACCGGTCTTCCCTCAGTGATGGTGGAGTTTGAAATCTTTACAAATAGTCCTACAGTACTAAGTTCCTGCTAAACACTGGACTACTGTAAATATCTGGACATGAAACATCACACTGAGCATGTCCACACAACGGGGGAAAACTACATAGTACAAGCCATTCAATTCAAACAAGAGCAAACTGGCCAAAATCAGTTAGTTATTCCTAAAATGGACATCTATAACCAAGTTTGAATCGCCTTTATAACCAAAATGGTTTACTTTGGACACATACGTTTGTAGCTTTATTTCTCAAGTGTACAATTAATCTAACAAACAGGCAATATATATTCCATGGTCTGTATCACTATTCGCATTGCCTTGAAACGCACAAATTAGATTTTCCAACCACACTTTGTCCAAAGGAGCACTCAAACTCACGCTGCACAGTTAAGATTTTAAGACTGAATATATATTTTGTTTATTATAAGCATTTGTAATTTTACATCCAATGTTAAAATCAACAACATTGTGACAAACAGCTCCATGTTTTTGCCGTCTCCCGTTTTCCCAAAGAACAAGCTTGTTAAAATAACTTTTCAGACCTTTTGAAACCAAAGGCACGTTTGTCAAGAAGTGTTTTAAAAAGGAAAATAAAGGCAGGCCAGCAAGCAGAGTCAGTCTGGGGAGAGCTCCGAGTGAACGCCATGATCAACTGAAGTCGAAGCCTGACGTGTGGGCGGGGCCTGAGGGGCGGGGCAGAGCTGGAGAACTCCAGTCCAGGGTTAAGTCCTGAGCCTCCAGTGGCGGAGGTGAATCTGCAGGGGGCGCTGTGGCCGTACACCCAGGCCTGCCTGGATGGTTGATGGGGGACTGAACAGTTCCTCTCCACAGATGGCCTGTTTCACTCAGGGACAGAGTCCTTCCCTTCTGCGTCTCTATTGGTCCCTGATCGAAGGAGGCGGAGTCAGAGGTCCGGGCCGCAGGGTCATACGAACACTTTTGCCAAAGCGTCTGCGCCGGCACTGGCGATGTAGCATTTAGTCGGATGAAATGCAACGTCGTGGATGGACTCCTCGGACTTCTTCCTGTGAGCCGTGAACTCCTGGATACAGGTTTTACTCTCCAGGTTCCACAGGCGAATGGAGCAGTCGTGACCTGAGCACAAACACAAGAAGATCAACACATGCAGGAGACGAGCGAAATGACCAAGAACTAAAAACTGTATTATGTGGTTTATGGGAGTGGATTATCAGGGATCAGACCTGGAGCCTTGAGGTCAGCGCTATCTCTGACACAGCTTTGATAACATCAGTCTGAGCCACAGAGGATGAAACACTTACTTCCCGACATGAGATAAAGTCCGTTGGGGTCCACGGCTAAACTAGTGACTGCGTCGAGATGAGCCACCATGGAGTGGATGAGCTTCCCACTGTTGTTGTCGTAGAACTTGATGTGTCGATCCTCCTGCGCTGTGATGGTGATGGGGAGCGTCGGGTGGCTCAGGACCTTGTTGATGTGAGACACTGTGCCTGAAGAAAAACATCAAACATTTTTTTGTCAGTGGGGCCTATCAGGGCAAATGTTACACTATTTAACAGGGGGGGCATTATGTGAAATGAAATATCCATCCATCCATCCATTTTCTACCGCTTGTTCCCTTTCGGGGTCGCGGTGACTGGAGCCTATCCCAGTGACTTTGGGCCTTAGGCGGGGTACATCCTGGACAGTGGCCAACTTGTCGCAGGGCCGACACAAATGTGAAATTAAATAGAAATGTGAAATTAAATAGAAATGGAAAATTATAAACACTCCGGGGACACTCCGGGGACACTCCGGGGACACTCCGGGGACACTCCGGGGACACTCCGGGGACACTCCGGGGACACTCCGGGGACACTCCGGGAAAAGAGACGACTAGCCTCCAGTCACAGTCATTCAAACATGTTTGAATTATAAGCCTGATTTTGGCCGTGCTCTGGTGCAGTGGCATGTTAACTGACACTTCCGCACACACGGAGCCCAGCGACCAATGAGCTAAAACATTTTATTTTTATCTTTGCAGACAGAACAATGTACGAACAATGCCAACAGCAAGGCGTATCTTCCTGCCTAAACATCACATTCAAAACCACTCACACACTACTTTTACTCTTAAACACTAAACCTCTTTTCTCCTTACATTCACTCTGCTTTACAAGTGATCCAAATGATCGGGCTGGATTATAATTACAACCTTTGACTGAAAAGAGGAGGCACTTACGTTTGGATTTACAAGAGGCTACAGCAAAGACAACTAAAGATAAATGCTCAGATTATAGTCACAGATAATAGACACATGCTGAGAGTTGTGCTACTGTAAATGCGATTAAAAGAGAACTTTGTGAATGGAGCGTGGTGCTGATCGGAGCTCTTTTGTGGAGCTGCAGATTCTACAAACGATTCATCAAAAAAAAACAGCCCCCACGAGCTCTTCCTCCGCTCTCCTCTGAGGTTTGATTCACACTAAACTGAGTCTCTCCTGTACCTAGCTCTGTGTTGGTCTCCAGATTCAGGACGAGCTGTTGAGTTTCCATGTTGAAGAGGCCGATCTCTCCACTCGCGAAGGACGTGACCAGATGAGCCGGTTCACTGCAGACCAGGTCCACCGAAGTCGGGATTCCCAGCTCTGAAGGACAGAACAAGCACTTAGACTATATACAAGACCACAACACAACAGAAAACCTAATTATCCAGAAAACTACAAGTAAACATTGAATTATCAGTTAAAAAAAGGCAGATTAAAAAGATTATACACATGCAAATCAAAAAATGTGTCAATAAATGTCTTCTCCTTTCCGCTCTTGTTCATATAAATTCTTTGAAATCCTCCCAAAATATTAATAAAGATTTTGTTCGACACAGTGAAATTACATGGCTGTCAATCAATTTCAAGTTAAGCAAAACCAACTCGACCATACGTTTTAATGTTGTTCCTCATTCTAAAATATATTCAAAAGGTAAATTGTGTTTCCTTTATAAAATGTTCTCAATCACTGTCTAAAAGCTGCAAAAAAACGTATTCATTTTTCCATAATCTAAACCAAAATTAACAAACGCGAATAAGCTTAAACTGAACTTTAATTCATCTTCCCACTATAGAAATCAACATCAAATCCATTATAGATTTCAAGGCTTTAGTTGTGCAGTAAATAAACGATAAAAGCACATCTCCAGCAGAAGGACCGCACGTATTTACAGTGGATGTTTTTTTTAAATAGTGCAACTTTCCAAACAGAATAAGTCTTTACTTTTATTCTCGTTGAAGACCGCCAGAGCAGGGGAGGTGGTGTTGTTGGCGTCCCACAGCCGCACCGTCCCGTCAGCGGAGCACGACAGGAGGCGCTGGTGAGCACCGCTGTAGACCAGGCCCCAAACCGAGTCCGTGTGTCCCGCCAACGCTCCACGCAGCACCGACGGGTCTGAGGCAAGGACACAAGGTACACAACAACTTTACCCTGAACGTCAAATGAAGGGGTGGATTTGGTTAAAATACTATAATTATAATGAGTTGTTTACTTGGAGATCTACAGGACACTACTAAATATATCAAACAAATATATATGTAGGGCGATTTGACGAAAAAGTTGGTCACATTTTTCTTCGTCGTATTGATTGAATTTGAGATATCTCCCCAAGATAAATTTGCCACAAGATTGTGCACACATGAGAGAAATGATCTTGTGAGATTTTCTTTTTCATGCGTTTTCATTTGGTTGGGACAGAAAATGGGACACGCTCTGGTGAGTTACACATCTTGAAGCCGTAGCTCCAAGAAGCAGTGTTACGATGACGGCAAAGATTTGAAAGAGAAGTAAAGACTTTGAGGCCAAAATTGGAAACCGCATTGCATAAATGTATTTATTTATTATGAGTCATTTATAGATCATGTCTGACTCTTGTCTTGCCCCAAACTTGTGTCTTATTCCATCTTGTAGAAAAAGAGCCTTTTCCCACACCTACTGAATTTTGATTAAATTCTATTTTGTCATACTAAAAACTAATGGAAAAAAGGCTTTCAATATGAACAAATAAATAATACACACTTTTAATTGAGGCCATTTAACCCCCCTAAAGACAGAAACCATTCTAATTAAATAAAAGAAAACTACACTTGCAATCATGTTGAATTCAATCTTAAAAATGTAATGCTGCAAGTATATTTACAATTATTTAAGAATATATTTTTGTTTGATATCAATGGCCCAGTGCGATGACTTTCTCAGATGTTTACCGTAGGAGTCGTAGGGGTCGATGTTTGGGTTTGGTGTGTTCCAGCACTGGATTGTCCCGTCCAGGCCTCCGCTGAAGCACTGCTCCCCTGTGGAGCTCATCACAACGCTGAACACAGCGCCCCTACAGACACAAACAGGGATTACACAGGCTGTTATTATGTGTATTCATTTGTGTAGTTTGTTTTAAAGCTGGGGAATCTGATTTTTACACTGCAAGGTCAGAAGTAGGTTTTTAAACCAGTGCAACTCAAACCAATTGGTCAGTAATATCCACATGCATTCATTTTCAGGCTCATGCAGATTTAGACCCAATTATTAAACTGGGGTGGATCACCCATGCGCAGCCAATCAGTGCGTTGCTTTTGGATTTTACTTCCGGGTTGACAAGACATAAGATACTTTATTATCAGCTGTTTTTACAAGATTCACTAATTAAAAACAAAAATACCCCAGCTTTAAGTTATCCAAGTGTTGGTGTTTTTGTACCTGTGAGCTCTGAATGTGTAGATCGGCTCCACGTCTAAAGACGCACTCCTGTGGATACAAAAGAGATTTATCATTTTTTGACATTGCCCTCAAACATTAAAAATAAAAAAAATATAAAAATTGAATCCCCTTAAATAAATCATGAATTCAGATAGATTGCAGGGAGCCGAGTGGAGACTGGCGTTTGATTAAAAAAACACTAAAGCATTAAATATGACAAGCTGCACCACAGAACATCAGTCTCTAATGTCACTGCACTTTTAACTCATCATGACCGCAGTCAAAACCCTGATAAATTGTGGGACAGAACATGTTAAAAATGGATTTCAGTAATTCCCTGAATTTTTAGATAATAATAATAATCCATCTTAGTCTGGAGTACACTGCAGTGCCAATAGGTGGAAATGATCACGAGTAGCACCTCTTATCCTTTTTTACACCTGTAATCATTCTGGTTTTAAGTCCATTATTCATACTGCCAAAAATGTTCTGGAGAGGAACTTCTACATGCACACAGTAGTATCTAAATATCTTTTACACTTTGCATCTTAACTTAAGTATATGCTAATTTCTAGTTAATTGTTTTTTGTTTTTGTTTTTATCTTTGTTTTTTTCTGTAATATTTGTTATGCTCCTGGAACTTTGCTGGTTAAATAATGATTATTAAAATTATTTTGGACTGTAATGGAGGACTTTACTTTTTGGCAGGAGCTGTTTTCTGAAGGTTCCACATTTTGAGCGTGTGGTCCTCAGAGGCGGTGACCAGGACCGGCTCCACGGGGTGAAAGGCCAGAGCCCGGATCCCGTCAAAGTGACTCCTCAACGTAAACTTGGGGTTCCACGTCTTCCTCATGGCGTCCTTGTTGTTGCCAATCTGGAAAAACAAGACAAATATTCTGTTGGCGTACATGGAGTTAATGGAGATTAGGTTGATAGCAAACAGCACAGTTTAATTTATTTGTTAAATATTCATACATTTCAGCATTTCTAAAAGTATTTGCCAACTTGACACTTCCAAGCCATAATAAATTAGCAGAATTGATATAAAAGCTTAAAAAAATTAATATTCTTTTACTTTTATTGTACTTTATATATACTTGTACTTATATATTTATTGGGAAATGTGTCACAGTTGGTCACTAATACATAACTATTAGCTGTAAATGGAAATAAATTAATTATTTCACACCTTTTTGGACATCGTGTCAATGTAACAACCCAAGAAACAAAAACGAATATATTTAAAGGGGTTGATGCCAGGCATGTGGATATAGACCGGTCTTGTACGAGCTTTACTTCTCACAGTCAGAAGCCATCACAAAGCGCGCAAACACAATACTTGAGCAGACTTTTCATCCCTCAGCGTCTGCCTCCGACACAAAACTCCACTGTGTTTTACTGTGTGGGCGAGTGTGGCCTGGCGAGTGTGGCCTGGCGAGTGTGGCCTTCTTGAGATCAATAAAGCTCTTAGAACACTCTGACATTTGATTATTGGGTTTTGAAAAAAACAAATGTCAGGAGAAATGTTGTTAGTGAAAAACCTAATACGACAAATTATAAAATACACTTTATACTTCATTTATTCGAGAATGAACAGTAAATCCAGTGATTGTCAAATATAGTGACTTATTTCTCATACAATTTATAATGGTCAACAGGGTGTTTTTGGACATTATTGTAAACGTTGTTCAAGGGGATAGAAATAGACAAAGACATCACAATAATGTACGTCTTTATAAACATTCTGAACTCTTTCCTGAACCCTTCCCGCCGCCCTGTGCTGGCACTCACGTCGTATGTGAGACTGTCGGCTTCGTTGGCCACAGTGAGTCCTGCCAGCTCGCCCAGACCCAGCTCGCTCTCCATGGCCTCGTCTGGGCCCATGATGAACGCTTTCCCCGAAGTCGGAGGAAACGTGAGCGCTTCCACTGCACAAAAGGAACTCACAGTTAGACTAAACAGTACAAGTTATTCCAGAGCAGATGTGGATACGATAAAAAACCTCCCTGAACAAACAAACAGGTTACAGAAGACTTATTATGCATTTGTCTGGCATTTGATATTAAATTGAAATAGACATCAATCCTAATTTGACATTTTGAAAATTGAAAACCCCACTACTCATCTAAAATTGCTTAAAATACACACCGACTCAACAATGTGGACTTAGCAAGCGGCGGATTGTCATTTACGTGTTGAAAAGTGGCTATATGAGATTTTAGAACCCAGCAAGTCAAATAATACCAAGTACAGAAATGTGGACGGGGATACAGGGTAAGTGAAAACCAGAATTTTTGGAGCACTCAAGCGTCAAATCCAGGGCATAAAAGGATTACTTGATCCATTGTTCTGCAACTTAGGCTCAAGTGCTCAGATAATTCTCGTTTTCACCTACCCCCTATCTACACCCACATCCCTGTACTTAGATGTGACTATCGAGTCCAAGTAATACGTATAGGGTTTTAAAATGCCACGTAGCCTCTTTCCCAAAATAAAAACATGTAAATGACAATCTGCTGCTAGTTACAGTGAAACGTCACAATGAATAGGCGGGGCTTATCAGATCTGCAGTTTCAACATTCAATATTAAACACCAGAAAAAAAAACGTATGTCTCCTTTAACAGTCTTCTTTTCAATTAGTGCGACTGGCAGCTTCTTTTGTTCAAGTAATATACAGTATTTTGATGCATCAACTTTCTCTAACCTTTACTTAGCAGAGTATCTCACATTTTACTTGGGCCACCGGCTCGTCCTCACCTTCATCCGTCCGGTTTGCGTCGTGCTCGTTGAAGCGGGCCACGTTGGGTCTGGGCTGTGGCGCAGAGGGGGGCTGCAGGTGGGACAGGTCCTCTGCATCTCTTAAATTAGCCAGCATGTCCTGCAGCTTAGACCGGTTCGGCCCTGTGCAACAAGTCACGGCACAAGTCTCAGTCTAGTGGGTCGAGTTACAATGAGTGTATTCAATTTGTAATCAAAGCGTGCGAAATGAGAAGCAGAAGCTGAAAAGGAAACGATTAATGGAAAAAGCAGAAAATAGAAGAAAACTTGAAATGTAAAAGAGAAAAATTGAAGCCTGGTTAACCAAAGAGGAAATGTTAAACCAAACTGATCCTGGTCTAATATCAAAGGTGCACTACGGAAGCAGGCGACACCCCTCCGGAAAAGTTACATAGTGCACCTTTAAACTATTAGGAGGAAAATCATGAAAACAAAGAAAACAAAAAATGTAAAGACTTTAAGCTTACTGGCACATATCAATGAATATCTAAGCGTAGTATTTACTTTTTTTAAATTTCAATTAAACATGTGAGTATCTACAAAGTGAAACTAAATTTTGATTATTTAAAAAGAAATTAAATTATGCAATATTGATGACCATAAATGTAAGCCATAGCACGGACCATCTTAAACCTTCTGAAGTGTCAGTGTCAGCCCCAAGTCTGAAGAATGGTCGGAAATCCGGCTAAAAATCTGTGCCAATTTAAATATCCAAATAGGTACAAGCTGAGGGCCAGTTTTATTGTGATGACTGTGAAAGGAAAAGTAAAGGATACATTCATTCAGTTCATCACAAATGAACTAAAAGATTGAAGTACTCTACTCACATTTTTAGAATAATTCGCCTTTTTCAAATTTAACTTTACTGACAGGTGCCGGCAGACCGTAAAAAGAAACCCGCTCCTCATGTTTATCTTCTCTCCTCCACACTCCCTCAGATGTGATAAACCAAGTGAGAAAAACTAAAATAGAAAAAGATCCAAGTGTTGAAAATGGCGTCTCAATCAAATGAAAGGGAAGCCGAGACGAGCCGAGACGAGCCGAGCGGCGCGTGATTCGATAAAGCCACATTTACAGAAGGACGGGTGTTTTAAATGTGCAAAATAATGGCTCACGAGAAGTGAACGAGACTCCATCTGAAGTGGCTCTTTACCGTGAGAGCGGCGGTATCCAGACAACTCACTGTTTGTTTTTATCGCTTTCAATTAAAACGACAACAAATGCCATTAACTGGAGCACCAGGACAGCAAACACATGATGGTGGTTTTAATGAGTGGGAGCTGTGCACGCTTGCAAGAGACTAAACCCAGATTGTTGACAGATGGAGGAGGCAACACCGCTAACTTACTCATGATTCTGTGATGGAGAGGAGTGTGGACAAGATGAAGTGAATAATAAATTAAGAATCCATAAACGAGGGGAGGGAAACATGCCACAGTCTGGAGAAGGAGACAAAAAGGAACATGGTTTTGACGGGAAAGAGCAGAAGACACAGACGGGCTGAACAATTTGGTAAAGTGAATAGGAAACTGCCAAAATGTCACGATAGCGGACACTAGGGCTCCATAATTAATCACAAACTAATTGAAATTAGTTATTAATTGAAAAGTAATGTAATTTCCTCTGCTAAGAAACCCAAAAATATTCAGTTTTATACTGTAAAACATTAATCCCGTAGTGTTGGGTTCTAAAATGCACTTTATACTGTAGTTCTGTCAGTAAAATTTGAAAACAAAAACAAATAAATCACAATCACATGACTTTTGCAATTAGATTAGATTTTCAAAAATGTTGTAGACCATCTTTAAACCTAGATGATAATACAATTTGCCTAAATTGACAGGAAGTTCTTGAAGCAAAATTCTTGCCAATTTTTAAATCTTGAGGTATTCAGCAATAGTTGTATAATGTGATCTATTTATCATTTTCTGAAGCTGTATAAACCCCAAAGTTCTAAAACGACTCAATGTATTTTATGAATTAATAGATTCACGTTACGGTCAATTGTTTTCCCATAAGTGAATGGCTCTATCACATCTGTAAAGTTGTGATTTTTTTTAAAGAAATATTACATCTGGAACCAGATGTTCCCGCTCCAGTGACACTTTTTGTCCAACTGTTCAGCCCTGGGACAGAGTGATGCTAAAACCATGAGAGAAAGAACAAGGCTGGAAGAGGAGATGAGGAAACAAAGAGTGAACTCTTGTTTGGACTGAGGCCTCAGAGCTCTACAGAGAGAGGAGCAGGAGGGACTTACGCTTCACCCCCTTTTTGCCCTTGCGCTCCTTTTTGTACTGCTCCTTGAGTTTGGTTATCAGGCCCGGGTCCACGTCCCAGGCCTCTGTGACGGGACCCTGCTCCTCCTTGTCTACAGGGACACAAGACCAGACCGAGAGCTGGTCACATCCTGGTTCATCGGATTCAAGAGCTACTGGACTATTCTAGTACATCTAAACTATTTCAATGGACTCATTGCCATTATTGTTTACTAATGTTTTGTAAGAAAGTATGGGGAAAGTATTTTAGGATTACGACTCAGTATCAATTAATTATCTTAAATACACACTGGTGCAGCTCAATTAAATGGAATACTATGGAAAAGTAAAAAAAAGTCAGATTTTATAGTCATGAATTTTAAAACTACTTAAAATTACTCTTTGCAGGTAAATATAAACAGAAGTTTGGTGTCAGTTAAATATTGCAACAATACGTATATTCAAAATATGCGTTTGATAATTGGATGTGTTTTTGGCCAGGTGACCCTTGACTTCCAACTGCCCACACACTTTGATAAGAGTAATGCTGATAAACTTATTTATTTACAACTGTCTAAAGAGATAAAACGTTGAAATGTAAAATAAGGTAAGCCTTTTAAGAAGAAGAAGAAAAATTAAACTCTTTTCTACAATATTCGCATTAATTGAACTGCAGTTGTATAGTAACAGTATGTTTTGGCCTTAACCGGATATTTGGGGACATTAAAACTTTGTGGAAATTTAGCAAAAACACTGACTCAAAGAATTTATGCTTATTGGAGACACAGGAGAGGAACGGAGATTGTGGTCGCACATTGCTATGGGAACACAGTGAAGGAACAAACTATGGGTTAAACAGAGAAACATCAAACATTATGAAATATGACCACAGCATGAGATATGAGTGAAAAGTACAACAAGCATCACCTTATTCTATACTCATAAGGAAATTATACCACCGAATATCTCAAGTTTCCTGTAAAATGGAAATGTCTAGACCAGTGGTTCTTAAAATATGGCTAAGAAGTGGTTGCGTTAGTTGTCTTGGAGCTATTAGTCTTTAATTCAGTCGTCTTTTCATCTGCTGGTCCGATTCACTGTCGGACCCAAAGACTATCGGAACGTTCAATCGTCTTTTTGTTTCGAGGTCCGGTCATCTCGGGATCCAGTTGTTGTCGTCTTTATACATTTATTTGTTTCAATCTGCAATTCTTCCAGTTTGTAAAAAGTGACATTTCGATTTAGAAATGACCTTCAAGCGATAGGTAATTGTAGTGTGTTAGATGTAGAGACAAGTTTGATATCCACTGGTCCAGAGTCTTCTCTTCTATTAAAGGTTATTGTCCCATGCTTTTGACAGGGCAGAGACTCACCCCAGTCCGTGCCGTCCCCCGGGTCTCTGGACTCTGGAGACGTGTCCATTTCGTCTGGACTGGACAGGAAGTCAAACACCTTCATGGCCTCTACAGCGTCTGGATCCTCACTCGTGTCCATACTCGCCGGGGCGGTCGTGGAGGACGGCTTCTTACGCAGGATCTACATGAATTACAAAATAATGTCACCTTGTTTCAACAAATGAGATTGGTTAAACATGACTATCTGGGACATTCAAATAACGTTTCAAATAGAAAAAAAAATATGGAAATCAGAAAATGCTACTTTTTCCCTCTTTTAAGATGTTTCAAGATTACAGTTTGCCCCATGACACAGAAAGAACAGTCTGAGGTGGTCTCTGATTAGATAACAAGATACTGTAAGTCTCCAGCCATTGTGAGCTTATGGTTTTCATCTGATAAAAACCCTGTAAAATGTAAATCTCCCCTGAGGGACTGTGGGTTTTTCCTGCTGAAATAAAGGTAATTAAATATATAAAAATCTCCAAAAGCATCCAGTGTCTTTTAACCTGAATTCCAAGAACTAAAACTAAGGTACAGGAACTTTATCATTAATTCATGTTGAATGTTAAGAGGTACAGAACCAAAGTGAAAGATTGATTCAATTTGCTGCCATGATGTGGTCTAATGCTGTACACAAACTGAAGATGTACTGTATAAGAGAGGAAACTACTGAAATTCACTTAAATACATTGAGAGTCAGCAGATACGATGTGTTTTCTCTTACAGTTCGGGACTCCACAGTCCTGTCTTTGCCCTCGCTGTCTTCATCCTCGTCCTCGTCACTGAATTCGGCTGCTGCGTTTTCTATGAAGTTAATGACCTCCTCCACGGCCCTGGTGTCCGATAACTCACTTTTTCTGACGAGACAAAGGTAACGTCAGACAGAGAGTTTGTGACTTGAGATAAAAGTAAAAGGTAGAATGTGTGGTGACACTGAGGGAAGCCAACGTGTAAATAATTATGAAATAGTATAAATAGAGCACGTATTCACCTCTCCCACTTCACAACACTTATGTTCCTTGATAATGTAAAAACTAACCCTCTGTTGCCTTTAGCGGAGGAGTCTGTCCCGTTGACCAGGGGCTCAGTGGTTTGGCGCTCCCCCGTCCGACTGCCTCCGTCTCCGGCCAAACCGAGCAGCGCCCGAACCCTCTGGGACTTCACATCCAAAATGGTGTCTGTGTAGCCCACCTCCTGCAGGTACCTGGGGCAGAGACAGAGCAGGTCAACATGATGATCTTGATACAAATGAAAAGTTGGCTACATCCATGTTAGCATGCCAATAGTTTTACATATGGTTGGCTAAAATGTTTCTAGCATATTACAAAACTTTTTCAAACCAATATGGACACAATTAAAAAAACTAAATGGCTTTACTTGAATAACATTTCCTTGACACGTGAAAAACCTCCTTATAGTCTTCATTTCAATACATTTAATTATTGGCCTTTAACAATATTGACAACTTGAACAGCATCTACTGCAATCCTTTGTACCACGTATTGAAATGTAAAACAAAATATGTAGCACTTGCAAATGTCATAAACAAAAATATCAATACACAGACCTTTACAAAGAGTAAATATGGTGTTTATGAACCAACACTTCTATTTGAAGGAGTTCATATAAGTTCAAATAAAAATTAAGTCAAGGAAACCTTGAGCAACCATGTCCTACATATCCTGATCTTCAGCTCTGCGCCAGTTCACACTCTGAGTGAGTCAAGCCGATTCAGAGAAGAGAGAGAAGCCGCTTTCACACTTTCACACACTCATAAAAACTGGGACTAAACTGGAACGAAACATAAACCACTAGACCAGTGATTCTTTGGCTTTCCGAATGCACCAGATCTAAATCATGTCTATAACAGGACCATTTTAGAGCTAAACTAGGGCTAAACCAGGTCTTGATTAGGAATACACCAGTGCCACAGTAGTTTCACTTAAGAAATTACACAAAAAGCAGAACAAATTTGGAAAAGAATGTACTAAACATTACAAAAACCAAAGCTGAAGAGGTATGCGCATACCGCCTAAAGGACCTCGCTTATCACAGTTTGAGAAACGCTGCACTAAACCAAGGATAAACTAAAACCAAACCAAGACCACTTCAGACTAAACTGGGATGAAAACCTGGACCAAATGTGGACGCATATGAAAGAGAGAAGGAGAATAGATAGATGGAGATAGAGAGGGAAGAAGAATGAGGAAAGAGGAGAGATGTCTCTGAAGTACATTATTGAGCTGTCCCGACACAGACCGATGGAGTGTTGGGACAGACGACGCGTGGGGAGCTGCCGTGGAGTCTAAGATGAGCAAGAAGAGCCCAACTTTGGAATACAAGGAAGGCTGAATGTAAAATGAAAACCTAAATATGACTCTGCTTCCATGAACTGGAGGAACTGATCAAATACAGCAATGAACGACTGAAATGCACAACAACACGTTATTTCTTAATGATTACATGACTTAGATTTTATGGCCATGAGCATTTTTTCTTTACTTTTTTATCTCCTTCGTTATAATTATTCACCATTTCAGTCTCTTTTAGTCCCTTTAAGCTCAAACCAATTCACTGCTAACGTTTCATGTGCTTCCTTTAAGGACATAACATCTAGAAAAAAGTTTAGGGGAAATTAAAAACACTGCACTACAACATTAAAATTTACCACAACATGTAACATCCCACAGTGACCAATAGAGGGAGCTTTACACCACACTTTGTTATGTAAATGCTGCAAAAAAACATCAGTAGAATCAGGAAAAAGCTTGTGCGTCTGCCTACTTTAAATGAACGCCATGTTAGTCCAGTTGTGTGATGATTTATGGATTGAACAAAACGTTCTAATTTATACAGTGACACTCACTGTCGGAGGAGTTGGCGTCCTTGCTTCCAGGACAGCTGATTGTTGAGTGATCCGGATGTGTCGTTTTCATTTGCCTCATCTGGAAATAAAGAGAGCGAAATGAATGATGACTGTAAATGGACATAATAAGTACTGAACAACAAAATTCCTGCGTCGGAGTGTCCCGGCAACAGCACAAAGACTAGACGACAAATCAAGTCAGAGTGAGTGTGGTTTTAAGCCACATTGGACTTACAAGTTTCATTGGTGACGGGGAAAGAGTCTGGGGTTTGTAGCAGTATTAAATGTGCATTATATTTACAAAAGTACTGAAGTGAAAATTAAAAGAAATCTGCATAAATGTTTACTTTGCGAGTTATTTCTGTTCCATTAGGAGTTAGAAGTGGCATCAGTGGTAATTGTGATGTGATATTCAATAATTATGTTTAGTGCTGTGACACAATAATGTTTTTGCATTACTTTGACAGAAGTAGTTCTGTTAAATTCAAACAAAACAGCACGTCTCAATGTATTAGTTCAATGAGTCAAATCATGTCCGTCAGATCATGGAGAACTTTGTGTTTTAATAGATTTATTTTCTTGTAATATTCATAGTGTGTCAGCCACATATTAGCAGTTTGACACTAGCATTAGTAGGAAGTGTAGTAATAGTATTGGATGTAATGTTAGTTCTAGTAATAGCAGCACTAAGTAGTAATAGTAGCAGTAATCTGTACTCGCCAATATATTATTTCAATGATACATGTTTTAATTGTGCCGTATCATAATCAGAGAACTCCAGCCGTAACATAAGAAGAGGATTTGAACTTGGAAACAGTAAAAGTGTTATGTAGTTCGATGTGATAAATGATCCTGTGATATCATTTCTGAACATTTCAGTCACAGTCATGTGACTGAAGTGCCCAACGCTCACTCTGCCACAACTTTGTAAATTATGAATTAGTTTGGTTATTTTTAGAGCCGGAGATGTTGGACTGTGGCCATCCACAGCTACAATTAATGTATGAAGCCCGGCTGTCGGGAAATGGAAGGATTTCTGAACGGCTGCTCCGAGTCGACTGCAAAATGTCTTGTTATGTCCTCAGTCAGAGCTAAAAAAAGTTAGAATGGATAGAGCCCAGTCTAATCAGTTTATCTTTTGATTCTTTTTTTTATTTATTTATTCATGCATGCATTTTAAACTTGCAGTGTATTCTTCCACATTTGAGGTTAATTGTGCAGGCTATTCACATTTGTGCCATTTTCAAACCTCACGTAAGACATTTATAGGCAGGTTTAGCACCAAACTGACTATTGAAAGATAAACTATGTCTAAAAAATATGTAGTTCATCAAAATAATTCATCAGAACCCAGACAAATTATGTTTTTCAAGTGTCTGCGTGGGCTACACAATTGGGTCAACACACAAATCTGGGACAAAAATAATGAAGCTTCAAATTCAAAGTCAAAATGTTTCCAAGAACAGAACTCAGAACTCCCATGATGAGAAATGCACCGACATCGTTTGAGAATGAGCCTCAAAAGCCCCTCAAAGTGTTGGGTTTGTTGTGCAAGTGGGTCATGCCCAATCCTCTCCTCTCGTCTCCCAAAACCTCATCCTCTCCTCTCGTCTCCCAAAACCTCATCCTCTCCTCTCGTCTCCCAAAACCTCATCCTCTCCTCTCGTCTCCCAAAACCTCATCCTCTCCTCTCGTCACACAAAACCTCATCCTCTCCTCTCGTCTCCCAAAACCTCATCATCTCCTCTCGTCTCCCAAAACCTCATCATCTCCTCTCGTCTCCTAAAAACCTCATCATCTCCTCTCGTCTCCCAAAACCTCATCATCTCCTCTCGTCTCCTAAAAACCTCATCATCTCCTCTCGTCTCCCAAAACCTCATCATCTCCTCTCGTCTCCTAAAAACCTCATCATCTGCTCTCGTCTCCCAAAACCTCATCATCTCCTCTCGTCTCCTAAAAACCTCATCATCTCCTCTCGTCTCCCAAAACCTCATCATCTCCTCTCGTCACCCAAAACCTCATCATCTCCTCTCGTCTCCCAAAACCTCATCATCTCCTCTCGTCACCCAAAACCTCATCATCTCCTCTCGTCTCCTAAAAACCTCATCATCTGCTCTCGTCTCCCAAAACCTCATCATCTCCTCTCGTCTCCTAAAAACCTCATCATCTCCTCTCATCTCCCAAAACCTCATCATCTACTCTCGTCTCCCAAAACCTCATCATCTCCTCTCGTCACCCAAAACCTCCTCCTCTCCCCTCGCTCTCCCACTCAGTCTCCCGCCTCCTCATGGACACTTGGAGAGCTCTGAACAGCTTTATGAATAAACACAAGGAGAGGAGGAGCAGACGAGAGGCAAATGTCTGACTCAATGATTGTGGAGGGCTCGAACATGAGAGGCCAATTAATCCACTGAACATTAACTGGAAACAAGACACTGAGCCAACGGGGAGAGACACTGGGCACTGCATCAGAGGAAGGTAGAACTGTACTCAAGTAAATGTAGGATTAAAATGTTATCCCAATTATAATGATGCTCTTTTGTAACCAAGTTATTTTGCTTTACTTGGATAAAGTCAACAGAAATGTGATACAACGCGTCTTTAAATGCCCTGTCACTTATGTGTTTCCCTCTGCTGCCAGTAGATAGAAAACAAAATTACTTTTGGCTCTATTTTTTGTGTTCTAAAACATTAGATACCAAAGTAAAATATACTCAGGAGTATGTTAAACCTATAACAATAGAAACAATGCATAATAATTGTCCTTTAATGCAGGAAAAAAAAAAAAGTGTACTGCGCCTTTAAATTGCACCTCCCTTAACCAATAAACAGGTAGCTCTGTTGCCCCGGTTACGCAAAAAACAAAGGTTCTTTCAGCGTTTGTGATGAAATCCATCAAGGAAAACAAGATTAGACTTGAATGCAGCCTTCACAAGCTGGACTGCACTGTCACCCCAGGTATGTGAGAGGGAGGGAGGGAGGGGGAGAGGGAGAGGAACAAGCGGAAGGAGAATGAATAGATTGAGAGGACAGGAGAGAGAGGGAAAGAGGAAAAGGGGAGAAGAGAGGTAGAGATATATATATATATATATATATATATATATATATATATATATATATATATATATATATATATATATATATATATATATATATATATATATATATATATATATATATATATATATATATATATATATATATATATATATATATATATATATATATATATATATATATATATACATACATATATATATATATATATATATATACATATACATACACACATACATACACACACATATATACACACACACATATACACATACATAGAGAAAGAACAGTGAGCGAGAAAAAAAAACGAGAGAGAAGATGAAAGAAGACTACGCCAAAAGATGGAGGAAGACAGAGGAAGAGAGTGAGTGCCAAGAGGAAAGAAAAAGAAAGGCAGAGAAAAAGCAAGAGACGGTGAACGGAACGAGGTAGAAGAAGATAAAGAAGAGAAGATGAGGGGGAAAAGGGGAAAGAGAGGAGAGCAAATGGAGCAGACAGGGAGCGTGCAAGAAGAAAGGAGAACGAGAAAGTGACGGAAGATGGAAAGAGAATGAGGAAGGAGGAAGCGACGAGAACAAGAGGAAAGGAAAGGAAGAGATGGAGAAGAGGGAGGGAGAGAGAGAAGGGTAATGCGAGAGAAAGATGGAGAACAAGCGAAAAGGGGAAAAGAGGGGTAAGAAAAGGAGAAAGAAGGGGAAAGAGTGGAGACGGTGCGAAAAAAGTAGATGGAGAGGGACCGACAGAGTGAAAGAGTGGGGCATGTTGCTGCATAGACTCCTGGGTAAAACTCACCCGAGTCGTAGGTGGGGGGCTTCATCTCGCCCTGGTTCAACTCTGTCCCGTATTTTAGCTTGTGGTACTTCGCTCTGAAAGAAAGACAAAAACAAACTAATGAGCGTTTAGGTCTACTTTTTGGACGGTAGATTGAACTAAAAATACTTCATTTTGCTTTGAAAACTGTCACAATTATTATTTTTTTGGTTCTTACGAATATATTGTGACCCAAATAATCAAGATTATTGTTTAACCTAATAACATTGACATCCCTAATTACAATACAGTCGTCGTAACCATTGTATTGTACCGTATTTTCAGGACTATAAGTTGCACCGTTTTTCATAGTTTTGGCCGGGGTGCGACTTATACTTATAAGTATAAGTTGCACCCCGGCCAAAACTACTATTATCTATACTTTGACTACTTACTCTGGAGCAACTTGTGTGATATTATATGTTATTTTCACACTTGCAACCGCATTTCATACTCCAGTGCAACTTATGTTTTTTTTTCTTCTCCATTATGCATTTTTTGGCTGGTGCGACTTATATTCCGGTGCGGAAAATACGGTACATGTATTTGTTAAATAATGACTGTAGAGTGAAATCATTTATAAACTTTGATCTTGGCTTCAACACCAACAAAGTCCATTTCACAGAGCGATAGAAAGGCACACTATTGCAGTACATGGTGACAAATGAATGAGCGCAACAAAGATAACAAGCTTTTTCACCAACATATTCTTTCATAAAATATGCAGAGGTTCAATTGTAGTGTATGGGATTCATGGGTCATAATAAAAGCTTGCTTACAATTCTTATTTGTTCCTATTTGAATCCGGTTCTGGGTTTCCCAGGCCAAGACTAGAAGCGTGCACACTTTATAAAGACGTACAAGAGTCTGTAACCGAGTAACTTTAGAGCGTGGTGATTTACCAGAGATACACACTGCCTCGTTCATGCCAAAACAAACATGGAGGCTTAAACAAATAAAACAAGATATAAAAACCGCACAAGGGCCCGAGCAGTAATGTTCAGTCTGTAAATTTGAGGTAAAATGAGTCAATTCATTCTAAATTGCGCATATTCAAGACAAAATCCCAGGGTTGATCACGATTTGATACTATACACAATGCATAGTTCAAACATAATACGAGAAGATCCAAACAGAATCATAATTGATATATTGCACACAATTTTGTACGTTATATCTCTATTTTCTAAGAACCAAACACATTTTAACAACTATCTTTCTATGTTAAACCATTATCTGCGGGATTCGTAATATGAAATACACCCGTTTTAAATCATCAAACCACTGTTGGCAACACAACTGTGGATTTCTAGACGCTTATGGCAGGATTGAGGAGGTTTAAATCCATTCCAATTTATCCTTTTTTTTTTTTTTTTTTTCAAAGCAGATTTTACTTGGTTTATCAGCTCGAGTTGTCCTAGTTTCCTCTGAAGATTTGCTGCCGGACAGTTCTATATGTTAAGAGACGTATACGTTTGCGGTACATTGGAGCGGCGCCGTCATCATGCGCTTCACCTGTGCCATTTTGTCGCGCTCATCGTAGAAACGAATGGAAACGGCAGAAGAGTCTCCACAGCTGCTGCCCCCCTCGGTCTCCGCTCAGGCCTCTGCGTTTGCTCCACCGCCGCGACCCAGGAGGCACGTCACAATCTAATTCACTGTAAATTACGACCCTGAACGGTCTTTGAAAATCACATTTCTGACACTGCCTGCGGAAACCCTTCGAGACTCGTCCTGTTGCTAGGAAACTGAGAGCATTTCTGGGTTAAGTGTTTTGTGCACAAGTATACAGTGGCAATCTCCAGAGAAACGTGGATAAATATACACGATACGCATGCAGTGATGACGATGGTGCACCTACAGAAGAAACTGAACTTGTCAAAAGACTAAAAGACCTGCGCTCTCATAACTATTAAGTATCGCTATGATCTGACCTCGTATCAGACCCGAAAACCCCCAAAACGTCTAGTAAACTGTCGCAATACGATATTAACACAATATTCACACAGCGGTTTTGCGATATTTTCCTTTCAAAAATGTCTTGACAGGCCTTTGGTGTGGATAACGAATGTGAATTACAATTAAGCTTCATAACAGCTCTAAAACGGAGCAAAGGATCATGGTCTATGCGGCTCACACTGTTTTCAAGCTACAAAACAAAGCGAGAGAGCTTGTAATTCAATATACTGTGATAGCCCACGGTGTTATTGTGTGACGTTTGATGGTACGTCACCGCAATATTTCGTTTATAATGAATCTCTAACAAACAGTGCATTTCTTTGTACAAAGGCAGATTAAATTCCCAAGATCTCAACCAAACTCACAACGAGCACTCTTCTTTCTGCAGTGATCCTTATAAATCCTCAAATAAAAAGACAAATAATTAGTCAACCGATTCAACATTTTGGTTGACTAAGAATCCATCAACCGATTAATCGAATAAACGACGAGTGGAGGCAGTGAATAAGAAATAGCAACAGCGGTAGCAAAGTGGTAACCTAGTAGATTTTGGAACATTTAAGCGTCACTTATGAGCCCTGTTGTTATATTAAAGGAGATTTTATTTTAAGAGAACTTCCCTACAACTTTGGAGTACTCTTCTTTAGTCAAGGGCGTCAAACGGCCCCTGACGATCGTTGCACTGCTGCTCTAACCTGTTTGGACACGGCTGGAGTGGGATTGTCTCGCTCATTACACAGACGAGTTCAGATCAGGTGCTCGACTCGCTTTTCAATTTCCCCCACAACATTTACTCATCAGACAGGAGACTTTTTTTAATTTAACAAGGATTATATTATATTTAGACCGGCCCAAACTACAGATCAAAGTATTGGTTGGTTGCCGCGGGAAACAGTGCAGGAAAGGCCAAGTCCTGATGGATTTCGACGGTCGAAATCCGTCTGGTTGCGTAGCCTTTGGGGGCCACACCTTAAAGCTCGACATAACACAGCACAGGAGACTCGACATGTTTTTACAAGAAGTGATGTCACCAAAAAAACAACAACAACAGGGCATGTATTCTGCATAAAAACATAACTCTGTGGCTGTTCTGAAATGCATACGATTCTTTCATTAGTTTGTCAATTCAAAAAGGCCTATTTCAGTCTATTTGTCAATTGTTTAAATGTGAACTTTGAACAGAATCCTACCATTAAAACATAAATTGCAAATCGAATCGCAATAGATATAAGAAACCTATAAGTATTGCAAAACGTTTGAAGAGATTGCCTACATAAAACTGAGGACTGTATTCAACAAAATAAATTCTTGGCCGACTCAAAACCAGTCTATGATCTGACCAGGCTGCATTGTCTATAGACATATTTATAGCCCCAATATAAATCATTAGTCGACTGGCAAAACATTTGGCTGACTAAGACAGACAAGTCAACTCAAAGTCTAAGATAAGATAAGATAAGATATTCCTTTATTGTCCCACATGGGGAAATTTCATTGATGCAATGCAGGTAGATACAGAAGTAGATACAGAAGAACAGATCACTTATAGGAAGTCTGAAAAACACTTTCAGTAGAAGATCTCCTATAAATAAATGAAAAACTCCCATAGACAAATAAATAAATACATAAATACCATTGCATGTGATCACGACAGTAATTGCACATGAATATGTGTCACGACAGCACATAGATTGCACATGAATTTCACAGTAGTTGCACATGAATTGCACATGAATTCCAACAGCAATTGCACATATGACAGAATTGCACATGGTTAGGTCAGTATTGCGAGTGTTCAGTACTAACAGTGTTTGTTATAAAGTCTGACAGCAGCAGGAAGGAAAGACCTGCGAAACCTTTCCTTCACACAGCGAGGGTGGATCAGTCTCTCACTGAAGCTGCTCTCCAGAGTGAACAGAGTGTCCTGCATGGGGTGACACTCATGGTCCAGCATAGATGTGAATCTAGCCAGGACCCTCCTGTCCCCCACCTCCTGCACCGAGTCCAGAGCACAGCCCAGGACGGAGCTGGACTTCTTGATGACTCTGTCCAGCCTCTTCCTCTCCCTCTCTGTGATGCTGCTGCTCCAGCAGGCCACACCGTACAGGAGGGCTGATGCCACCACAGAGTCGTAGAAGGTCTTCAGGAGTGGCCCTGTCACTCCAAAAGACCCGAGTCTCCTCAGGAGGTAGAGCCGACTCTGGCTCTTCCTGTACAGTGCGTCT
The DNA here is from genome assembly GCF_026437365.1 of Eucyclogobius newberryi. Classification (NCBI taxonomy): domain Eukaryota; kingdom Metazoa; phylum Chordata; class Actinopteri; order Gobiiformes; family Gobiidae; genus Eucyclogobius; species Eucyclogobius newberryi. The sequence goes on along the minus strand of NW_027316500.1, from coordinate 10,487,964 downwards.
GTGTTATGAGTCCAGTCCAGTTTGTGGTTCAGATGAACACCCAGGTACTTGTATGAGTCCACTCTCTCAATGTCCCGTCCCTGGATGTTCACTGGTGAGGGGGCAGTGGGGTGGTGTCTACGGAAATCCACCACCATCTCCTTGGTCTTCCCCGCATTGTTGATGAGGAGGTGGTTCCCGCTGACACCAGTCCACAAAGTCCGCGTCATCGTCGTCCGTGATGAGTCCGATGATGGCAGAGTCGTCAGAGAACTTCTGCAGGACACAGCTGTCCGTGCCATGTCTGAAGTAGTGTAAAGGGTGAAGAGAAAGGGCGCGAGGACAGTGCCCTGGGGCGCCCCCACACTGCAGGTCCGAGTGTCAGACACACAGTTCCGGGCTCTCACAAACTGGGGTCGGTCTGTGAGGTAGTCCAGGATCCACTCTGCCAGGTCATACTCCACACCAGCCGTCTCCAGCTTGTCCCTCAGGAGCAGCGGCTGGATGGTGTTGAAGGCGCTGGAAAGATCGAAGAACAGAATCCTCACAGAGCTGCCAGGCTTTTCCAGGTGAGAGAGAGAGCGGTGCAGCAGGGAGATGACGCCGTCCTCCACTCCGATGCCAGGCCGATATGCAAACTGCAGCGGGTCCATGGCTGAGCTCACGGTGGAGCGGAGGTGGTCCAGGACTAGCCGCTCCAGTGTCTTCATCAGGTGGGACGTGAGAGCCACTGGCCTGAAGCTGTTGAGGTCTTTGGGGCACGGTGTCTTAGGCACAGGTACCAGACAGGAGGTCTTCCAGACCTGTGGTACCACCCTCAGCTTCAGGCTCATGTTGAAGACATGCTCCACAACTCCACACAGTTCATCTGCGCAGGACTTAAGGAGCCTGGGGCTGATGCCGTCAGGTCCTGCTGCCTTCCTCACTTTATTCCTCTTCAGCTCACTCCTCACCTGTGCTGCTGTGACAGTCAGTGGTTGGCAGGGGGACTGTGTGCTGGGGGGATGGGTGAGTCCAGGCAAAGTGGGGAGCTGATGTCCGGGGCAGATAAGCGAAGAGGAACAGATGCAGGGCATTGTCCAGCTGTGGAAGAGGGAGCATGCAGCTGTGCAGGGGGAGGGGCAGGTGACCGATCAAACCTCAAGAAGCGAGCATTAAAATCATTCACCCACTGTAGATCCCCCTCTGTCTGTGCAGGGGGGATTTTGAAGCCCGAGATGGTTTTCAGGCTCTTCCACACTCCCTGAATGTTCTTTTGCTGCAGCTGCTCCTACATCCTCCTCCTGTAGTCGGCTTCAGCCTGCCTGATCTTCCTCCTCAGCTCCTTCTGCACAGTCCTCAGCTCCTCCTTGTTCCCTGACCTGAAGGCTCTCTTCTTCTCCTTCAGCAGAGCCTTCAGTTCACGGTTAATCCATGGCTTGTTGTTTGGAAAACACTGCACCGTCCGGGAGGGAACAATGTTCTCAAAACAGAAGTTGATGTAGTCCGTGATGCACTCTGTGATGGTGTTGATGTCCTCCCCATGTGGGTCATAAAGCTCAGTCCAGACAGTGGTGCTGAAGCAGTCCCTCAGAGTCTCCTCGCTCTCAGCAGACCACATCCTCACCTCACGGGACACCACAGGCTCGCACGATGGGTTCATACACAGGCCTCAGATGTACAAGGTTGTGGTCCGAGCTGCCCAGGGGAGGGAGGGGGGAAGAGGAATAAGCCTCCTTGGTGTTGGCAAAAAACAAGTCCAATGTTCTATTGTTCCTGGTGGGGCAGGTAACATACTGGGTGTATGTTGGTAGAACAGAAGAGGGAGAAGCGTGGTTAAAGTCACCAGAGACGAGGAAGAGAGCCTGTGGGTGCTGTGTTTGCAGCCTACAAGTGCAGGAGAGCAGTGCTTCACAAACATTTTCAGCATTGGCAGATGGGGCCACATAGACTGCGATCAAAATCACATGTGAGAACTCCCGGGGAAGATAATATGGCCTCATGCCAATAGTTCAATATCCCTGCTACATAGCTGCTCCTTCACTGTGCAGTGTTCGGGTTTGGACCAGCTCGTGTTCACATACACCGCCAGACCTCCACCTCTTTTCTTCCCGCATTCTCTCGTTCTGTCCGCCCGCAGCAGATGAAAATTGTCCAAACCTACAATAGAGTCTGGCATTTCTGCTGTTAACCAGGTCTCTGTGAAAATCAAGACGCTGCTGTCCCTATAAATCCTCAGGGACCGTATGAGGCTCGCTATTTCCGTCATTTTCTTTTGAAGGGACCTCACATTACCCATGACTACGGCGGGAACCGACTTCCTGTTTCCTCCTCTCTTCTCTCGGAGTTTACGTCCAGCCCGTCTGCCTCGTTGCGTTTTCCTTAGGATGTCCGCCGGGATAACGTAAAGGATTATCTTATCTTATCTCCGGGTAAGACAACTTTTCTCCGCAGTTTCATTAGTTCCTCCTTTGTGTAAACGCGGTACGGCGCCGGCCGGGGGGCGGGGCCGGAGCCGGGGGACTCAGAGCCAAGACACATTTCCACGACACGACGAAAACACTCAATCCAGCCGAATAAAGTCAAAACAAGTTAATTTAAAGCGATTCCAGTGCGTGTCACGATCGTTCGTGAAGTTCCTCTTTTATATAAACGTGTATATAAACGTGTACCGACGACACGCCGTACTTTAGCGGCGGCCGGAGGGCGCGGGGGGGGGGGGGGGGGGGGGGGGGGGGGGGGGGGGGGCTGGTGGGCTCACATCACAACAACGACGAAAAACGCTCAAATCCAGCCGAAAATAAGTCAAAAACAGTTGAATTAAAAACGATTCCAGCGCGTGTCCCTATCGTAAAAATATACTAACCATATTTCCAAAAATAGGAGATAAAGCACAATAAGTGTGAGAAAAAAAAAAGAGGGAGCGTTTACACCGGGCTGCTAGCTGTACCAGCGCCTTATGACTAAAGGCTTACAGCCCAACAGAACATGCCGTTTTGTCAACTTTCATGAGCTTTGACCTTGCAATAACAGGATTGCTTCATCATTAGTGTACTCAAAGATGTTTAGTACTACATTTTTGCTTGTTTGAGTAATGTATTGTCCAGCATTTGAGACTCGAGTGCTCAAAAAAAAAACATCGTTTTCACCTACCCCCTATCCCCACCCACATCCCGTCTACTCCAGTTGTTTGAAAGATGAAGACTCCAAGTGATGCATGTAGGGTTCTAAAATGTCCCGTAGGTAAGTGTAAATGACAATCCGATGCTTGTTACATCACTATGAAGAGGCGGAGCTTCTCAGTTGTACAGTTTTGAACAGGAAGTTGATTGATCCGTTTCAAATACTAAGCCGTTTTAGATAAATACAGTGATTTACAATGAACACAACGCAAAATGATATAGTTTAACACGTGGGAAAAAAGCACAATATGTCTCCTTTAAATCCTGCCAACGGTCGCTAAGGTTTTAAAATTAAAGATAGGACTTCTTGTGTCATTAAAGCTCTTCCGACAGGTTGTAAACATTCTCAAAAATGTACAAAGAAGCATTTTGGGAACTCCATTTCAAATCCATGTCTGCAGTTTCCATGTTTCCTCGTGAACAGCAGCCTTGTAGTTTCTTGAGGTCAGTAACAATCTGTCCAAAGGGAAGTGGCAGTAATAAAATTCATCCTGTGACTCATGGCGGCCGTATCCCGGTGCAGCGCCTCGTCCTGTCCAGAGGAGCGGTCACACTCTTCAGACACAAAGTCAAGGATCCCGCCCCGAGCTAAAACACACTCGTAGCCCACAGAACAGGCGGCGGACGGGGGCGACTGGAGGACCTGCGCCCGTCAGCCCATTAGCGCACCACAGCTGAGACATGACACATAGCACAGCAACAAAAGGGACAGATAAAGCATCGAGACACGGAGCGGCAGTGATTGGCAGCAGCGACGATGAACTGCAGACAGAACTAGACACGTTTTATTTTACTTTTCTGTGTAAGAAAAGTGTTTTACAAGAGGAAACCTTTGTTCGAAATGGTGCAATTATGGTGTACTTTAAGTTTATTATAACAAGGCAGGAAATTAGATTGATATTTCTTAAGCTTTAATGGTGTTGGGAAGGCATTTTGTATCACCAAGTTCAAGAATCAAACTGGGCTCATGTCTAGAAAGTTGCGGTGCAAGTTTTTACGTTTAACAAACTTGTTGATGCTGTGACATAAACAGCCAGATTGTTAAAATATTTACATTTAAGCTGTTGAAGCATATATTGAACAGAAATATTTTGTAATTGCGTAACAAAATAATCCTGACTCTAGATTCAAATGAGCCGTAAAATGATCTTACGAAGACTTTACCCTGTTGTTCCCATAACATGAAAGTGCTCAGTCTGCCCACTTCTCAGTCAGCGGAGGCTTAGACACTGCAGTTGTTCAGTCAGAGTCTCATGTGTGCCAGCGTGTGTGTGTGTGTGCGTGTGTGTGTGTGTGTGTGTGTGTGCTCGTGTGTGTGTGTGTGTGTGTGTGTGTGTGTGCGTGTGTGCTCGTGCTCGTGTGTGTGAGACAGTGGGTGGGCTGTGAAGGGGCTCACCTTTCCTGCTTGAGCGCATACTCCAGCATTTTGATCCTCCGCACCAGGTCCTTCTTTAGGTTCTCCTGGCCTTTCCTCTCTCCTTGTAAGAAAGCGATCTGAGCCTGGAAAAAACAAGAAAACAGATTAAAATGCTGTTGTTGTGGTCAGTGGTTTATTGTAGGCGTGGGCCATCTGCCAAAAAAAATTACTTCAAGTTTCGGTTTGTTGTTTTGAAGATTAGGAGTATATCGTTTATGGTCAAATGTGCTACGAAAAGAGCTGATTAAGAACAGAAATGAAAAAAAGATGCAAGTTGGGGTCAGTACTGGGGCAAATACTGTTCATTTCATACATAAATGACTGGACCAAAGTGTCCACATTGTTCAAATTAATATAATTTGCTGAAACGAATATTTTCTGTTCGTAGAAGAGTGCAGATAGAATAATTGAAATTGTAACAGCCGAAATGCACAAACTAAAACTATGGTTCGATCTCAACAAATTATCACTAAATACAAGTACAACTAAATATATTAGTTGTACTTGTACAAACTAAAATTTCAATTTTAGTTTGGATTAGTTTCAATTAGTTTTAATTTAGCATTTCAATAATAGTGTCAAACATTCACTGAATATAAACCATTTGTTTTATATTATGTTCTAGTGTTACCAAATTTATTATACTGTATAAAAATGTATGAGCGAGTAACTATAGCAGTGCAATAAAGCCACTACAAAAAATGGCAATACGAATCATCCATAATGCCAGGTATAAAGACCAAATGGCCAAATTAATTTGAAAACAAGAGGTTTTAAGAACCACCAGGAGACGTTTCTCTTTGTCAATCTGCAGGTGAGATTGTGGAATAATTTGAAAAGGAATTTTAAGCAGTGTATCACAGTTCACCAAAGTAATTTATAAAAATACTGTTCTTGCAAGGTACAAGGCCGATTTTTTTTTCTTTAAATAAATAAAACCTTATCAGAAATGGTATTGAAAAGAATATAGTTCATTGAAAGGTGAACTCTTTTATAATTTAATTGCTGCTTGTAATGACTAAATCATCATGTACCAGTTATGAGCACCGATGTAAACACTGTACTGAAAGGGGACGGGTCTACAAAAGGTTGCAGTTCTACTACCCATTCGTTTTCCAAATATTTGGAGATACTTAATGTACAACTAAAATGTACATGCATGTTTTTATCAATGTTTCTGATCTTCGAAATAACCCCAGTTACCCAAACCAAAAATCTTACAAATAAAAGTTAAAAGGTGCCATTTCTGAACATTAGTGATTCATTTTTTACAGATATTTCACATTTGTCTGATAATTAAACCTCAACTAATATGTTTTAACACATTTCTTTTGTATTGACATGATATTGTCTGATTATTGCTAGGCAGAATATTTGGCAATAATATTGATATACATTTTTGTCAATATCATTCACCCCTAATCGAGGTTTATGTAGACTTTATTTACCTCTTCAAGGGAATATAAATGCATTAATCATATGCTTCTGACATTCACACTTCAATGTAATTGGTTAAATCCACATGTCACCCACTCAAAAAAATCATATTGTTCAGCCATAGTTTATTGTAGGACTAATGATGAACTACCATCTCACGCATTCTTACTTTAAAAAGGATTAAACCAATTTAACAGAAAAATCAATTAATAAAGACAAGACCTAAAAATGCTAGAAAAAACATCTTGTGTTTCCTGTTTTACTACAACTAATGCTATTTGACTAAAAATACAACCGCTACTACGACTGGTTACACTGCTACTGTTACTACTGTTACTACAAGTCATCTAAGATTAATAAAAACACTGTCCTCGTTTATAAATAGCATATTTTTAGCCTGCATCTTGGGACATCAAAATCTTATTTTTGAAACATCAAAATCAAAGAGCTGCAAGGTATAACGAACACAAAAAGCATGAATCTGTAGCACTCTATTTTAAAGTAACCTATTCACTCTCCCACACAGCAGCTATGCGCCCTCCCCCTCCCCAGGCACGACTCCCTCTCACACTCTCGCTCTCTTGAAGGCAGCAGCTGTTGACGCACACAGTCTGAGTCAGCACTACGTTACATTACAGAGCTGGGCATCACACACACACAGGCTGCAGCTAATACAGGCGTCCTGCCACTATTTAAAGATCCATCCAAGCACTTCCGGATCGGTTTAAGCTTTTCCAGGACAGCAACACTGAACTTAGTGTGGTCCAAAAAACCCCAAAAGACAGTGATGTAATGTAACATTATGTAATTTCACTGAAGGTTCCCCATTACAGTAAGTTCAAGTATAGTCAACAGTTTAGTGTGGAGGAAGTCTACATAATCCCCTAATTCGTCTAGGAGTTACCCAATCAAGACGTTTTGACATCTTAATGTCAAATTGAAACTTACTTTCGGATGGAAGTTAAAACGTTTTGATTTTTAAAACATTGTCCAAATGACTACATTTGAAACCTTTTCTACAATGGAATATAGTAGAGGAAAAATTAGGTTTGGTGTTGCCTCATCTCTTCTCTTGGCCCCGTGTAGACTTTCCTCAGCTGGTGCACCTGTACTCAGCATCTATGTTCTATATGCAACCATCATAAGTTCTCTCATATTGAACAATGCCTGCAAGATTAAATCAGTAATATATTACAATACACACCTTATGTAATATTTTTCAGCCTCATCACTTACACAACCTGTGATCTGTAAAAAAGTGTTTCCCGAGCTGCAGTTTCACAATTTATTGTGAAATGTAGAGACATATTTATTTCTTGGGGGTGTGAATCAATATTAATTATGAACTACATAATTTTAGACCATTTTTAACCCGAATTTATTCCTGATATAATTCCTGGTTTATATATGGTGCTATTTGGAAAGCCAAATACAATTGGCACTACTGACCTAAAACGATAAGTCATAATTAAATGATCAATATCCCTAATCTGAAATTGACTATAAATTGCAGCACATGTGGAAACCATGGTAATGTAACCTCTATGAACATATGAACATGAGCTTTATGGACATATGTAGTTCCCTGCGTTTCCATTGTAAAAGTGTTGTCCAGTTAGAGCTCAGGATGAGCCCGGAGCTGCTGAGAGCTTCAGTGTTTACACAGGGGGGATTAACTCTGAGGCGGCTCCATTATTGCACTGCATCACAGTCACTTAGCTGCTCACACAGACAAGGACTTCACTCCGAGCAGGAGGTTTAATGGGAAGAAAATGTGACATGGTTCAGCTTTAGAGAGAGATGCAGTGAGGCTGAGGAGGAGAACTCCAACTACTGTTACTGCTACAAATACTACACAAATATTAAGGATGGGGGACAAGCTTTCATGCCACAAGATCAAAAGAAAATTGCCACAAGATGTACAGCGAAATGCACAACCCATGGTGTGAGATGTTATAAATTTGTCTGTGCTGATGAGTTACACTTATTGAGAAGCCGTAGTTATCAAAAGCACAAAAAGCAGTGCTAAAATGACAACAAAAGTGTTGTAAAATAAATTGTGAAGGCAAAACATGAAACTGAACTAAACACAATGTATACATTATAAAAATATTGTTAAATCTTGTCTCATGTATCCATTCTTGTGTCTCATCTCGTGGGAATTGTCTCAAAATAGAAACGTGATATTCAAAGTATGAAAAACAGTCTCTTTTGCTGAGGTGAACGCTTAATCATAAAAATGCAATCTTATTTTTTTAAAACGGTATATATTTGTGTGTTTTTTATTTAATTAATTTAACTGCATTTTGTCTAAATGAAAACCTGTCGAAAACCTCTCCAACTGAGCCCAAGAATGAAAGAATTGGAGCAGAGGATGGTGTGAGTGTGAGTGGGCCGCTGCAACAATGAGTCACGACGTGCCTCAGTCTGCTCCGTATTACCACAGCTCGCTCTCCGCACAGGGACCAGGGTGAACCGGAGCAGCAAACGCAACTAACCCACACGAGATATTAAGGGAAAAGACAAAACTCGTACAACCAGGCAGTGTGGGTTTAGGCCCGATTTAAAATAGCGATTCAGAGTAGATGATATGATACGGGTTGTGCATCAATGATGGACTCAAAGTGTTTTCCTCAGATTTCTGTTCAAGTTATTGTCGTCGTCCAAGTTTTATTCAGCAGACTTATTAAAACAAGGTTGGTTTCTGGCCAAAAAGTCAACATTTGCCACCAAAGTCAACTCAAACGCGATTGATGCAAGGCTACAACTAAGGATAATTTTGCAATCACAGACGAAGCTGAAATAAAGCTGCTCGACAAAGTCCTGGTGGAGGAGATTTACAAATGAGTGTTTTAATCAAAAGCGCTACATTTCTACTGTCATTTTGATGCAACTACAGCTCTATCCGAGTCATAAGGCCTCTTTCCTCAGCTCCTGGCTTGTTTAACGTATAATTCGGTGACTAGTTGACGATTAGTTGCGAACATGAAGTTGTTAGAGCAGAGAAGGGACAAATGGAGTAAAAACCTTTCATCTGTCCAGAATCCTCTGTGGATAAGAGAATTATACTTTATTTACATATCATTCATTATTTTTCATGGAGTTAAGATGCATGTGTGACCATGTATAACAGAAGAAATACAATGAGAATGACATTTTAGCTGACATAACATCCCGTGGCAGGTTAAGGCTCTCAGACCTGCCTCAAGTGTAAGCTCTGTGATTATAGCTCTCAGGCTGTTTCCCTGAAGTAAATGGGACGGGCTTGAACCATCTGCTGAGCCAAAACAGTGTATTATTTTTTAACAGGACAAGTGAGCATATCCCGAAGTCATCATCACATGCTAAAACAAAGGATTATGTCCAAAACAATGCCACACATTGACCTCAAAATGATGACAACAACATCTGACGATCACAATGTTCAGTTTGCGTCAGACATCGAATTGGTTTTGGTGGATTAAATCAAGACGGCAGTTCATTTGTCAATAAATTACTGCCATTTAACTTGTAGCGTGGAGATGACGGGTAAAAATAAACTCTTCCATATAGAAAATGGACGGGATGAGAGATGGCGACGCTCTTGAAACAGATTACATGCGCTGGAGTGGCACCGGTCCAAATATGAGCGCCGAACACAGCCTCCGGCCAATGGAAACGTTATCGCAGTCAATTGGGCTCCTGATCCTGAAATATCTCATCAGGCTAATGCTCCGAGCACCATTTAAGTGCCTTTGGATGCCGAGCAGGACAATGTCACACACAGCATTAAATGTCAAACTAGGAGGACTATTACCTAGCAACAGCAGTGGCCTTGTGATCTTCTAATAAATATTAAACTCACTGAAACACATTCAAAGCCATACATACCCATGCCAATCTTCAAATTAGTGCGCTTAAAAAAAAAGCACAGTTCACTTGCCGACCAACCAGAGCAGTCAAAAACATGAACGGTTTGGTGAAGGCAGCCAGTGCACTTCCTGTAAAAGAGTCAAGAGCAGAAGCCGGATTTTGTCGGAGTAATAAGGCGAGCGCTTGGTTTGAAAACAATTCCCCTGCTCCATGTTCTGGATGCACGAGCAGATTAAGCTGACACTCGTCTCACTGTGGATGACACTGTACATCTGTGGTGGGGGGAAACTCCTCTGTTCTTATCCAGACAGTGTCAAGATCAGAAAAAAGCTTAATAGAATAATAATTTCCTTATTTGCATGGATGTGTTTGGCTAGTTCTTATATCATTATCTCTAGGGATATGACAAGATCAGACAAAATTGCCACAATATTGTGCACATGAGGAGAATGATTGAGATTTGTTTTATTCTGGAGGGCCGAAATACAATCTACTCACTGTTTACAACTGACTCATCATACCTGGGTCAAAGTAATCAAAGTAAAAAGTCAATCAAGTACTTGAGACTGTCAAAGGGCAATAGGGTACAAAGATTTGATACTAGGCTATCAGACTACCTTTGAAAACCCTTCCTGGTCGAACGAGGGATAACATCGGCTTCCCTCAAAGAACAAGGCTAGCAGGTTAGGAGCTGTGACGCAGAGACTCGAGGGTTTGTGAGAGCTAGGAACTAGACAGATTTAAAGGAGTAACGTTTGGGAGTCAGAGTCAGTGTCAGTCAAGTGGACTACACTAGTACAAAGAAGTCTCAAAATCACAACTTTCATGTCGTTTCAGGTTGTTGTTTTTTTCCCCAAGGCTGCGGTAGAAATCTGCACTGACTCTGAATCCATCAAGAAACCTTTATTGCAGTACAGTTTCCCTTGTAACTCTTGGGCGGCGAAGATCTACCTCTACTGTATGTGAATCTCCTGTTGATTTAAGAGGAATCAAACCAAACAAAATGTCAACACAAATCCAAACTTCTACAACAACATTACACATTGTATACCGAATGTTTTATGATCTTCCGTGTCTCTGCAAATCCCTCCCACCAAACATGAAGCTTCAGAGGAATGCAGAGAGTCAGGCCAGAAAGACACAGGAAGCGTTTAATTCGGGCACTGACTGACACTGGCTGCATTATGGGGCCGCGGGATAAGGCCTTCTTAGTCTGAACCGAGAGAGGGAGGGAGAGAGAGAATAAGGCATCCATCTCAAGCGATTTTCAAAGAGGAAAAGCAGGCGGGACGACAGGCTAATGCCTACTGAGGAAAATAAACACTGGTCACTGGTTTAACAGAAGCAGCAGCTGTGGAGAGTATGACGGGAGCTGGCATGTAGACAGGAAGAAGAGCAGTGTAATGTCACGCAAAAGACTCAACTTTGTCAGGATAAATGGAGATTTGCCATGTCTTAATACAGTGTCCTCTTAATGTAATCATTTCAAATCAGTTATGGCACCCTAATGTCTTAAACTACACATCAAACGGATAAACAGTATAGTACACAGTTGTTTTGGAAATATAAATGCCTGTATTGCATTCAAAGATCGAGAGGTCAGCCAAGTTTGCTCCAGTTTAGGCTCCATCTAATCGCTTACTGGACAATTTAGGGCCAGTGTCTGTAGGAGTCGTTTATATCAAGTCAGAACTGTTCCTGTAAATGACCCTTAAAAGAAGAAGGGCCAAGTGTAATGTAGCAAATTAATATTCAGGGTCACCCACACTGTTCAGGCCTCAGCCTCAAATTAAAAGCTGTCGGACCCCCAACATGTTAATGCGTGAAATCAGGGGTCAATTTAAACTTCCTGTAACTGTTTTCTTTTATCTGGTATGATCTGGCGTGGGAAGTGAGAGCCTGGGAGAGCATCCTGTCCGTGCGTGGATCAACGTCTGTGCCAAGGCATAAATAGTGCATCTTTATAATTTAATAATTTTCACCAGCCCCACAATGTTAATGGACTGTTTTACATGCAAATAAAGGATCTAAATGTGACTGTTAAGTTTTATTATTGTAAATTCCTCTCTTTCTCAACGTAATTTCAACTGCCAAGAGCTACACAAAGAGGCCTTTTAATCCAAACAGTATTAACAGCACAGAACTCTCAATGTCTCAGTCACTGGAGTCAAGTGAAATCCGGTCACGCAAGCCCCTGACTGTACACACAAAATGGTAACACGGTGGCCTGCTGTGGTCTGGAGGAGGAACCTAATCCATAATCCCACATTTACAATGCAAACATGCTTTTTTCTGGGCAAACGGCAGGTTTACAGTCACTGGGACAAGCCGGCGAGCCCCATGACGCGGTCCTGAAGAAGTACATTCCTCACATACTTCTACAGCTGCAGCAGGAGGAGACGAATCTAAACAACAGCTCAGGAATGATCTGAACTCATGGGACGGAGAGACGGAAAACTGTAGACCAACATCCACATATCTGACTCTTCAAGATATAAAAGAACTAAATGAGGAATATTTGGAAATGATTTGATGATGAGTAAGTGTTTTTTATTCATTTTAATTGCATGCAGTTCAAATAAAACATAATACTGTGGAGGTAGTAATCTTGACCAACTGTGAATAAAGAGCAGAGAGAACTAAATTTCAACATTTGTGGTATTATACTTTAAAGGCGCAATAGACGATTTTTCGGCGATTTGAGAACGCAGGCGTAAGTACGCATGCGCCCTCCCCGTGCGGACTGATACAACACACACGTGCATTTGTTTATTAGCGCAACGGAGCGCATCGCATCTCTCGTCTCCCGTAGATTTCTGTCCACTTCTGCGTCAGCTCGAACTGTCTTTCTCCGTCTTCATTTTGCCCCGTACACTGAGGGAACTATATTATGATAGATCCATGCGCTTAGGCATGCGGAAACGTGGGGACGAGCCTGACGCGGCTGCAGGTGAGCGGTAGGTGCGTTTTATGATTGATACGTGGTAGGACAAATGATTTATCCACGCCACGAGGAAATATGATAAAAAATTTGCTGAAAAAAAAATCGTCCATTCCACCTTTAAGAGTGGGACGAGACACGAGAACAAGACAAGACAATAATAAATAGAATTATATTATGTATCTACAGCTTCACAGCTTCTCATTAGATGTAACTGAAATGTAATCTTGCAGCAATTTGATTTCTAAGATGTCAAACTTGGATACAAAAAAAAAAAAAAATGATAGTAAAGTAACAAATGTTTTGGTATAGCCATCAAAAGGAGAAATGCTGCACTTTTTTTTTTAAACTTTTGATGGCTATACCAAAAATGTGTTACTTTACTTTGGTATTTTTTTTTACTTTATGGCATAAATCGAAACATTATGCCTCGAAAATTCTCCTCAATACTCTAAAAACAACATGGGCAACAACATGGCATATCAATCCAACTTTTGTGGTCATTGTACTGTCATAAACATTAAAAGTAACTAACTGTAAAAAAAAAAAAAAAAAAAAAAAATGCTTTAATGAGATAACTGTGGCACCTTAGTCCGAGGGGTTGAATGAAGAGACCCCATTTCCTGCTGGGACAGTCAAGTTTAAACCTCAGACTATTTATTTTGGGGGACTGTAAAGCCACGACAGACACAGCCACTTAATTTCCCTTTCATTTCACCAGGACACCAGTAAAATCACAACATAACATGACTCCTCCATGTTCCGGTCCGTTTGTATATTCCTGGCCTGTGGATTTGCCATTGCTGTTGTTTTTGTCACCTCGCTGAAGATCTAGGTGTGAAAGTATTTACCAGCTTCTCGCCTTTGTACGAGGATAATTTAACCGTTTGCACATCTGTCTCTCGGGAGCGTCGCACACAATCACTGCACTGCTGACACTTCCTCGGCTGCAAGCTTAATCCACTGGTTAAATTTGCACAGTTCCCTTTTCAAATGTGCAGTTTGCGTGGCAGAAAGGTGACGGGCTGGAGTCGGGGTTCGTGACTGGGGCCTTGGGGCACATTGATCTGGACTGAAGCAGCAGTTACCATGACACTGCTCAACTGTGTGCAACCATCTACATTTTACACTTTAATGTGACAATGTTCCCTGGCAGCAAACACATTAGAGCAGTGTTTCTCATTAACTCGGGAGGACTGTGAGGGTCACCTGGCAAACGACAGATTGATATGCGGAGCACTCAAGACTTGAGTTCTACGCATCATCGCTGTGGGATAGCCCTTGCTGAAATCCATTGGGAAAAGGTTCAGACAAATCCTACAAATGCACAAAGTCCTTCCCTCTGCATGTTACAAAGAAATAAACATAGTCTGTGTTTCCACTAAAAAAGCTAGAGGTTGTGAACTCAAACTCACTGTGCAGGGTCACTGTGAGCATATATAGATTTTAAAAACACGGAGGAGCCACAAGATACTAGTGGAGATGTGTTTTCAGGGTTGACGAGGGCAACAGACTCCAGGAAAATAATTGAATTCCATGTTTTTAGGATCCAACAAGATAACAATTTAACTTTTATCATTAAATAGGCCCTCAAAGAATGGCAATATGGATATTTGTCGGCAATATTGACCAAATCAAATATCTATTGTTTGAGCATCACGATAACATCATTCAGACGTCATTATGTGGTGAAAACAGAAAAGTGTAAAAATCACAAAAGTGCAGAATCACTTATTTGAAATTTATTAACATATCTTTTTGATTTGATTTTCCATAAACTCAATTTTGCATTTCTAACAAACATCCACCACCATGTAATCTAAATTTTGATATATTGTCCACCCCTAAATATGGATTGAGAGTGTCTTGAACAAGGACAAACTAAACTATGCAATGCTGATATGGTGAAGATCAAATATGCGGTTATAGCCACGAATGCCCAAACCTTCAATGACAACACGTGTTGCAAAAAACCTCCCGACTTTTACATCAATAGCACAGATGTCTTGATTGGACAGGACAGAGTCTGAGCATCGTGCGCTCTGACCCTGCCTCTGCAGCGTGGCCTCGCCGTGGGACAAACACAGACGGGTTTGAAATGGTGCGGACGACTACACATCACCTTCGTGTTGCTACATCCATTTCACACAATACGGCCGCACACGGAGCCGGCAGGGGAGGCGTGTTTCAACATCAGCGTTTTCTTCACAAATATAGTGGGCTCGGTGTCCTGAAGGTGCAGTCGTGGCAGAGACAAATGATGGATCAATAAAATGTGTGTAGCTCGGCGGAGAGGCGGCGCACTGACTGGACCTAATAGTTTTTAAATCACCAGAGATCAATTAAGTGCAGAGCAGAAAAGCACTGACTGTTGTATGATTATATGATAAAACAAAAAATGACATCAGAAAACTACAAGTCATTCTTAGAACACAGACACTGGCCAGTAAAGATGGGCGATGTGGCAAAAACTCCTCTTCATATGGACTGATCATTATTTTTAATTCGATTTTACACACAATACACAAAAATAGTCCAAAGTCTGAAGTCTGCTTTTACTGACAGAGGAATGGCTGATTAAAAAGCCTTATTTCCTGACGGGGAAAAGGGCTAAGAACACCTCCAGGCTTGCGTGCAGCTTTTGTGATTTGATAATTGCTCCAAATCAAATTGATATTTTGTGCAGCCTTATGATAAGACTAATAAATAATGACAAAACAATAATAATAAAATACCATAACAGGAATCTGCTGCAAACCAGTTCAAATAAATATGTTCCCGTTTAAAAAATAAATTAAAAGAAAAGAAAAATAAAGTTTTTCCATTTCATACTACCGGCAGTTAATCATTTTTAAGACAAGGCAAGAATGTAGAAGAGCCATTGCCAAAAAGGAAATAGTGTCTTGAGCGCAGTTCTCGTCATTAGAGCTGCAACGATTAAACGACCAATTGTGACTAGTCGACTATAGACCATTATCTGAGTGGTCTTCTGACAATTGTAATTGTTATCTGGATTGTTCAGACTCGTACACATACAAGAAGCCCCATTATAGAATTCAGTCACCATATTTCAACCTTTATTTGGTTAAAAATGTGTTTAATAATTGACAGAGTACAATAGAACAATCGCTGACTAATCTAGTGCCAAAACTGTTTGCCACAGCCCTACTTGTTATCATGGTATTATATTTTGATAATCATGTTTTGACGGACCTCCAGAGTAATTACACACAACACAAGCATTTTCCAAAAGCCCTGGTCTGTGCGGACGACTCCACTTTGTGATGTGTGCGGCGACACAGCGATGACCTCAGAGCGGGCAGCTGTCCCACACAGACCCAGCGCCTGCTCCCTGTGAATGAACGGAGCAGATTTGAGGGGATTTAACAGCCCCTCTGTCGGCTGTGGCAGCGCCGCGACGGCGCAGAGGAGCTGGGCCCGGTCCAAGCGGGACAGTGGAGCAGGCTGGAGTTAGTAAACACAGTTCCTCCTGCGGGCGCTCGCTGCAGCAAAAATAGAAACCCTTTTAAAGCCGCTGTGATCTGCTCAGTGAATATTTGATGTGCAGCAGAATGACTCAGAGCTGGACTTCTGCGTTGGTAATGAAGGCCGTCTTTTGTAGTGGAGCGCCATGGAAACAAAACAAATTAATTAGGCTGCAACAATGACTTGACTAATGGTAGACTATAAATAATAATCCTAGTCATATTTTTGATCGTTGTAATTTGGACTCATACAGACTCAAAAACGGCCACAAAAATACCTTTTATAACAAAACCAGTGGCATTATTAAATAAAATTAAAAACATTTAAAAAAAGAATAAACATTGTCTGATTTTCAGCAATAATACAGTGTAGAAGCCTTCAGTCACCATATTTCAACATTTATTTTGGTTAAAAAAGTATTTTAAAAGCCTCAGTGAACTAGTCGACGAGTAAACTAATGGTTTGTTGCATCCCTAGATTTAACTAAAATGTTAGTTTTAAGTGAAGTTATTATCGTTTTGGATTACAGAACCATTTACGCCTGATGCCCTTTCCAACTTCAGCGCTTTCATCGACATCCATGGAGAAACTACACTGAGAATAAACCCTGCACAAGGACAAAAAGTACATCAAAATTCAGGATTAAAACTGGATACTGTGTTAAAGTGATCAGTGGGATGTATCATATGTTGTTTGACATCTGCTAAATTAGAATATCAAGCACATCTCGACAATGAAAACAATTTTAAAAGGTTGCAAAAAAAAGCAAATATTAAAATAAACTGGAAGTGCAATCTTTCAAAGGGTATAAAGTGACATTTCTGAACTTTTGTTGTTCATTTTATGGTCCAGTCACTGTTTTTTGCATTACTTAAACCTCGATTTTGATGGAACAACATAATATCTGGATCGGGATAATCAGAAAAAATGCTTCGATATCCATATTTGTCAACTAGTTAAAATAGAAGTCTTTCTGTATAATTTCTGCAGCAGGAAATGTTGGCCATCCATTCACATTGTGGTGACTGTACCTTTAAAATTGATTGCTCTTCAAACATTTGTCATTTCTGTGTTGACTCCCGAGGGCACAAACATTGAGCCTGTATCGTCACTGCAGCGAGCGCCGGGGCAAACAGAAATAACTGCAGCCCGGGGGTGGATGTGCGGAAGAATGATGGTGACACCCTTTTCAGCGAGACTCCGACCGCACCACGATGTTTGTGCTCGGCTCGGTCCTTCTTATGGCTCCACTGAGTTCAACCATCTGAGCCTTGAGTAAATGCAGCACACCGCAAGTCGCTGCGATGAAGTCAAACTGCTGCGCTAGGGTTTGGCATCGAAAAACAATGCAATGCAATGACCGCTCTGTATTCAATATCGGATCATAACCGGCAATGTTTTGGAAAGGTTCTACTTAAGGTCTTTGTGTTAAATGGCAATATATAAAAATGGTTTTGTTTAACTTGGAGCAAAAAGAGAAAAACGTCTATAGCCAATATTTTTCTTCTAAAGCAAGGTATAAAAGTGATAGGTCTACCTTTTTGCAGGTAACTTTTCACATTTTGCGCAAAACTTTAACCTTTACTGGCACGTTTTAGCTCATTCCAGATGAATCATTACTATAACCTCGGGGAATCCCCAAAATATATCCATATCGCCCACCAATGATGCCACGCAATGTCTACAACAACAATGCAAGTCCAATAAACGGGCGATTGGTGAGGTTGGCATCAGGAAAAGGCTGCCAGGGGAAAACGTATGCAAACTAAGCATCGTTTCCTGCTTCATTTGTTTTGAAAACTCCAAGGACAAAAAGTAGTCATCCGCTTGATATTTTACTGAATATCATTAGAAATATACCATGCGTCATTTTGTTACACTGAAATCCTTTTGGTTCTAGACTGTTATTGCTGTCCAAAGCAGCACCGGTCGAACAAATCAGCCAATCACAAAACAATTGCGTCTTGTTTGTGTTCCCGGAAATAATGCGTCAGTGTTTGGAGCCGCGAGTCACCTTTCTCTTCAGCGGGTGTAGTGTTCGGGACAGAGCTGCTGCTGCTGACACAAGCCTTCGGCAAGAGGACACCGGCGGAGCAGGGATTTCCCCAGAACCGGAGGCACAGGAGACGAGAGCGGACCACACTACACACTACACACACACACACACACACTACACACACACTACACACACACTACACACACACTACACACACACTACACACACACACACAAGAGTCCAACACAGGGCTTTGGTTAAACACAACTGCAGCCTGTCATCAGAATATCCTCTTCTCTGTCCTGGACAAATGAGGAAATCTATAGTGTGTTTTTAGCTTGAAAACATGCACTTATCAAAAGTAGCTCCAAGTGCAGCCGGCCGCAGTGTCGTGAGATCGAATCCTGACTATTTACTGCTTGTCCTCCCTTCTCTCTCTCTCTCTCATCCCCCATTTCACACTACTTTCCTGTCAATAAAGCCAACAGGCACAAAAAAAACTTTGTCAATGAGATATTGAAAGATTAAGATCCACAAGTGAAATGACTGTCACGGTAGTTGCATTTGTCCAAAAAAAACAAAAAAAAAAACAATCGCAAATCAAATACTGAGGCAGGGTTGGATTGAAATACTCTGAAATCAGCTACAAACTCAAGAATATAAGGAAACTTCAGCACAGATCATACCAGTGACAACATATGACGTATTCTTGATCAAAGAGTCAGTATGGAGAAGAGAGAATGTTCTGGTCAGCTAACGTTAGCACACACGCTGCTACTGCTGTCAACAACAAAATATTATACTCACTACGGACAATCGCTTAGAGTCAGGATTAAAATAAATCTCATTTGTGACGAGTTATGATCTGAGGTGGCCTGTCTGAGCACTGAGTGTGGAAAATGTGTCCATTTTGATGATTTTCATTAGCGCTTTGCTCTTGAAATGCTAACACATCATTGTAAACATTGCCTCGGTTCTCTCATTGGCTCCTCTATAGTGTTTATGGCAATATCAGTGTTTACTGGATGTAAATGAGTCAGGAATAGAGGGGTTAATGGTCAGAATTTATGCAAATGAATTACTGTGACAAACACGCATTAAATCGGGCTGAACGAAGGCTCGTAAATTCAGTTCAAAAGTTTAATTCTATCAAAAAGAATGTTGTTGTGATGTGTTCAGCCTATAATGGATTTGGTCGTATTTTATATATTATTGCTGTAATTTGGCTTGCTTTCTAAAAAGCACTGCTCTATATAAATACATACACATTTGCACAATTGTATTGCAAAAGTATCGATATCGCATCATAATCAAGCCTCAATTTGGTCGCAGTTTCATCAATGGAACATTTTTATTTTGACAGTTTGACAAATACATTGAGTCATGTACTTTTTTGTTTTAATATCATTGAAACTAAAAGTATATCGCAATAATGTTTATATACTTACCACTCACTATACTGTGGCCATTTTGAGTTGAACTGAGCCAATCACTGTGGCGCTCTCATCACAGCTGACATTATGTTTGTCAGTCTGCGTGTCTGTGCGTCTTTCAGAGGAGTGGCTGAGCGAACGGGCTGGACACACGGCATTCCTTCGAGATCTGGGTTTGCCTTGAACAGTCACAGCAGGAGAAAGGTGTGCTACACGCTTCAATCGAGGCTGAAGTGTTTCCGATAATGTTCCTGATACCAGGATTACAGGAAGTTGAGGCAGGTTCACAGAAAGCGCAGGTTCACCTTGTGCTACTTTTAATGTGAAGGAAATATATAGTAATTATGGCGGCTCACGTCCACACAAAAGATTTACAGCAGTAAATGTTCAGTTAAGATTAAAAACCCACTCTCGCGCTTTCAAACTTGCAACACAGATGACAGTTGTATCTACAATGTTTTACTGTATGGCATTAAACTTCTCCATCTGCCGTACATGGAGAAAAGCAAGTTCTATGCGTTATTATAGATAAGAAATAGTATTGATTGAGCTCGACGGACAGTTTCTTTCCTGGCCGACGCTGAGCGAGAAACCAATATATTTGGTCCAATATGTATGGTCGATATTGATCATTATGCAATTTAAATTGACCACAGCCTTGTTTTACCACAATCGTATGAGAGAGTCCCGTTTTGTGCAGTGCCTTTGAGTATTCTATGGGCAACAGGTCGACCAAAACAACTGCTTGTGTTGGAGATTCAAGTCTGAAGCCGAAAAAGAACAAATATCAGCTTTATTGTTCATTTACATTGTTAATATAGATAAGATTGATTTTGCTACATAGTTTTACTTTGTTTTTCACTTCAGAGATAACCATATCTCCATGGTCAAGGTTGGACAGCTCGTCGCTATTCTCCTGTAAATGCAAACTTTTCAAATGATGGCGTTTTGTGATCGCTTCTACTACAGGGCAAAAGGAGGAAAGCAACAGCCCTGAGCATTTAAATTAGAAAGACTACAAAGTTAACCAAAACCTTATCTTCTTTGTGTTCGTTTGATTGTTTCCTTTTACGATAATGAAACTACTGTCAATGTTCTTATGTTTGAATCCCTTCAGGAGAATCTCGTCGTCTTGGGTTTACCAGAGACTCTGAGCAGGGGGAACCAATTACTCTTTGCATTAGAGCCAGGCAAACATACCATTATTGTCATCTCACAAAAGTACTCTCGCTTATTATCGCTTGTGTAGATGTAATTTCATACAATGTTAAACATTTGTTGAAACAACTTGTGCACAGGCTTCAAGGTCATCACGAGTGAGAAAATACATGCCATTCATTAGTGCTGCAAGTTTCACATACTTGTAGAGAGAGAGAGGGGAAATTGTAAACAAATGTTACACAACAGTTTTACCACAGTTGCAAAGAAACAACACCCCAAAAAGTGCAATTTAATATATTTTGCTTATATTTGTTTATTTTAGTTTACTATCAAGGCTTTATTTAGATTTATTTTTACACTTTAAACATACTATCCACTTTATTTCTAGTATTTAGTGGAAACACAGACTATCGCAGATATTTCTCAATTTTATGCACACTTTAATTAATTTGGAATATACTGTGCGTCTGTCAACAACGGGTAAATGAATAGGTGAATCTGCTTTTCAAATAACGTCAGTAGAAAACACACAACTCAAATGTAGCGCTCACCATTTTGCCGCCACAAACTAACCAACCAGCAGGCCTTTTGGCGGCCTCGGTGCGCCTCACCACTGTTGCTGTTGCGTTCTGATAAGCGCTCTTTATATGACAGACTGCAGACAGGAAGGCGAGCTCAGGGCACAGACAGAGCAACACGGAGTCAAAGCCTATGACAATGGACGTATTTACAACAGAGTGAGAGGCTTCTTCCTCATCACCTCGTTGGATGAGTTCAGAGACTAGACGGAAACTAAGAAACGATGGCTGATAAGTTTAGAAGGTAAAATAATGATGAAAACATTTACTTCAAAACTGAATGAAATGACTAAGAATTAAACTGTCCATACAACAATCTTGCTCATAGATGTCGAACTCACACACAATACAGTACAGTGAGGTAAGCATTCAATATTGCAGCACAGCAATTAGTTAAGACATATCTTTTTCATTGTACGTTGAGACTTTTTCAATTTAAATACAGAGACTGGAGGCTTTAGAGATTTTGACTTAATAATGCCACTAGTTTTGTTTTAAAATGTTTTTTGGCGTGTGGTTTTGAGTTTGTTTAGTCCAGATAATGATTACGATGACCAGAACACAACTACGATTATAGTTGACTAGTCACAATTAGCTGATTAATAAAAGTACCTAAATATCCCTTTGTTCCTGGACTTTGTAAAACTTTGAACTACAGAAAATATAGGCCAACTGGATATTATCATTCGGCCTATCACCAGAACAAAAATGACAATATTTCCCCCCCACCTCTAGTACTTCACTAAATTCATAAAAACTTGGCTACACAGAACTGCATTAAATACCAGTGTGAGAAAACACACAGGTGTGACTTCATGTCTCTCATCTCCAATGCCATTTTCTTCACGCATGTCACTGGAAAAAACCCTGGATCACCACCAGAAAAGACACAACGCAGCTCAGATGACTTGCTGGTACAAAGCCATAAAGCTCACACTAAGATGGTGGGCCAATAAAGCCAGTGGTCTGTGTCAAACAGGTTGGCAGTGGCAAACATTTTGGTGGCTCCGACTTCAGCAGTGGCAGTGACAAGGCATAAAAAAAAATAAACTGAGAGCGTAATAGTTTCAATGATATTTGCAGTTTTGTAATAATTGGACATAGTTATATTCAAACAATGTGCCACTATTGTATCATTGCGCAAAGGTATCTAATTGATTGACTATTTCCACACACAAGTACGATGCGCTCAGTCAATGCGTCTTCACAGCTCTGTGTCAACAACGCAATCTGCCACTTTACGGGACTAGTTTCAATAAGCAAGTCCATTATACATCACGCGAATCCGTTTCGTCAAGTGTCCAGACAAATACAAACGCAGATGTGAGACTTTCCCCATTTAAAGACGGGGGGAAAGGAGCAAATAGTCGTCGAGAAGTGGGGTCATGGGGGCGCTGCAGCTGCTTTAGCACAGAAGCTAATGCTAAGAAGCTAACACCAGAACAATCAGACAGAGCCGCTCAAAGAGACTCTTCACAAAGCCACGCACATACGTCTCATTGTTTGCACTAAACGCAGCCATTCGCACACATAAGGCGGTGTTTTACCTGTAGCTCGGCTCTCTCCACCTCCCATTGTGCCCTCTCTACTTCGAAGCGGGCCCATTCGTGCTGCAGGAAGTGCAGGATCCCCGGGATACTGTACTGCGCCCGGGCCGCCTCCCCTGCGTCGCCATCGGGCAGCGGTCCTTTCCCAGCACCGGCTAAAACCGAGTTGTTATTGTTGTTGAAGAACACGCCGGGGCCCGCCTGTTCGTCCATGGCCGGGCTCGGGGTGCGCTCTCTCCGCTGTATCGCAGATTTTTAGCTCTATAAACCAGAGGAAGGGCTTGAACCTGGTCGAGGCGCTCCGTGTCTCGGCTCGAAGAATGAACTCACTTCTGACAGCTCGCTGTCAGAGTGACGTCAACACGCAGCCACGCCCACAGCGTGCCGACACGACTCGTGTGTGCGCACCATGATCTATTTACTACTATTACACGAACAGCGCAGTATCTTTATAACATTGTTGATATTTTGTTGAAAGATACAATACAAAATGTAGTCTTTAGTCATGTTCATGATTCAAACGTGACCTTGTTGCTCAGTAACATTTACTTGAGTAAAATACAATTGTACTTCTTTTGAGTATTTTCTGACTGCATACTTTTACTCCTACTTGAGTTATTTGAAGTAACAACAACAAGCTTACTTAAGTAAAAGCTTTGGTTACTTATCCCAGTGTTATTAACTCTATAATATTACATTTTCTGAACAATTGAGCTTCATGTACCGCTCCTTCAGATTGAGTTTTTCTCATATTTGTAGTCTATCGTTTGAAAACACCAGATTTTATGCATGACTTAATACTCTGTCCTTCCAATAAACTAAATTCAATGAGTTATAAATAAATCTGTGGTTACAATTGGACAGTTACTCATACAATTTAACCTGGTGCATGCCAGCATATAAAATAAGATAAGATAATCCTATGTGTTACTCTGAACTCACAAATATTGATGCTCAAGTAAATTTGCTGGCAAAATTACATTCAATTACTTGTACGCGAGTTGTAGTTTTTGTCTCTCCTACTTTGTACTTGGGAGTAAACTAGAATAATATTATTTGGGCATTTTTTGGCTACTCTACCCACCACTGCTGATTATAGCAGTATAAACTATCCCTTATTCTAAGCAAACCTATGATAAACTGAATGTAAGAGTTGTGTCTAGAGGTTGGCTCTGTCCATTTGAAGCCATATTGAAAATGTCCACTTTGCTTTTCAATGACATAATTCAAATAAAATAATTTATTACATGTGTGGTTCACTTCACAAGCAGATAAATCAAACACGCTCAAGGACAACTTATATCAGAGATGAAAATGTAGAACACTGAATCTCTTGTGTATTATCCTTAAAAGTGTCAATTCATGTTATGAATACAAATTTAAGTTTCAGATATAATTTAATGGCAATATCTGCTTAGAATTAGAGCCACAAGGTTTATGTATGCAATAACACAATGTAAACATGTAATCCTGATATGATCTATGTTGTATTTCACATTTATGTACATGGACAGAGTACTTTAACACAGGACAAAATTATAATAATTAAGGAATGTATCTAAATAAGAAGAAAATAAATCAAAATGTCCCTTCACATAGACATTTCTGTATCTGTCTGATGATTACATCCATCAATTCGGCTGCTTAACGATTAAACATTCAAATAACTATTTACAAAAAAAGACTTAAAAATCAGAATTAAGTAAAATGTAACAGTATAAATAAAAACACATCAGCAAATGACAGATATGACATCATGTTACAGCAAAATAAAACATTGACCATCAGCGTGTTTTAGCAGTCTTTAGAAGAAGCTAGTTTTGAGTTTTATGGTCGGCGCGGCTTGAACAGTGGGTTGAGTTTGCCTTGCTGCAGCCTTTGCTTTACTACTGGCTTGATTGGCTCTTATGGCAGATTCAAGGCGAGTTTTGAGCTCAGGGGCGGCACCGATGACGATCTTGAAGGCAGCCGGGTAAAGGGGTCCGATCCGCATCAAGTTCTGAAGTGCAAACTCGTGAAGACCTTTAGAGACCACTGGTGCAGAGTAGAAGGCTGTTTCATCCAAGAGGTAAGAGATGAGAGTAGGGACGAGGAGCGCCAACAACTGCACCCCTGCACATCACGTTAAAGGAGACATTATTGCTTTTTCATGTATTTTGTATTGAATTGTAATTTAAGTAGATCATTATTTTACATTCTGTTCATTGCAAAATGTAATATTGATCTAAAATGGCTTGATAGCCTGATACATATCCAGTTCCCTTAAATGTCTTAATTACTTGCTGATGTGGAAAATTTCACCCCACATGACAAATAGGGCTGTTGTAGGCATTTAGACCAAAATTTATACTATTAATGGGATTATAAGGAATGATTGCAGAGAAGACATTGATTTAGCATGAATTATTTTTCATAATCAAATACGCAGTTTAGCAAGACTTTTGTACAAAAACTTGCAGTTTGTGTCACATGATCAGATCAGCGGAATTTAGACTAATTGCTGGCACTGTACATGCTGATTGTTTGGACTTAATGTGCTCTCATTACAATGCAAATCATAATGTTATATATTTGTGGTTCTTCATCACCCAGGTACAAAATACCAAAAATACTGCTATTTGCCAAATGTACTAGTATTAATGGCACATTCATTTGCTTCAGATAAGAGGCTCACTAAGAATAAGGCCAAGAAAGGCTTCATGTCAGATGTCCACTATCTAAATAATCTTCTTAGATAAGATTACTCATATACATGTATTTCTAGAGGACAATGTCAAGGATTATCTGTGACAACGCATAATCTCAGACCAGCCAGCTATAACAATTAATAGATTAAGACAAAGGAAGAAAGGCAGGATGACATTAAATCATCTCAGAAAATCCACAACAGACCTTAATCTGTGGGGCAAACTATAAAAGATTTGCTATTCTTAAAAGTTGTGCTAATCCTTTTTGGCAAATATTATTTTATTTACTTTTTTAATAATCAGTAAAAGCAAAGTCGGTTTGTTTTCCTGAAGACTTGTTAAGTTTAAAATCATCTTGTTTTGACAATCCATTTCAGTAAATTGAAAGAAGTGAAAAAATATTATTCAAACCAGTTACAAATGCATTGAACACAATTATCACTAGCAATCACTACAAACATGTTCTGAAATGCATGTGATTGGTATATAGCTCATATTTCAGTCTTCTCTGAAATGTTATTATTTATGTATATAAATGTGTATTAAATATTTATGTTTAAATGTGTACTTTGAACAGAATTGTACTGTTAAAACATCACACGTTTTATACAAAATGCAATGCTTATCAGAAAAATGTAAAAATGTCAGCCCTTTTACATTTTGTGAACAAAAAGAAGCAACAGTCGCAGTTTGGTAAAAAGACTTACTGTTTTGTTCCTCCCCCATGCCGACCAGGAGTTCTAAGACCCTGATGCCCTCCTGAATGGCCTGGAGCTCTGCGTTGGTCTGGGGTCGATTGGTTTCTGCAGCCTTCAGCTTTTCCACCAGGATCGGAGCCAGAGTGTGAATGTACGGAGTGGAAAGGGCGCGACTGCAGTGCTGAAACACGGACAAGAGCAGCTGATAACACCGGGCCTCCATCTGAAAGAACAGAAGAAATGGAGTTAATTTTGCATTACAGAGTTAAATAGAATACAAGTTACCGGTAGTTAGTATTGTGATTTGTAATCCTCTGTGTACATTTTATTGTCCTACTTGAACAGTCTCGGCCTCAGTCAGGACTAAACATGGGGAATCAGTTTTCTTTAGCTGTGCATATGACTGAATGGGTTTTATTTGCATTCTTCTCCAAAAAATAAGAAAATATATAATTTATTAATTGTTTGTATTATGATTGTAATGCACCCTTCTTGTTCACTTGAATTACTTTGTGTAATTATGCTTCACAAATAAAACTGCCTTGCCTGGCATAATTAACTGAATCTATAATTTATATACACAGGCTTTTCCATTTCCACCTTCTACTCAACAAATCAACACTGAATTAAAAAGGTAATTATGGCCGATAAGCATTGTTATTTTAATTTTGTTTGTTTGTATGTTGTAACTGCCTCTTGGCCAGGACTTCCTTGGAAAAGAGGTTTTTAATCTTAAAGGCGTTATGGACGATTTTTCGGTGATTTGAGAACTCAACCCTGAGTTCCGAGGTGAGTTCTATGATTGATACGTGGCAGGACTAATTGGCAGTCCACGCCACGAGGAAATAAGACTCAGATTTGGGCCAAAAAAATCGTCCATGCCACCTTTAATACGTCTCTCCTGGTTAAATAAATGTTGCCCAAAAAATAACTTGCTGATTATAGTTTATCAAAATTATCATCAATCATAATTATATTGCATAAATTAGAGAACAAACAGGAGACATAGAGTACAAAAACGACAAAGAATTAAGCCA
Source organism: Eucyclogobius newberryi (assembly GCF_026437365.1). NCBI lineage: Eukaryota > Metazoa > Chordata > Actinopteri > Gobiiformes > Gobiidae > Eucyclogobius > Eucyclogobius newberryi. Next base: position 10,460,554 of record NW_027316500.1, on the reverse strand, counting down.
AGTTCCAACCGGTGTGAGTAATTGTGAGAGAATACTAGTTAGTAAAATATATTGAGAAAGGCTCTAAGTGTAGGTGTTTTTTGTCAAAGACAGGTGCTCACCCAGGGATCCCCAGAGTTGAGTGCGTTCCTGTATTGATCCATGCAGCCTTTCTGCAGCACAGTCACACCGACAAGCTCGCCGCCCGCCGACAGCAGAAACAGAGTGATCGCTGTCAACATGCTGACATTGTCCAGGTCGGGCCGGGAATCATCTAAACAAATACAGACATTTGCATCAGTCCAGAGTCAAGTTTTGTGTTTCAAATTCCATCATTGCAGATTTTAATTTAATTTTTTACAAGCATTTTTTGATTTGTTGACATGGAGAGCAGGTAAAATTGCTAAGGTTAAAGAAAGGCTCTATAAACAATGATTATTAAATCGTTTTCTCCTGTTATGAACTGTTTTGTATTGTAATTTTTTAGTAATCAAGTAAAATAATTGTTCCTTTGGGTAAAATTTGTCCAAATCTTCATAAAAACTACTCTGGAATATGCTTGGGAACATTCTCCTGCCCCGAAAGGACTTTAAAGAAGTGTAAAGAAGTGCCAGTTTGACTTCGACAAACGGTTGAATGACCTTCCTTCTCTCATCCCCATTTTACAGTCTGGTCAAATAAAGTCTACGGATGAAAAAAGAGAAGAGTGGCTATCTGCTGACGACTGGTATAAATAAATGTGGATAGTGTAATTAATAAAATTTTTGGGTTCACGGTTTGGATATTTAGTCTGGAAAACACAAACAAAAACGTACTGGCACATAACCCATATTTTGGACAATTATAATGCAACTTTAACTCTCATAAAAAACATGCCTAAATACTGGCTAATATCTGTGACTGACACCTACACATTAAAGGATTTGAAAGCCTTCTTTGTGCTAACCTGGTTGTGAATATTCCAGCACAGAGGCCAGGCTGCTCCTCACAAGGGTGGTCCACTGCGTCTTGATGCTCTCCTCTCGGGCCAGTGGGGAGGTGATGATGGTTTTGATGGCCTGCAGCGCCGCCGAGACAGGAGCAGGCACAGAGTTGTCCTTAGTTTTGAGAGCAGTCTCCTTCAGGACTCCAGTGATGAGGAAGAGCACAGTAGGAAGGATGGTCATGCTCCCTGCAAAAACCAAGCCACGGCTCAATACAGATTTAAATTCACATTACGAAATACACAGAAATGAAAAGGACAAACTTTCTTTCTTTGGTTATTGAAAATGCACAGAATGGGTGTGACATTATCACATTTTAGTTGTTACGATTATTGTGAGGAAAAAACAATTTATTGATTATTCGTGATTACCGTTACTCACCAAACAACAGTAAACTATGTCATTTTCTTTCATTCTCATTGTCCTCAAGTTTGTGACCAGCTTTATAAAATCTTCTGAATGACAGAATAAAGTTAAGGTGACAAAATCAAATCAAATCAAACTTTCTGAATGATATATTAAAGTTAACATAAAAAAACAATTTATAATTAGGGTGAAGTTTTTGGAGATAGATTGAACGTAAATTACATATTTTTGTTTCGAAAATTGACATGAATTTGTATTTTTAGTCCTTCCGATTATGTCCTGTGACCTAAATAATCACAATTATTGATTTACCAAATAAATAATCTTGACACCAATCACAATTTGCACAAAACAGAACATACCTTTTTTAAGTTGTGCATGTATTTTTTGACTTGATTTGACCAATAATCTGAACAAAATGCGTTCTGAATACACCGCACTTTGTATTCGAGTTGCATTTATTCAACTAAACTTGGACTAGACTCAAAACTAAACCTGTAATAGACCAGGATTAGGACAGACCAATCCAAGTCTGTACTAGGACAAAACTGACCTTAGACCAGGACCACAGTTATGGAAGACAGTTTGATATATTCATTTTTTCACCATTGCAGACAATTTTGTTAACCTTTAAATACAATAAAAAAGCCTGCATGTGCCTAGATTCACTGATGTGATGTAGTTTGTCTTGGACCTCACCAGCTGGAGTGCAGAGGGACGGCAGCTCGGCCAGGATCGACACTGTGTGAGCCACCAGCCGCGCACTGTCCTCCGACAGCCTCTGGGGCCTGAGCGCGGCATGGCTCGGGGACTCCTTCACTTTGGTGTTGAGTTGTGGTAAATGGCGAACAAGAATGAACACCAGCAGCTCCATGCAGGCGAACACCAGGGATTTACCGGGAACCAGCTCCCCAGTGTCTCCTCCCTCTCCCAGGCCCGGACCGGACTCCTTCTCTACCTCCTCGTCTTTGTCTAAATGTATTAAACGAACAGTTTAATAATAGATGATTGATAAAAGTAGATGTTTGAAGAAAATATAAATATGTTAAGTTACAGCACACGTTGGTTCTTTTTTTTTGTTCCATTTTGCATTAAACAAAAACAATAATAAATAAAAGTATGTATCTCGGATGTAAAACTCCAATGGAAACAATAGATGGATACCAGTGGAAATGGATGACGGGGACGGAGTCAACTGTCAAGGACTAGAATAACATCAGACATTTATTAAATGGAAAGACCATCCTTTGTGGAGAATTTTAAAATGGACAATGGGACTAGTACGAAAGAGGGACATATGTCATACTGACTTTGCTTTTTACTGTATCAAGTTTGGTTTGTTTGATTGTGTTTTCATTTTGTATTATTTAAATAAATACAAATAATATGTATTGAAAAAAAAGTTGGAATACAAACTACTTAATCTCATGAAAGTCATTAGTTTCACTTGGAAACTGGCAAAAAAAGAAAAAAAAAAATATTCTTCCAGTTGCAAGCTGTAACTCTAGATTTGGAAGCAACTGACAAGAAAGATGATTGTAGTAGAAATTTGAAACATCTTTGCAAGTTTTATCTTTTCTTTTAAAGTAAATTAATATTGATTGTTTAGGTCTTTATTTGGTATTACTATTTTAAGGCTTAATTTCCTGTTCTGTAAAGCACATTGAATTTGTTTGTGTGCAAATTGTGCCATAAAAATTAACTTTAGTTTTGAACCTACAGTATATAACTAAACCTCAGAAATGAAATCTGTAAAAGTGATAAAAAAAAGTGTGCATGTCTGACTTCTGGAGGTGCGTTGTTGCTGCAGCTGGTCCTGTGCTGCTCTGATGGTCTCCTGGACGACGGCAGTGACCTGGAGTTGAACTGCCAGAGGGTCTCGGGTCAGTAACAGTCTGTGCAGCACATTGAGGAGTTCCACTGCCAACAGCTATAGAGCGACAGGTTAGTCAAGGTGAGGTGGGTATTTTATTTATATAATATAGGACAATATTAAAGTTAAGTATGAAGTTAAGCCTGTGTAGATTAAATTCATTCATGATTGAGCTTAGTTCAAACATATTCACCTTTCAATGAGACTGGACCCAATAAAGTAAATGAATACTTGTACTAACAGCTGTAGTCAACAACAAAGTCATGGCCATCATTACTGTTTATACATTTTACAAGACATACTGTACAGCTGACCCCTGGTAAGACCCTCCAAAGTCCAATTTTGTGTAATCAACAACTCAAACAGGTTTTACAACCTCATTTGGAGAAAAGCAATACACCCAAAATCTGATTATTGTCTGATTTCTAGAGTTATCAGATTATTGATAATCAGACAATAATATCTGATGCGAGTAATCAGATTTCTTTATGACAGTTCAAACCTGTGCAGACTTTGATAAGGAACATTAGTCAGAAAAGGGCAAACTAATGTGGCAAAGACAAAATTGTTTAAGTTTGAAATCGTTATTTTAAAAGGTCACTGTATTTTGTCTTCCAATTACAACAATTACTCAATCCATTGACCCATGTTCCCAGATTTCTATTGTGCATGTAAAAACACATACAAAAATCAGCTTTAATTATTGGGTTATTTGATTATACTTTACTGTCCATGTAAAAACACCCAGTGTGATGACATTTAAAATACCTGGTCTTCTGCAATGTGCATCTTGGCACACGGTGAATCAAAGAGCGTGCACAAGGCCTGCAGGCAGGACATCACATGCTCGATGGGCACCTCAGGACGTGGAAAGCAAAGAAATTCAATGCTGACACCTGAGAAAAAAAACAAAAATACTGTTGGGGTGTGTCCACTCTATTGTCGTCAAATGTAAAGTGAACTTGAAGGTAAACAAAAACTCCTTACAATGTGCATGTTAAACCTAAAGGCTATGAAACTCAGACTTTCAGAAAGTAAACTTAAGTCATGTTTACCTAGAATAAGATGCATTCGATCTTTGACCGAGTCCTCAAACGTTTTGGACGGAGGGACTCCTGCAGCCTTGGATGGGGCAGAGGGAGACTCAAGTTTGTCTTCTACTCCAAACCCAGTGCTGTTCAACCACAGGGCCACAGCGTGGAGCACAGGGGCCCAGGAGCTGCGGTAGTGGAGTCGAGCAGTGTCTATGGTCTCCGGAGTGTAGAACGCACCACCTGAAAAAACACACACTGTATATATTAGAGCGAGTATGTAAATATTTATACAACTAATACGATCACAGCTTATTGTTAGACACGATATCATGTACTTGGTGTGACTAAACTTGCCCCAATCATTCCATGTGACCATTTTTCAAGACAAAATGTTAACTGCCTTTCTATTAGCAAATGTCATGAGGAAAAGGCTTTAATAAGTCTTATTTTCATACGCGTCTTAATATGCCAGTTAAACTGTAAACTAGACGAGTATAGCGTAAAAAGGACTGGCTTACTTTCACCAAGAACTCTTCAGTTTTGATCTAAAAGTGCTTGTAGTAGTATATTGGGAGAGAATGGGCACAGCAGGGTTGACTTTTTGGAATCTGTCTGATAAGGAAAATTAGATACGCTTCATATTTCTCCTTCTGCCTCAGTCTGTGCAGGAAAGTTTTTGTCTGTCTGTGTGCCACTCTGTGTCCATCACCTGGTGTTGAGAATGTAAAAAGTAAACAATAAATAATGTACCTTCGGGAGGCAGCTGACTGGAGAACTCGGCGGGCAGAGTGAGCAAAGCGTAGTCTCGGAGCATGGCCAGCCACAGGCGGCTCAGAGAGGGCAGCTCAGGTTGGACCAAAGTGATCAGACTGTCAGGCGGCAACACGTCCACACTGAGATCCTCTTCATCCTCATCTTCTTCTCCACTCTTCACTGGTTTAGCAGGCTCAGACTCCGCCTCCTTCTTGATCTTCATCGCCACCACATAAACCTGTGACAGTTCATATGTTAAAACAATGACAAGCGAGTTCATTTAAACACGTCCAGGACCATTTGTGTTCTAGAGGTATAAACTACAGAGATAGTGGGCTCTATAGATCATAAGAGGAAAGAGGATTGTTCTCTGAGGAGGACAATGTTTCACCTATATAATTGCAGCCTTTGTAAGATGTTACGCACAACCATTAAATTCAGATTGTGATTTAATTATGATAAATCTAACAGCCCATTTAAGACCCATTAAGTGGGGGGCATGACTCATGTACACTTAAATGCAACTTTATATTGCCATTAAGATCATTAATGACATGACAATCCCATTTATGGATTCTGTTGCAAGCCTTATTTGTGTCAAAATACAGTGTATTTTTCCCAAACCTCAGCCCAAGCCTTGAGAACAGCCAGTTTCTCCATTGTAGTGGCGCTCTCACTGTACAGTTGACTGGACGAGCCCTTCCCAGCCTGCACCTTGTCCAGGGACGAGACCAGCAGAGTGTGGACTCTCCGCAGGTCGTTGAGGTCACTCACCACACCACTGCCAATCCACGTACTGCAAACCTGAAGTGTCAAAATGGGATGGAAATTTAATCATATACCATTCAAATTATGCCCTATAAACAATACACCACTGGACAGTCACATTAAACTGACAAACCAAAATGCTATGAACGTAAAAATTGTAAAATATTGTTTATTAAGCTTTGACCAGGTTTGCAGTTATAAAACATGTTTCTGAAATGAGAATAAGACTTGAAGCCGACAGACCACAATATGTTGAACATGCCATTTAACTGAGGAACACATTTTTACTTTCAGAAGGTCACATTTGAATAAACAGTTTGAATATTTCCCTTTCTGACAAGATTGCACCAGCTTTAAAATATTATATTAGTCATACAGCTAAAAGACATGTTTAAAATTCAGTCCTGTCATTTACTCTTTGCATCAATCGCAGAGTCAAAAACTGTTCATTTAATGTTGGCATAGAACCAGCAAAACCAGTAACAACTGATATATGTCTTAGCATTACACTCTTGTCTCATTTTGGTTTGAACAATGATATAGTGACTTAGAGACAGTCTCACCTGACAGGCTTTAGCTGTGATATCAGACGGAGTATCAGGTGAAAATGCCGGTCTGAGTGCAGCTCCAACCTAAAAGCATTCAAACGAGAGATTCATGTTTATTTCCTCCTTAATGCTCAGAAATGCAACGTAACTCAATACAATACTACCCAAGTATGATATGAGTGATATGTACATAAAATAGATACAATGGTCAACTTGACTGATGTATAACTATATGATACATATTTATCATATAGTTTATCTCACAAAACTAAGTAATAAATATAGCCGCAAGCGGCAATGATCGGCCCTCGCCACGCCGCCGCCACGCCGCAAGACGAGGGGGCGCTAACGCGCCCCAATTGTCCTTTTATTACGCCTACTGCTGAATCTGTGACGCTGTCACATCTTCTCCCCTTTGTTTTACCATCAAAAAGCAATTTTATTTTGAATTCTTGGCAAAATGTGCGGCTTTGCCGCACAGACACCGTGACTCTTTGAATAAAAATGTGGATAACTTTTGATGGTCCTGAAGATGAGTCTCACCAAATTTCAGGTTAATAGGGCTGACGCCCTGGGAGGAGTTTGTGAAAGTCTAAAGTGTAAACATGTTCTGGCGATTTCCCCATTGGAATAACATGGAAGGTTTCGGTCATCGTTACGGCAAAGCCATAACAATTATGACATGGGTCTCATTGACTTTTTTGATGGGGAAGCCAAAATTGAGTTGTGTGTCAAATTTCATATAATTTCGCAAAACTAAATATTTAACCTCCATATAACATCTGTAGGGGGCGCTGTGGCTCCAAATTAATTTATTTCACTTCAAGTAGGTTTAGGGCAAAGAGTTTAACAACTGATTCTAATTTGACGCAATTCAGACTTTATCTGCGCAAACGGCAGAAATGTTAAATTTGGGAGATTTCTGAAATTCTTGCTACAGTTTGCGGCTTCGCCGCACAGAGGCCGTGACAGGTATCAATGTAATTTGGATAACTTTTGATGTCCCACTCCTCAGTAGCATTTTCACCAAATTTCAGCTTTTTAGGGCCAACGCCCTGGGAGGAGTTCGTAAAAGTACGACGTTTGGAAAAACTCCGAAGTCATGTTTAGCCATTTTTGAAGCAATATGGCCGACATTTGGTTGGGCGGACGGCGTTGCCGTAATAATATTTTTTACTTCTCTTGTCACCATCTACCTCTGCGCCAAATTTCATGATTCTACGATCAGATTTTTTTTGGGTCATTTCCCATCTCTCAATGCATTTTTGGTACATTTGGGGGCGCTGACGCGCCATTTTTTTATTTTAGAAAAGGGAAATAGCCAGAATGTAGAGAGGCACGATTTTTAGAAGTGTGCAAATTTTTGTGACTTTTCGTCAATGTTCACTGGGTGAAAAATAGGGGGGTTGGTCCCGAGAAGAAAGAAAGAAAGAAGAATAATATTCCGATGCGAAAACAATGTTTCCCATTTTTCAAATATCATAAACTATACATTTTCGGAAAGCGCTCGCGCTTTCCTACCTCATGGTGTGGGTCCCTGGTCACTGACGGGTACTTTCGATAATTTTGAGTGGGCTCCGCCCACTTTGTGTTTTTGGCCCTCTATACAGTAATAATGTTAAATTTTTGCATTACATGCTTATATGCACGGAACATGCAAGAGATGGGGAACGTATTCGTGAGGTACTTAGGGCAAATGAGTGCTTTATATGGGGATGACGACCGCGAAGCGGTCGTCATCTCAATGTAAAGTGCTCGTTTAGTGCGCACTTTTGCACGGGCTTCGCCCGTTTACAACGGTAATGTTCCATTTTCCTACTACTAATTAGTATGCACGGGGCGTGCATGAGTGAAGGAGTGCGTTAGTGAGTGTTTCGATTTCGTGCGCACTGTGTGCGCACTTTCGCAGCCGTGCTTCGCACGGCCTTACGAGATTAATAGGCCTCTCGCCAGCTTGTGGCGCTCGGGCCTAATTAGAAAAACACGAGAACCTGTCATATGCACTTTAAATTATATGCATTTTTGGTTTTGCAAATTAATAATGTTTGTATTTAACACCAAGTTATGATGTGAAATGCCATTAAATATCAGTTAAAAATAATGCATGACAATAATAATAAATAGAATCGCCTCGTACAAAACATTTCATAACACTAATTGACACTCACTCAGCACACTACCGTACTTCATTGTATTTAACTTATTGTGTATGACTCACATTGGCTTGGTACTGCTCCAGGATCACGTGCCCAGGAAACTCGGGTTCTGGGACAGAGGCAAACTTCTTAATGATGTCCTCCAGCGCCTGCAGCCCGGCCATCCGCAGCTGGTTACTGTGGTCCGTGGCCGCCATGAACGCCATACGGATGAGGTCAGACAAGTGACGCACCAGCAGATCACCTGGAGGGAAATAGATTAGCTCAATAACACCATTTCCAGCCAGCGATTCAAATAGTCGTGGTTATGTTCTGGCATGTACCAAAATATATATTTGTTGAGAATTTTTAGATTGTCCTTTGGTCAGTCCAAGTGTGATTTTAGTTTTTAAGCGAGCCATGTTTTACTCTGATCTCGGTTTCGTATCCCTTGTTAAGACCATTAACTATTATTTTCAAATGCAGTTCTCTTTACATTACTTTAACATACCAATTGAATTACTGATTAGATTAGAGTTTTCAAGTTTTCAAGGTTAAAGAGCATACATAAATAGCTGAATATCCATCGTGAATATACAGAGGATGTTGACAAGAGTTCAGATTTGAAAACAAGAATGCTGACGAGACAAGGTTGCATAATTTTCTCCAGTGGAAATGTGAGTGTTCTGGAGTGCTTTAAAAGAAACAGGATATAGCCTTGAGGAAGAGATCTGAGTTTTAGTTGAAGTGCACCTTTCAAGGGATTAGCCAGCGAACACAGCAGGCAGACCAGTCATGCCCTCTCTCCTCCTCTCTCTTATTACCTCTCTCCAAGTCCTAAATGTATCTTTGCTGCCTCGAGGTCATTGGAAAATTACTTTGTTGATCCTTGTGTTTAATCAGTCCGAAATGTGTAGGTTTTAATATTCTGTTCTGTTTTAATGATGAAAAATCCTGATACAAAGAGTAATTCCTCCTCGGATACACTGCTTACAATTGTGTTTTGTATTACAGATGCACAATGTGAATGGTATCACTTTATAGTAACTACACTTTTAAAAGCCTTAATAAAGCAGGAACAAAGAATTCATAATGATCAAAGAATTCATATCACTAACCTAACCCTATATAGTTACTAAGCCTGAATCCTTCTTGATACTATGTGTTCATTGTGAGTTTTTTTTTTTGTTCATCCTGTATTAAGGATAATTAAGGTGTAGTTAAATTAATTACTCTCACTTTATATCCTATTTTAGCCACTAACATTTAGTCAAATTTTTCATATTGACTGTAAATAAATCAGTTTTTAACCTTGATAATTCAATATTTATGCCAAAATTAACCTAAAACGTATTTAAAAGTGGTTTCTAATATCAGTTACTGGTAACTGTCAACCCTCTGATTTAGTAAACTCAAGACTTTTGTTTCGCTGACTGACACCTTTATAATTACATCTAATCTAACCACTGTACGGAGTAGTAAATAGTACCTTTCTTGGCAGAGCGGGCCGCTGCCAGGTCGAAGTGGGCCTTGTCCGCATTCTCACAGAGCAAGATGATTCGGCACAAACAGTCCGCTGCGAAGACTCGAGTGACCCATCGCGGCGCCACAGACGGCTTTGACTTCTCGTCGTCGCCGAGGCCCGTGAACATGGTGTCGTCGTCGGTCTCGTTGTTCTTCTCAGAGTCCTCCTCGTCCCGTTCGACCTTGACCACGACGGCCCCACCCACTTCTACAAACATACAACATATAATCATCAATACTACGATAGCACACCCACCTTAATGTAAAATGTAGACTATGGCCTTTGGTTTAATGGCATGTCCTTCCTGTGTTTGCAGTCGTTTCCTCTTAAGTGCTACCTACAAATATGTTTATTTCTTTTTAGGCCCGAGCGCCACAAGCTGGCGAGAGGCCTATTAATCTCGTAAGGCCGTGCGAAGCACGGCTGCGAAAGTGCGCACGTAGTGCGCACGAAATCGAGCGCGAAGCGCTCGCCCACTTCCAAACACTCACTAACGCACTCCTTCACTCATGCACGCCCCGTGCATACTAATTAGTATTAGGAAAATGGAACATTACCGTTGTAAACGGGCGAAGCCCGTGCAAAAGTGTGCACTAAACGAGCACTTTACTCATTTGCGCTAAGTACCTCACGAATACGTTCCCCATCTCTTGCATGTTCCGTGCATATAAGCATGTAATCCTCCTCCTCCTCCTCCTCCTCCTCCTCCTCCTCCTCCTCCTCCTCCTCCTCCTCCTCCTCCTCCTCCTCCTCCTCCTCCTCCTCCTCCTCCTCCTCCTCCTCCTCCTCCTCCTCCTCCTCCTCCTCCTCCTCCTCCTCCTCCTCCTCCTCCTCCTCCTCCTCCTCCTCCTCCTCCTCCTCCTCCTCCTCCTCCTCCTCCTCCTCCTCCTCCTCCTCCTCCTCCTTCTCGGGACCAACCCCCCTATTTTTCACCCAGTGAACATTGACGAAAAGTCACAAAAATTTGCACACCTCTAAAAATCGTGCCTCTCTACATTCTGGCTATTTCCCTTTTCTAAAATAAAAAATTGGCACGTCAGCGCCCCCAAATGTACTAAAAATGCATTGAGAGATGGGAAATGACCCAAAAAAAATCTGATCGTAGAATCATGAAATTTGGCGCAGAGGTAGATGGTGACAAGAGAAGTAAAAAATATTTTCACGGCAACGCCGTCCGCCCAACCAAATGTCGGCCATATTGCTTCAAAAATGGCTAAACATGACTTCGGAGTTTTTCCAAACGTCGTACTTTTACGAACTCCTCCCAGGGCGTTGGCCCTAAAAAGCTGAAATTTGGTGAAAATGCTACTGAGGAGTGGGACATCAAAAGTTATCCAAATTACATTGATACCTGTCACGGTCTCTGTGCGGCAAAGCTGCAAACTGTAGCAAGAATTTCAGAAATCTCCCATATTTAACATTTCTGCCGTTTGCTCAGATAAAGTCCGAATTGCGTCAAATTAGAATCAGTTGTTAAACTCTTTGCCCTAAACCTACTTGAAGTGAAATAAATTAATTTGGAGCCACAGCGCCCCCTACAGATTTTATATGGAGGTTAAATATTTAGTTTTGCGAAATTATATGAAATTTGACACACAACTCAATTTTGGCATCCCCATCAGAAAAGTCAATGAGACCCATGTCATAATTGTTATGGCGTTGCCGTAACGATGACCGAAACCTTCCATGTTATTCCAATGGGGAAATCGCCAGAACATGTTTACACTTTAGACTTTCACAAACTCCTCTTAGGGCGTTAGACATATTAACCTGAAATTTGGTGAGACTCATCTTCAGGGGTGGACCATCAAAAGTTATCCACATTTTTATTCAAAGAGTCACGGTGTCTGTGCGGCAAAGCCGCACATTTTGCCAAGAATTCAAAATAAAATTGCTTTTTGATGGTAAAACAAAGGGGAGAAGATGTGACAGCGTCACAGATTCAGCAGTAGATGTAATAAAAGGACAATTGGGGCGCGTTAGCGCCCCCTCCTCTTGCGGCGTGGCGGCGGAGTAGCGAGGGCCGATCATTGCCGCTTGCGGCTATATTTTGTTTTGTTTTTGTTCATATATTGTATTGGCAAAATTCCCTGTTACATAGGGTTGATGTAATGTGTGTGTTTTAAGTGATAAGTCATTACACTAATTTACTTCAATTAGTGACCCTTACCATAGATTTTGAAAGACTGATATTGATACTGGTTATATATTGGTTATCAGCCACCACAGCAAGTAAAATATCTGATGTTGGCTGAAAAAAATATCTATAATCAGACAATCCCTAGTGAGCATAGGGATAGTGAGTAGGGATGGTCTAGGAAATTCTGCAATGCACACACTCTCTCTCTCAAATTAAAAGTATTATCTTAAATGTTGTGGTTGTACCTGTAGTGGCTGCGAGAACATCTTTACAGAGTTTGAGCCAATGGGAGAGCTTTTCCACAGCCAGTGATGAGAGCATGTGTCCCAGAGTGTCGTGAATGTCGGCGCACAGTTTTCTGTCGGTCTCTCTGTCGAGCATCCCGAACAGAACGCCCTCCAGGCCTGTCTCTGTGATGTTCAGATCTATATCAGGGACAAAGTATAATTTTACCAATACAAGGACACTGAACAACACTGCAAAATGTAGTATCTACATAGGTCAAAACTTCTTTTATTCATAACTTTGGTTTAAGTTGAGAAAACGAACTCCATGGAAAGTTAATTTTGCAAGAAAAAGTGCATTGAAACCAGTCAAAGAAATACATCTAAACAGCAGATATCCAGCTGAATATTGTAAATTCAAGTAATATTCAGTATTTAGTAGAGAAAGAAACTAATTATACAGTACAAGTCCTTTCTACTGACTGATGTTTGTGTTGTCTCCCTTCTTCTTGGCGAGGCTCATGGCGTATTCACAGACCTCAGCCGCCTCTCTCTGGGCGAGCTGTCGGAGGCAGGCCACAGCAGCACGGCGGAGGAGCAGGTGAGAGCTGCACAGGTGCACCTACAAACAAATTTAACCAACATGATTCATTATGGTACACAAAATGTTTTATCTTTGTTCATTCTGTTCAATTGGAGTTGAAAGTGGCTAAAGTAATCACAGGTGGTTGGACCAAGGGTCTGATGATTGTGATTAGTAAAGTTATATTATATTATTAGCATAGACTAATATGAAGTCTAAGCTTGTCAGTTACAAGTGTGATTAAAATATACAGAAATCCAGGGTAACATTATGATCACTAAATAACTTGGTCATAATTTGGTCAAGACATGTTCAATATTCTCAATAGCCTTAATCATTAATTGGAAAAAATACTGAGAAAGTTACTTTTGGAACCAAGTAGTCACTGTTGAGCTCCTTAACACTTAAAAATGTTATCTTGCTGTAATGTAAATTTAACACTAAAATACATGAATTGTGACAGTATGTATTGCATGTTACATAGAGCTACGACTTACACACAGACAGGGCACCAGGCTGGAGAGATTGACGTGCCGTGGAGCAAACATATGAAGCTGCTGTAGACAGGAGATGGCAGCCGCCTGAACCAGAGAGTCTGAGTGATCCTGCATTATGGCACAACCCACCAGACACGACGAGCGGATGGTCGAGATAGTGGCACCATTGCCTTAAAAAGAGATGGAAATAAAGAATAGATAGTGTGAAGATACACTGCCAGTCCAAAAAGAAAGTCACCACAGAAATGTCACATGACACGCCGTAATATTTCGTTGGAACACCTTTTGCTTTAATTACAGCGCACATTTGCTCGTTTCAATCAGTTTCTGTAATGTCAAAAAATGTATTTAATTCCAGTGTTGCATTATATTTTCATCAAGATCTTGTATCAATAATGGGAGAGTGTGACCACTTCAAAGCTCCCTCCAGCTCATCAAAAAGATTATCTATGGGGTTCAGATCTGTAGTAGATTAGTTTCTGCTTCTCCTTAGATGTTTTCTCTCAAACATAGACGTCTTATTCACGACCACAGGATTTGTCGTTCCTCATGATCATTTCAGAAATGAGAAGACACTGCATCAGTTGAAAAGCAGCTGAAAGACAATCAACCATGCAGTAAAAAGTAGGAGAGGACCTATTTGCTTAGTTGAATCCAGTTGAATCCAGTCTGTTTTTGGACAGGCAGTGTAGGAGCCTACTGATTTTACTGCCTCTAACCAAAAGTAAAAGGTATGAGAACTGAACATTGATCATGTGATATGTGTGCAATTACACCAAAACAGAAATTTGTCCTAGTTCTCTCCTGGCTCAGTCCGTTTGGTTTTGGTAGTGGCCAAGTCCAGGTCCAATCCTGGTTTAGCCCCGTTTTTGTCCTGGTCCAGACCAGGGGTATCCCAGGTTCCAGCCTGTTTCAGTTCTAGACATGTTCTGATCCAGTCCTGGGTTATTAGTGGCTCTGTCCTGCATCAGTCCTTGTTTTTTAGGCCCTAGTTTGGTCCTATTTCAATCCCTGGTTAGATCTTGGTTTCAGATGGTTAGTTAACATTTAGTTCAGTTTTAGTCCCATCCAAACATCCTTATAGTGTTGTAGTGCCACACCAGCTTTACATATGTCTTCTTCTAAGTTTGTCCATCTCTGAACAGTTACCCTGTAGCTCTGGTCCCACAGTGGTGATGAGGGCTCCCAGACAGCGCCCCAAACACTGGTGCACCTCTGTGTGGGACGGGGGCACAGTCAGCAGCAACGTGAGCACGAGGGACAGAGTGGGCTCCACGTAGCCTCTGTACATGGGACCACTGGAGTCTACGATGAGGGCCAAAGAGTGCAGCGCCCAAGTCTGGCAAAAACATACATCATTTTAATTAGAAAGGCATATGTTATCTTTAAAAAAAGGAACATATTTTGAAGTTAAGATTAATGTCCAGTTTATTACAACCAGGGAACTCTCCACTAAATCTTGAATCTATCTGAAGGATTCGCCTACTGTGCATTATTTCAAATCGCATGTTTTTATGTACAGTAAGTAAATCTCGACATGCAAAACGCTAGGTGTGCAGAATGTAGTGCAGTTTTTGCTGAACATCGCAGGATCTTAAAAGCGGCCTAAATTCACCTCACCTGAACCTCGTGAGAAGAGCCGTCCTGGGCCAGAGCCAGGAGGATGCTGACACTGGTCTTTAAGTGCTGGCCTGAACCAATTCCTCCGACATATCGATGCAGACAGCCCAGAGCCAGCGAGTGTCCCGTCCTAGATACAACATCTCGGGCTGATTTGAGCCTGGAAAAACAGAATGTAAATGAGAACAACAATCTGAAATAAAAAACATCTAATGTATTATAATAGGGTTATTTTAATAAAAATCTCCAGGCGATTGTCTGTGGGTTTATGAACATGTTTGTATAAAACTAATATTGTGTTAAAAATTACCATAAATAACATTACTTTTTAAATTATCACTATTACAAAATACCTGCCTGTTTGCAAGTTTTAATAGGCTTTGAACTTATAAATATCAATAGACAGTAGTTTTTAGTGCACAATACAT
Organism: Eucyclogobius newberryi; assembly: GCF_026437365.1. Classification (NCBI taxonomy): domain Eukaryota; kingdom Metazoa; phylum Chordata; class Actinopteri; order Gobiiformes; family Gobiidae; genus Eucyclogobius; species Eucyclogobius newberryi. The sequence continues at coordinate 10,445,098 of NW_027316500.1, read as the reverse complement.
ACTTGTCAAAACTGGTCTGTGCCATTCTAGCGATGAATGTTGCCTCTCCGACCACCTGAGCCATCCTGCCCAGGGCCTCCCCAGCCGCACAGCGCAGGATCGGGTTAGGATTGTCCAAAGCCCCCATGACAAGAGCCAAGGCTGATTTACGAACCTCCTCTGGGCCCAGGGTGCTCTTGTTCTCAGCCAAGCCCTTAAATTAGACCAAACAAATAATGCATTAAAGCAGTAAGTGCCGAGTAAGCGATAATATTAAGAATGTGGGAGTAATTTAAGCACCTTAAGAGCACTGAGGACAGCAGTAAAGATGTTGAGTTGAACCGCCTGTTGTCGCACTCCTTTAGCTTGCTTAATGCACTCTGCAAAGTGATCCAGCATTTGCAGCCTAAGGCACAAATCATATCCATTATTATTTATTTTTTCTTTTATTTCTCTTTTATTCTTAGTAGGAATAGATACAGTCAGCCAGATAGTTATACATATAGCTATACAAAAACTACTATTCATTTCAAGTGTTGTAACTGAGAAAGTGTTTTTTTTGTTTTTACATTGTAATATTTTGTGACATCCTGTACCATGCTGATTGTGTTGGCAGCTACCTTGGTCAAATACGACTTGTAGTACTCTTGATGCATTATACCAATCTCATTAAGTACATTGTAAGGCACCGAGTAACAACCTGAAATGATTTGATCACATAAATGTTGGCTTAAAGAAGGTTTTAGATGAGTGAGGGCGTGGATTACGTGTTATTGTAGATTGTTACACAGTGCGTTACATTGTACTTAATTACAAAATGTTTCAGTGTATCATTTCGGTACTTAATTTTCAACCATTTCTTTTCACTCACCTGTGTTTGAAAGACACATGGGGGAAAACCACACCGAACAGAGCGACTGAAGCATCGATGACAGAGACGCCCAGGGGCAGAGGACCTGGGATGGCCTCACCGACCGGGACCCGCAGGTAGATGGAGGAGGGGTCGTGCTCCAGAGCTCCACTGCCCGACGCACTGTTGGGCTGCAGCTGGAGATCGCACGCATGAGCCACAGTCAGTGCAGTGGAATAATCAAATTATAACCGTGGCCAAAATTACAGATTGCTAAAATCTAAAACCTACTATTACTATATTTATTAATTTATACTATATGTATTACTAAATATAGTAATATATTTAGTACTGTTATCATTTTCAGTTGTGTGTTTTTAATTAGTTTCATATGAACCCCTGTGATGGCAATTTGTAAAGATCCAAAGTGAAATCCATTAGCGTTTTCATGTTCATGTAATTATAATCATACATTTTTAAGTGAACGCCTACGTCCACAAGATCATATTTCAGCCAGCACTGCTTGGGCCTGTTAAAATGTGTGGATAAAGGAATTACTTCTTGTATTAGTTTGCCTTTCTTCCCTGTTACAAAGTATCCTTCAACTCAAATGTCCCCTACATTATTCCATCATCCTCCTGATGCAGTTCGTACCTGGTCCTCTATAGACTTGTGGTCGGTCTCTTGCAGCCACGAGCCCATGAGCACGCTGTCGTCATAGTGACAGAGCGAGCGCAGCAGCGAGGTGGTGGTGTTCGCCGAATTGTCAGTCAGTGTGAACTCAGCCACCAGCTCCCGGAGCAGAGCGTTGAAGCTGCCTACATACGGAAGAGAAACAAAGGAAAATACACCATAATGACATCTTATTCTGCACCAAGACTTTTATCTATTTCCATCTAGTTCTTTCTGCTTTCCTACCAATGCACCGTTACCAAGCGTGTGTTTTAGTCACAAAAACATTTAAAAAAACTGTAAATGCTCACATGATCAGGGAGACTTTTGAAACTCTGTTGCCAATATTGTTCGTAAAATATATACAGGCAAATGCAAAATAATACATGTTTAATTCTAATGTTATTTTGTAGTCCTTTTACTGGAATACACTATATTATTATATTCTAATATTTGTTGCATGTGTGCTTTTGATTGTATGTTATACTATTTCCCTTCCATGTGAACTTTGTTATGTTACTGAAATGTATCTGTGAAATAAAAAGTTTCCATCACGTTTTGTTATATTACAATCATTATATTCAAACATAAACCTCTTACCTTCATATGTTTTAGGCGGCAGCAGAGCCAGGATGTCGTACAATCTGAGCCTTACCATTGCAGCACTGGCTTTAAGATGTGCGCCATGAACCTTGATAATTGAAGGGACGCTGATAATGCAAAAAGTGTGTATGTGTAAGAGAAAAGACACAAGAACTGAACACTGTTAAATAGATCACACTCACTGGGACATCATGGTCATTGCACATTCAATGGGAGTCATTAGCCGGCGAATCACATCCTCTGTCAGCAGCTCAGGGCAGTGAGCCACAAAACTGCGCATTGCTGGAATGAAAACATTTAGATAATGCAAAAAGGGCCTGAGATTTTATTGACAAATCTTTACAAAATGAGGAGGGATAACATATTTCCTTAGACTTTCCTTTTTTGGAATTACCATAAGACATCGTCTCCCTCCTTGCGTGCAGTGATTTATATACATTTAAAAGAATAAACTTTGCTACCACATAAGAATACTGGACACTGGACAATGAGTTTGAGACACATGTACATTACATTACTGTATATAAGCGAAGCCCTTGTGATATAACAAAGCTTCTTACCACACAAAGCTCCGGCGCGGCCCTCTAGAGTGACCTGCCAGGTGAAGGCGTCTCCTCTGGCCTTTTCAGCCTCCAGTTCTTTCTGAGAGCGAGGGAACACGTTTCTCCACAGCAGCAGCATCTTGGGAAGGTGATAGCGCACAAGGGCCGGACCTGAGCAAACACCAGAGGGATGTAAACATTTGGCAAATACAATGGTAAATTCAAATGGTAAATGCCTGCATATAAAATAGGGCTGTCAAAGTGAACTATAAATTATATAAGATAAGATATTCCTTTATTGTCCCACATGGGGAAATTTCATTGGTGCAACGCAGGTAGATACAGAGGTAGATACAGAAGAACAACATGAACTGACTCATTTCATCGTTAACGCAAATTAATCACAAGGTCTATTTGACCAAACGCACTCCGACAAATTATAATGGGCAGCTTGGTTTTTAAGACATAGACTGATACGCTTAAATCTGCACAATTTAATGAATCAGTTCTCACAGTGTTTATGAGCGCAGATCAGTGGAGAGTGTTACGAAAATGTCAGGAAACGAAATGTAAAATAAGTAAAAAATAAGCCAAATATTTCACCAAACTACTACAGAATACAGGAAGACGCCATGTCAACCGGAGCTTTCATCGTCACCTGAGCTAGTTATACCCGCAGCGCAGGCGGCAATGAGGGGCCTCTATCCAATTAAACCTGTTATTTGGTCATAGTGTGTGTGTTTACATGTGCACAAATACACCGGGTATGAGCAGTATCCCGGTTTACTGCAGTATTCTGGACATGCCATCTACATGCGCTCAGAGAAACCAGGATACTCATGTCCCTGTTTATGTTGACATGCAGCATCTGATTATTCTGGATATCTAGAGTGGTAACGATGGCAACAACAGCACAGAGATGGCAAAGAGCTCAACATGTTAACAACTTTGCTAACATATGGATTTTGGGACACGTTTTTAGTTCGCAGGGACAAGATACATTCAAATCACATCATGAGGGTATAAAGCATATTAAAAGATGTTGAGTTTAACTTAAATTATTTATGAAGATAAAATAATACAAATAAAAAGGCCTGGTAGAAGTTTGAGTCCTTTTGGGGAATTTCCTGGCAAATGTGTTTGTTGCAAACGGCTTGGTTTATATTCGTCCCCACCCTTGCGAAGAGCGATCTGGCTCCCCCGCCCAACCCGTGACGTAGTGTGTCTCACCTCTCACTCTCACTCTCACTCTCACTCTCACTCTCACTCTCACTCTCACTCTCACTCTCACTCTCACTTCTCACTCTCACTCTCACTCTCACTCTCACTCTCACTCTCACTCTCTCTCACTCTCACTCTCTCTCTCTCTCTCTCTCTCACTCTCTTCTCTCTCTCTCTCTCTCTCTCTCTCTCTCTCTCTCTCTCTCTCTCTCTCTCTCTCTCTCTCTCTCTCTCTCTCTCTCTCTCTCTCCTCTCTCTCTCTCTCTCTCTCCTCTCTCTCTCTCTCTCTCTCTCTCTCTCTCTCTCTCTCTCTCTCTCTCTCTCTCTCACTCTCTCTCTCTCTCACTCTCTCTCTCTCTCTCTCTCTCTCTCTCTCTCTCTCCTCTCTCTCTCTCTCCTCTCTCCCCTCTCTTCCCTCTCTCCCCTCTCTCCCCCTCCCTCTCTTATTGACAATGACTCTTGGATGAGAGTCGAAAAGTCTAAAAATGTTTCTAACTGAGTCCAGATGACTACAACTGAAGCTTTTTCTACAATGGAACACGCCTGGACGAATGAGGGATTACACCGACAAAACCAGGATACTTAAAAAACCCAATCAAAACAGTTATTTGTGCGAATGTAAACGCACTTTGGAAAAAGACACAAGAATAAAAATGTCTCCAAACGTACCGAGGGTCATGAGCGCTCCGAGCAGCAGCCATCCTGCCTGAGTGCGCTGCAGCGACAGACGACTGTTCTGAGCCGCAGAGCGCAGCAGGTCCTCTGCTATGCTCACCACCAACTGGAAACACATGACAGATAATATCCGACAAGTAAATACCAAAGTCAAAGTGTTACTTATTGCAAGAAATTGGCAAAAACAATTTGGAAAGTATTTAGATATACAATATACGAGTATTATGAGAATTATAGTTTTCATTTTATTATAGCTACAAATATGTTGTTTAGCTTTATTTTCTGGTATCAATCAAATTCTCTCCACAAATTCACAATCAGATGATTTGTGCGAATGTTAGGATTTGGTTTATCTGATGAAAATCATTTGATACAGTAATCATGGGATTTTACAACTGTTTTACCTTAACCTTACCTTAATTCAATCTATCAAATGCCAGATTCATCCGAAATTCCATGTCCACCCAAGCTGCAACATTTACATTTTCTCCCACCTGACAATCATACCACACTCACACCTCTACAGTCACCAAACACTTAAAGTTCTAGAGAAGAAGCCGCGCCACTTCCATCATTGCAGCACCTCATTTACAATCACAATACTTTAAGATGAGAGAATCTAATCGGATTCATGGATATCTGCCTGGTTTGTAAGACTTTGCATAGTCCCTCACCTAAGTGACTTTGTCAGCATGAGATCTAGCTCCAGTTGTGTCATAAGAGACGCATTTTGGGGAGACTGAAACATCCCATTCAGCCTTTTCCATTAGTTTCCAAAGAATGGACCAGAATACCAACAACAACCAGGGAAATATTAGCGTACAGTTCATTCTGGTCTCAACTAAAGCTTTGACTCCAAACAAATCAGATCTGTTTGCATTAAATTCCTGCTGCTGCCATCTTCTGTTAACACCCTGCATGTGTCTCTCTGTACGCCTTTTAATGTATCCGTTTTTCAATTGTCAATATTCTACTCGATTATTTTACTGCCATTAACAGAGCGGGCTGATAAATAACCTTTATGTTTTAAATAATTTGCTTATGCTTGTGCCATTTGTCTATGCTAGAGCACACTGCCTCTGTTGCTTGGATCTCACTGTACTGTACTGTTTATTTATTTATTTATAACCTGCCTATGACACACTTTACAACACATATCTCCAGCTATCATACATACAAAGAAACTGCCTGGTTTGAAAAGGGGGATGGTGGGAGTTTTTGCTGTCTTACATGACAAATTTTTCCACTTCTTGTCTTTAACTTTTAATACTATATCTTATTGTTACCGTATGTTTAATTTGTTGCACTTTTTCAGGGTACTCTCTGTACACTAGGCAACAACCTCTTAGCTAATCCTGACATAGTCTGTTAATAAATACAAAATACAAAACAGGACTTGTGCACCATGTTTGGGGAGTACACACCTTTCCCTTGGAGTGGGGGATGCCTAATGGACACTGGTGCACTCCTCCGAGCAGAGCGGCCATGGCAAAGCTGTACCCGCTCACAGCTTCAGGAGAGCTCTTCAGGTTGTTGATCCTCTCGGCACAGCGGTCCAGCAGAGGCGTCAGCTGATAGGGCAGAGCCACGGCCACACAGCGCAGACACCACGCTGCAGCAAGGCGCGCCGCCATGCTGGGGTGGAGCAGCACTGATGTCACAGTCTCCAGCAGGCCTAAAGAACATTCATATAGTTCCATCCTATTTGAATATCCACCATTTTCAAAATACATTAACATAATGCAGTAAGTCCCTGTGATGGTTAAACGTGTATTTTTCAGGCGTTTAAAGTATCAGTCGTCGCTCCCCCGAAAACCAGCCATGCAGCATTTGCCGACATCGACCTGAAGACAACACGGCTGAGAAACCCTGGCTCTTTTTATTTTATATTTGTGAAATGTTTTTGTATGAGATTATGCCGTCTTACGTTTTTTTTTTTTATATAAAAATAATGTATTTTCACAAGAGAGCTGCATGGGGAGCTCTAACACCAGAGTTATTAAATTCTGCATTAAGATACTTGGAGACGTTTAATTTGAGTCATTTTTAGCAAACATACTGTAAATATTGTTTCAATCAAAATGAATCACTCTTTTTGTAGCATTTTGTACTATAAATGATATATTCGACATTCAAATTTGGCAAATCTTCAAACATTCACAATATTATGTATATTTCGACCTCTATTTGTTTCGCTTAGTTTTTCCTATAAAACTAGTAACTTTAGTACACTCAGTGATTGATTGATGTGACTTTTAACCTCCCATTTATCCTATTAGTAATTCAGACTTTACATGTAGCTAGGCAAGGAAAGTAATTAAAAGTGCTTTACAAATATAATTACAAAGGACTAAACTTATAATGGGGGTTGGCAATTTTGACAAGAATGTATCTCTCTTTTTTGATGATGATTTTTCAGATGATGTGTCAATGTGTCAGTACTGTATATGCCTAAGTTGAGATTTAAGTATCGCACAAAATGTAAACAGACGATAAAATGAACCACAAAAGGGCAGAAATATCACTTTATACCCATGTTTGGGAGCTTACACTAGATGTTTCTGTCTATTTGAGGTTTTAATCATAGACAATATGGTCGATAGTCTATTTTTGCCTTTCTTAAAAAACAGCTATTACAATTGTGTTCATTTTTAAATCTACAATTTCTACTAAATAATATTCAATAAGCAACATAAATCAGGGTTATCCTCTCTTTAAATGCACTCAGAGGTGTCGTACCGATAGAGGGGTCTTGTATGAGCGGTGAGGCCGTCGCGCTCAGGCTCTGGACCAGGCTGCCCAGTTCCTTCAGGGCACACACCATCACGTGTTGACTGGCAGAGACATCGGCTGCCCCGGCTTTGTTCTCTCCAGTCAGATCATTCACGACTGCCTCTGCAAAAACACCAGGCAGAATTCAACAGGGAATGTTAGTTAGAAACAACAAAACAAGCAACAACGTTTTAAAGATTCATTTTGAATTTATTTTGACACCTACAGCAGTAACAGACAAGGTGGTCTGAACAAAGTCTGAAATACACGTTTTGTCACTGAAATACATTTTTCTCAATCAAAACTTAATAACGCATCTTTATTTTTTTGACAACAAGCCACATTAGTCTCTTACTGCTGTGAGTTTTCATCTGATTCCAAACATTTAGCTACAGAGCTCCCAGAAATATAAGCATGACTAATCACAAGAGTTAGAGGTCGTCAAACAAATATTTCCAGTGCTCCGAATGAGAGATTTTGTAGAAAAATAAGGAACAGTTAAGAAATAGATTAACTATAGCTACCATTAGCTATTATACAAACTCCTTTTGTACATCTGTTTTAAAGTTAATCAAATTTAACAATTTAACTAAAATAAACTGATCTAACAAGTTTGCCATGGCTTCAAAACAAATCAGAGTAAGATTCACCATTTTGCATGTGAGTGTAAATTATCATGTGACATGAAATGCTGGTAGCTTCAAAAGAGTACGCAATTTATTGAAGATATAGTTTTCTTCTATGCAAATTGTTAATGACACATGCATTTTGGATTGCCTTTATGAAGCTGGTTAAGTTTATTCAAGTTTGTCTAGACAAACTAGGTGTGCATTAATGGATCTATACACTGCAGTCTTACATAGCCACTATTATGTGTCAAATATTGGCAACGGATGATACTGGAAGTTAAATTAAAAGGGAGAAAGTTGAAATCAGAAAAAGCCCCTCCACACAGCACGCTGCCGCAGAAGCCCAAAGCCAGAAGAAGCGCACACCATGCAATTTGGAAGAAGGTTGATTTTAAAATGTAAATGATGATAATGGATGAATACTTACTCTGTAATGCTCTGAACCGTGACATTTCCCCCCCATCCTCCTTACCCACAGCCCTCATCTGTTTGCTGATGGCTTGGCATATTTCTTTGCCTGCTGCGATTTGGGCTTTTTCTCCGAGCAGGCCTCCCAGAGTGGCCCGCAGCATGAAGGACACACAGCGGCGCGAGTACACAGCCTCTACGTGAGTTTGTGTGGCGCGAGGATGAGAGACCAGGTCCAAAACATGGGACAGGAACGTGGCAAAGTTTCGTTCCAGCCATTGACCGCCCAGCGTAGTGACAAAGACAACGTAAGCCTGTGAAAAAGCAATTACTACATTCATATATACTTAACAACACATTGATGACTAAAGAAGTTTAAGATTACATTTTTTTTTTATTAAACTTACAATAGGAAGTAGCACCTTCATCTGAACATAACTACATATACTACCAGGTTAATAGTAGTATCAATTGGTAAAATTACAAAAAACTAATTTGCGTGTGCTAGTTATGTGTCAGATTAAATGATGATTTAATAATAATAAGTCGAATGTGGTGCTACTAATTCCTCTGAAGAGAATGAATAGTCTTTGTAACTTATGGGTTAAACTAAGCAAGCATCTTTTGACCTTTGGTAAAGGTCATCAGTCATGGTGATTTATGTTGTTTAACCTTTGGTCATTTTTTTTCAATGTGCAATAAAAAAAAAAAAAAAGTTTGACTTAACACTGACCAAAACCTTCATTATTTTTTTGTTATGAGCAGTACACACTCACTTGTGTGACGCCAACTCTCACTTCCCGGCTAACCGAGGCCCCCTTTAGCATCTCTCCACCACTTTTCAGAAAGCCAGAACCTCCTCGCAAAAAGCCAGTGGACATGAGCTCAAGCACTTCATCCAGAGTGGCCCGCTTCACATTTTGACGCATGACTAGGGCAGAAAGGTTTAAATTAAAACCATCAATGAGAGTAATAGGTAAAAGCACAATAAATACATAGAACCAGATAATAAACATTACCTGCTGCTTGTTTGGGCATCAGAGCTGTGGCCATAACTGTTCCCAGGAGTTTAGCTACAGAGACCCGGACTCCATAGTTGGATCCCTCCAGGGCTTTGAAACACAATGTGGCTAAACTCTCCAGCTCTGTGGTCCACATAAACACTGCCTCATTCTGTAGCTCCAACAAGCACTAAGCAGACAACAAGGGGAGAAACAATTCACTTAAGTTCATTTGATTTGATTTTGAGTAACAACTAAGGTCATGAGAATTTTGAGTCCAAACATCCTAGCTTGTAAGCAGAAGCCTGTACTATGAAGGTGTTACAAGAGTTTGTGAGGTGATTAAGAGGCTGTGCATCTTTCCACACTGCCTGGCACAGACATACAAGGGTTAATGATTTTTTAATCTTAGACAGGATTATCAATGATATTCGAATGAACTTGTTGGTCATGAAGGGTTCATACCGGTAGCTCGTTCAAAGTGGAGTTACCTTTGCTATGGCACAGCGGACGGCCATAGACCTGTCTGTTAGAAGGGAACGGGCGTTTTTGTAGATATCTCTGTGACATGAGGCTGCTGCACCTCCAAGTCCACACAACACCTTCTGCAAACTGAGAAGGATCTCCCCTCTGCCCTGAGACTAACGTGAAAGAAAGAGAAACTTTTAAAGTAAAAAATAAAAATGATTAAAATATAAGTAAACATTTTTGGACAAATCATACCTCTGCACTCTTTAAAGCCTTTAAAAGATTGTTGATTGTATCGGGAAAGGAGCTCCCGAGCATTCGGCCCATTTTCTCATAAAAAGCGCCAACACACGCCACTGCAGCGCTACAAAAACATACACAACAACACAGTATGACCAGTTAAGACTGGAACCTGGCATCCAATCAAAAAGCTTGCGTCTCTTGCTATGCAGTATGCGCTGTGTACATGCACCTCAGCCAAAAAGAACCATTGCATAAATTTGCCGCGGACTATAAGAGATGTGATTGGTTGAGCCGCAAAGACTTGGTGGAAAACTGATTAAAACAGCTTGTAACAGCTAAAGTTTGGCCCAGATATTTTTTATACAAGAACCTAATGTGATGGTTTATTTTCCTAAAATAAAACATTTGAATTAAATTGTTTGGATTTCCCCATTTTGAGTAAATCAAAGCCATTGCAGATGTTATGAATCTCTTTTAGGTTACATCAAAGTCTTAGCGTAATTCAGAATCTGGTCATGTACACTTAATCCCCCTTTTAAAACCTCATTCTGCAGATTAACAGACAGTTTAACGACTGACGTAGTTGAGGTCATTTCTCATTATAATTATAACAGAACCCAGACCCAAGCTGCTTAATAGAGTCTGCTACAATTAATATAGAAATAGCAGCGGTAAAACATAAAAATGCTCTTACAGTTTCGTTGGCAGGTATGCAGGGGTGTCATCCTTGCTTTTGATAATCTCGTTGCATTTATCCAGAGTCTGGAATACAGTGAACGTGTCTCCAATGCTGTAAAGAGTTGCTAGGTTTTTGGCCAGTAGTTTTCTGGTTGGAGGGCCAGGTGCACTGCTAATAAGCCCAGTGAGCTGCTCCACCAACTTCTTCTGCTTCTCCTTTACATCAGTCTGGCAGAGAAAATTAAGTAAAATGCATATGGATTTAAGTAGCAGAACAGTGGTATAGAGTTTTACAATATCCAAGTCTAACCTTATTTGCAGCTACAAGGACTTTATCAAGGAAACGGAGCCACTCGAAAATGAAGACAGGCCTCTTGGCTTCAGTGATCTGGGCCAAAGCATCTTCGTTCAGCAGCAGACTGTGAGCCAGCTCCATGACGAAGGCCTAAAATCACAGCCTTTCCTCGTTGGTTCTAAAATCATGCATCAATCAATCCATCCATCCATCCATCCATCCATCAGTATAAAGACTTTAGCATCTCATTGTTGACATATTGTTAGATTTACAATGTTATCAAACAGAGCTGCAAGAAAATCAAATACAAATTGCAATTTGAGTTTAGCACAAGTATTTATTTAGATAATATAATGTTCTCTCCAAATGACAAAATATTTTTATATGAAAATGTTGCTCCTGTAATTAGACCTCTACAAACATGTGTTGAAACGCACAAGATATGTATTAGTTTATTTCAGTTATCTAAAATGTTAATCCTCCTGAAATGGTGTACAATGTGAACTCTGAAAAGAATTGTACTTTTGAAAATATGTCACAAATCTAAACAGCCAAATAGACCCTTATAAAGTCATTTATGTTATGATAATCTGCGGTTAATCCCATTTTTTTCATTTAAATCACAATACATTCCTAATCATTTTTGCCTCTATTCCGGAATTTAGAATACATTCCTTTACAAACTCTTAAAGGGTCTGTTCTTTTCCCCAGACATTTTCACAACATTTTGCAGCCCTTTGAGCTGTCAGGTTTAATTTAACTAGTGCAAGGCATACAACACTGGACATGACATCAATCATTTGCCAATTTGCATTTAAAACTCGAATACATTTTCCAGGAGTAACATGGGTATGCAACAAATCTAGAAGGACAGCCTAAAGTTGCTTGTTGTTTGTGTGTTGACAGTTGCATCTCTCCTGCTGCTGCTGCTACTGCTTTTGGCGTTAGCAAAGGGCGAGGCTAGTTCCTGTCAAAACCGCCTTAAATTCGCACTAATTGAAGTCTCAAACAAACGGGATGCGTTGACTGCTCAGTTATGTCAACAATTTGGTGTTATTAATGCAGAATATTTAGAAACTAACGTTAAATATAGAGATGTGTTCGTTTTACCTGCGCTTCGGCGTGAGCTAGGATGAATGACGACGAGCAACATAGATGTCACGCTAAATGTCACCGGCTCGAAACAAAACATTAAGCGTAAAACACCAAACAACGGAACAAACCTTGAATATTTTAATTCTTAGCTCAGTAAATACAGTAGTTTTACATTGAAGTACATCTCTGGTGAAATACGCCCCGTATGTTTGTCTATTAAAAAGTAGATCGATATTGTGAAGGAACCTTGGATCTGGACCGATGTTGCTACCCGAAATAATAAGGGAATACACTCAAACAAACTGGAAATCATTTATCAACGCAACAATCTAATATAACTACGTTTCTTGTTCTATCACTTTGCACAAAATGTCAGACGATGAATAGCATTACATGTTTGATGCACTTCATACAAGTAACAATGTTGACAGTGCAATCTAGACTGCTTCAATCAAGCTTTAGTTTTGTGTGTATTTAATTTGCAATATTGAGAAAATCAAATCAGAATGGCTTGGCTGTACCGTACATATAAATGGTGTTTTGTTTTGATCAGAATATTATAACACAGCACAAGAAATGCCTACCTGCTCAGAAGTCAAGAGGAAAGAGGAAAAACACGCCTGGAATGCTCTCTCAACCTGTGGATACCCGGCTTGGGCTCCTAACAGAGTGAAGAGAACCAAAAAGCAGGACAAAAGGGAAACAGAACCAAGAAGCAAGGGTGTTTCTATCCCTTATGTCTCTATCCCTTATGTCTCGGGACTGTCGGGAAAACTGCGAAGAATTTTTAGACGACGCGAAAGCCCTGTTTATTTTAAACCAGGCAACGTTAAGACAAAAACTGGTTCACCCTAAGGACAAGATGCAGACACAAAAACAGAGAAATTTAGTTTATTCTATCCAATGCAGTGAAGAAAATTGTAAAGAGCGGTACATAGGAGCGACTCAACAGCCACTTCACAAGAGGAGCACAGAAGACACTCTAATTCAGGACCCCAGAGCGCCGTGCATCTGCATCTTAAAGCCACTAACCACTCTATCGAAGACAGTGAAGTGAAGATTCTAAGCAGGGAAAAAAGATAGTTTGAAAGAGGACTTAAAGAGGCGATCTTTGTTTAAAAAAAAAGAGAATCCGTCCTTAAAAAGAAATAGAGGTTTAAGATTCATCCTTTCGGTTGTATATAATAGTGTCAAAAAATCCTGGAGCGGGAGATGCCCAGGTCATTCTGTTGCTAATCAGGTACTTGGTGAGGAGGGAGCAAAAGTCAGTTCACAATAAGATGTTGATGGCCCATTGCAAGGCTGATATAAAACAAAGAAGGTAGTTTCAATTGTCATTGTCATCAATTTATCATTGGTCCCTACTCAGAGTAGGATAAATATCTGAGTTCCCAGACTCGATTCGCAGATTGAGAATGACTCTTGAATGAGAGTCGAAAGGAGGACAATGTATCACCTATATCATTTAAGCCTTTGCAAGATGTTACGCACAAACATTAAATTCAGATTGTGATTTAATTATGATTAATCTAACAGCCCATTTAAGACCCATTAAGTGGGGGGCATGACTCATGTACACTTAAATGCAACTTTATATTGCCATTAAGATCATTAATGACATGACAATCCCATTTATGGATTCTGTTGCAAGCCTTATTTGTGTCAAAATACAGTGTATTTTTCCCAAACCTCAGCCCAAGCCTTGAGAACAGCCAGTTTCTCCATTGTAGTGGCGCTCTCACTGTACAGTTGACTGGACGAGCCCTTCCCAGCCTGCACCTTGTCCAGAGACGAGACCAGCAGAGTGTGGACTCTCCGCAGGTCGTTGAGGTCACTCACCACACCACTGCCAATCCACGTACTGCAAACCTGAAGTGTCAAAATGGGATAGAAAAATATAGTCATATACCATTCAAATTATGCCCTATAAACAATACACAACTAGACAGTCACATTAAATTGACAAACCAAAATGCTCTGAACATAAAAATGATGTGAAATAAGCCACAATATGTTGAACATGCCATTTAACTGAGGAACACATTTTTACTTTCAGAAGGTCACATTTGAATAAACAGTTCGAATATTTCCCTTTCTGACAAGATTGCACTGGCTTCAAAATATTATATTAGTCATACAGCTAAAAGACATGTTTAAAATTCAGTCCTGTCACTTACTCTTTGCATCAATCGCAGAGTCAAAAACTGTTCATTTAATGTTGGCATAGAACCAGCAAAACCAGTAACAACTGATATATGTCTTAGCATTACACTCTTGTCTCATTTTGGTTTGAACAATGATATAGTGACTTAGAGACAGTCTCACCTGACAGGCTTTAGCTGTGATATCAGACGGAGTATCAGGTGAAAATGCCGGTCTGAGTGCAGCTCCAACCTAAAAGCATTATTTCCTCCTTAATGCACAGAAATGCAACGTAACTCAATAGAATACAACCCAAGTATGATATGAGTGATATGTACATAAAATAAACACAATAGTCAACTTGACTGATGTATAACTATATGATACATATTTATCAACTATATGATAAATATTTATCATATAGTTTATCTCACAAAGCTAAGTAATAATTATAAAAACACGAGAACCTGTCATATGCACTTTAAATTATATGCATTTTTGGTTTTGCTAATTAATATATTTTTTTGTATTTAACACCAAGTTATGATGTGAAATGATCATAACCATTAAAGATCAGTTAAAAATAATGCATGACAATAATGATAAATAGAATAGCCTAGTACAAACATTTCATAACACTAATTGACACTCACTCAGCACAGCCATACTTCATTGTATTTAACTTATTGTGTATGACTCACATTGGCTTGGTACTGCTCCTGTGAGCGATTGTCATTTGTATGTACGTTTATGTTTATATACGATGTTAGAGTTTACCCATTGTACCAAATTATTTTTTAATTATTGGTAATTATTATTGACTGCACAAAATAAAAACAGTACTTTCTTTTCACATTCTTTATCTAGTTTTCCTTGATCTGTGTTCAACTTAATTTAACACAATACATAAAAACTAATGAAATCATGGAATATCGTTCCGAATGCATCTTTATGTATAAACGTTATCTTGTGTTAACTGTGTAATCGTTAATTTTACACTTTATATTAAATATTTAGTGAAAACGTGAGAAACTACATATAATACAAATTACTTGTATTGCAAGTCTCGTCTAGTCCACTTTCTGCTGCTTCTGTTAGTTTTGTTTTCGTCCAACATCAGACTAAAAAGAATTGAGCAAATGAAGATTATTTTGTGTTTTTATTACGATTTTTCTTTTTGACATCAAATTTATTTATTTTTGACATCGAATTAAACATTTTTTTACATGGAATATACTTTTTTTTTTAAATAATCGTATTTATATACAATGACTATTTTCCTAGATTCGATGTCAAGAAAAATATTCGGAATAAAAACACAAAATAACCTTCATATAAGCACTGTTCGTAATTTTACAGGCCGAACTCTTTTAATGGCGGCCTCCGGTCTGGGCCGTGAGGGTGCAGTACTGTGGAGCGGCCACTACTCGATTTAGATAATTTAATACGGCCGACGAGCAACACTCTAATATCACCGGCTAGAAACAAAACATTAGGCATAAAACACCAAACAACGAAACAAACCTTGAATATTTTAATTCTTAGCTTAATAAATACAGTGATTTTACATTGAATTATATAATACATATCTGGTGAAATATATTCCATATGTTTGACTATTAAAAAGTAGATCGATAATGTGAAGGAACGCGGGATCTGGACCCATGTTACAACCCGGACGAAATAACGGAATACACTCAAACAAACTGAAAAAAACCAACACATATCAACGCGAAAATCTAATATAACAACGTTTCTGGTTATTTTACTTTGCACAAAATGTCAGACGATGAAGAAGATTACATGTCTGACGCACTTCTTACTCAAATGTAAGTAACAATGTTGACAATGCAATCTAGACTGCTTATTCCTATTTGTATTTAATTTGCAATAATGGATCATCAAATCAATGGCTTGACTGTACCGTACATGTCAATGGATTCTTCTGCGTTTTGTTTTGATCTCTTATCAGTCAGGACGTCAAACCTGGCGTCAGCATGGTGAGAAGGGTTAAACAAGCCATGAAGAAAGAGGCTCAACACAAGGAGACAAATATTAAAAATCGACAAAAATCTTTTAAAGAACAAGAGAAAGAAAGTCGTGAGACGGCGTTACAAAGTGGTATCAGCAATGAAAACAAAGGCTTTGCACTGCTGCAGAAAATGGGTTACAAAGCTGGTCAAGGACTGGGCAAAAAGGGCAAGTTACTTAAAATATGTATATATATATATATATATATATATATATATATATATATATATATATATATATATATATATATATACATACATTGCATTCAAGACTCACTTGCGTTATAACAATTGTTTTCTTTCCATAGGAGCAGGAAGAGTTGACCCTATTCCCTTAAATATAAAAACTGGTGAGTCATTTATCCACATGCACTTTTGTTTGTGTCTTTGTAATGTAAAAATTCCATTTAAATTAAATAGCATCACATTTATACTGGGATCTCGGGCTGGGAATCATAGGGTCCTCACAATTTGATACAATACATGATGCTGTATTGTATCTAATTGTAATATTGTATCGTGATCCATGTATAGTCAGTATATCACCCTATAATACATATATTTATTATATGAATACAGACAGAGGTGGCATTGGGATGGAGGAGCTGAAGAAACGAAAAGCAGAAGAAGAGCTTCAACATTACAGACAGAAAGTACGAGCTAAACAACAGAATGAGGCCAAATCAATGGAAGATTTCAGGTAACTGTACATTATACCAATTACACAGTTACTACTATCATCTATTAGCACATATTTTAATGCATTTACCCACCCTTATTTTACTTTTCAGATCAAGGGTGCGAACAGAAAGAGAGGACCGAAAGATTGAGGCAGATCTCAGAAGAAGTCAGCGTTCCTGTGAGCAGCTCGACAGTCAAAATGTTGGTATAACAGTGAAAATGTTTGAGTAACAACATATATATTTTTTAATATAATCAAATATATTTTTCTGTTGGTTTGTATCAGGGCATCACTGCTCCTAGTGAAGAGTGGTACTGGCCAAAAAACAATGCTGAAGAAGAGGTGGATGAAGAAGATGGTCCTAACGAAGAAGATGAGGAAGATGAGGCAGTTGAATTAACAGTTAGTATTGTATTATTGCTTTGATATTATATATTATTACACTTGGACAATATTTCTGGATTTTGTTGTGTTTTCTTTGCAGGAATTTGATAAACTGCACATTTTGACCTCATACTTAAGAGGGAGACACTTTTACTGCCTCTGGTGTGGCACAACCTACAATGGTGAGAATATAAACAGAAAACAAACATTTTAGTTTAATATCTGTAAAATAAATATATTTTAGGCTTAAAGGTTATTGGGTGACTCAGGACAAGAACTCTCATTATCAATTAAAAAAAAAAAAACTTCTAAGTCATAGAGTCAACAGCTTATTGTTTATTTGTAGAGCCAGATTTGGTTACTTACTTTCTAATAACTTCCTTTTTTGTACAGATGAAGATGACCTTTGCTCAAATTGTCCTGGAGATACAGCAGCTGACCACGAATAAAAAAGAAAGGGTCATTTTTTTTTTTTTTTTTTTAAGTAGTGAGTGTAATGTCTTATGTCTTGCCATGTTCCTATATCATTTCTATGTTTAATATTGCATTGTATTATTGCAAGATTTTCTACCATCACAGAAGACATTATGTAACAATGTGATAGTAGATTTAATAAAAATAAGAAAATGCTGTAGATGTCTTGTTTGAATATTATTATTTTTGTACAAATAATATATCAGGCTATAAGTTATTGTATTATGATGTATGACTACAACTCCCACAATGCTTTGTACTGTGGATGTGGCGCTCAAGTAACGCAGCCACCACTAGGAAGCAAATAAATAAAACTATTATCGGGATAATGTTCATAGTTTATCCGTGTGTATGTATTGTGTGTCAGAGTTGTCTACTTTGGAACATTGGAACCGATGTTTGCATTTATTTAAATATTTTCACTGATGTGCGTCATGACGTGTCCTTATCGAAATTTGAGATTGAAACCAGAATCGAAAGTGAAACTACAGAGGAAGAGTGAGGAGTGAGGAGTTCTGGTACAGATGAATGCGCATATTTTAATCTGACTTGTGATTCAATGATTTTAAACAATAGTTAATCATGGATTCAACAAACTATGTCACAAAATTACACGAGTTCGCGCAAAAGAAACGCTGGGTGGTGAAGTTTGTCGATGTTGATGCGGCAGGTCCCGATCATATCAAAAAGTGAGTTTCAGATGAATGAATTTCTGTTTTTATTCGATGCATTGAGAATATTTGATGTAACATGGTTCAGGCAGCACGTTGAACCTGCTGTTGTCATGTTTTCATTGGATTCTGTAACAAATAGACCCACATTGTTAAGGGAAGGTAATTGTGCTCATTAGTGTGTGGTGTTGGGATTAATATTGCAGTTAATAATTTAGTACTAACACAGATAACGAGATTGAAGAACTATATTGCCGGGAAAATGACTAAACTTCTAATCAAATAGGCTACACACCTTTCTTAATGTTAAGTTTAGGACATTTAAAGCTTGCAGTTTGTGTAGTAAGCATGGTCTTTCTTATCTTTGTTGTATCTAGGTTTACTGTACAGGTGGTGCTGGATGGCAAAGCCTATTCAAAAGGTGTGGGGAATAACAAGAAGGAGGCCAAACATATTGCTGCAAAAAATGCCTGCCTCGAAGGTGCACTTGATGACCCACCATCTGAAACAGTAAATATTACTCAAAGTGTCATAATATAATAATTTCACCTGTTTATTTGGATCTGATTTTTACTCTTTTAACAGACAGCTGCGGCACAAAACACTGTACCCTCTTCTCCAGTGCAACCAACAGTCATGACCCAGAGTAACTACATGTGCTGGTTGAATGAATATGGGCAGAAAAATAATGTCTTGATCAAAGCCGTGGAATCGACTAAACTAGAACCAACAAATGCACCTCTGTAAGACATTGCATTTCCACATAACATTTTAAACCCATTTTGACCCATTTTGACTATATTGTTGCTTTTCCAGATGCTGTAGATTCGTAGTGGGAGATAAGGAGTACCCAGCAGCTTATGGAACAACTAAAAAAGAAGTCAAAGAAGAGGCAGCCAAGCTTGTTTACCGTGAGATGTTTGGTAGCGCAGTATCTCAGGTAATGCTGACATTGTAAAGCCAATACATGTAGTTGTACATGTTTTGTAAAAAAATACTTTTTTAAGACCGTTGATAGCGTGCCAGTTCAGTGTAATAAGGACGACAATCAAGCATCAAATGTTTCGGAAATCATGTGAGTTGTAAATGTTTGCGTGACATTGTATGGTCCAATAATGCATATATTATGTTTTTTTAGTAAAAGCACACAGAGACTGGGCATTACCACCAAGGATGAAGGTTTTGCAGATACCAATTTCATTGGGATTCTCAATCACTACTGCCAGAAGAAAAATCTTCTCCTTGATTTTGTATTTGAGAAGCGAACTGGGCCACCCCATAACCCTCAGTCAGTCTCCACTTATGTAGTTAAATTATTGTAATTGTTCCACCTCTAATATTGTAGCTTTCCTTTACAGATTTTCTTATAAAGTGGTTATTAATAAAACGGATTATCCTTTGGCTGAAGGAAAGAACAGAAAAGAGGCCCAGCAAAAGGCAGCTCAAATGGCTTGGTCCACACTGCAGGAGCAGCCTGATTGGGACAGCAAGGTACACACAAGTCCTAAGTTTAAAATACAGATGAATTATCATCAACATTTACTATCATTAAGAAGTTAAAAAATAAACTTGGATGTCACTATATGTCTGCACTGTGGTTCTATCAGGTGTCTATACGATCTTCTGAAGACTCACCCGCTCTGCTCCTTCCACCTCCAATGTCAAAGTAAGTTAAAAACAAAACAAAAATGTTGATAATTTGAATCTGTTGTTTTTTGTTTTTTTTTTAAGCGTTGTTGCTCAAGCCAAGCCAGAAGACATTGCAACTTCTACAAAGGTTAAAGTTGATGCTGTTAGCCCTCCCAAAGATCAGGTAAGTAAGCTATTGTATGTTCAAAGTACATTTCACAAAATTACCACATTTATACAATATTTAATGTGTATTTCCGCCCACAGGCTGTAAGTCCTGGTGTGAAGCCCAAATTAAAGTGAGTTGTTATTACAGGTGATAAGTGGATGTGCCACTGCTGTTAAAGGCGGTATGAACGATTTTTCGGCGATTTGAGAAGGCAGGCGGAAGTGCGCATGCGCACTCCCCCGTGCGGACTGATACAACACACACGTGCGTTTATTAGCGCAACGGAGCGCATCGCATCTCTCGTCTCCCGTAGATTTCTGTCCACTTCTGCGTCAGCTCGAACTGTCTTTCTCCGTCTTCATTTTGCCCCGTACACTGAGGGAACTATATTATGATAGATCCATGCGCTTAGGCACGCGGAAACGTGGGGACGAGCCTGACGCGGCTGCAGGTGAGCGGTAGGTGCGTTTTATGATTGATACGTGGCAGGACAAATGATTTATCCACGCCACGAGGAAATATGATAAAAAATTTGCTGAAAAAAATCGTCCATACCACCTTTAAGTTAAAATGAAATGGTTAAACATTCAAAAACAACTTTGTCTTCAGGATTGCAGCAAATTTTCCAAATGCTCTTAGAAGTAAAGAGGTACTATGACAAAGCTCATTACAAATCTTTTGTTTCAGTATTTCATTTAGCGATATATATTTTGTCTTTTTTCTGTTCAAAAGGATTTAATGCCCGATCTAGCTTTAAAGAAAGATGTTGGAAAAAATACACTACAACCTGGTAACTCAAGGTAATCATTAAAATACAACATTTACAATCATGTTTTGAATGTTTATTTGTTTAGTCTGACAGATTGTTTACTTTTCCTCAGATTTCTGTCTGATTATGACTCCATTGACCTTCTTGGCAAAGGAGGGTTTGGAAGTGTCTTCAAAGCGAGACAAAAACTTCTTGAAAAATTTTTTGCCATAAAAATAATTCGCTGCAAAGAGTAAGTTTAATCTTTATGAGTATGTGAACTTATGATTGACCCAGTAATATATCTTTGTGTGAGTTTTGTGCAATATATGTAATGTAACACTACATAATCCATTTATGAATGTTGCACACATTTTAGGAAAGCCCTACGTGAGGTGAGGGCTTTGTCAGACCTAAGTCATGATAATATTGTGAGATACTACACCTGTTGGATGGAGGATACAACGTACCAGTGGGACGCCTCCACTGACAGCTACAGCTCAACTCAGTAAGTCTGTGCTTCTCAATCTGTGGTTTGAGTGCAAGAGGTTGTACACTGGTTTCTTTTAATGGCACCCTATGATTTCCGCTTTGCACAGTTTTAGTCCTGACTTTCTCCAGCACTTTAATGAGGGTTACATTTGAATGTAGTGGTCCCAATTTGGGAAATATACTTGCTACCATGAGTCAATTTGTCCTGCCATCGGGAAACCTTTCAGTAGTAGTAAGCAACTACAGTGCAGTACACAGACAGATAAGACTTTGTGCCTGTTTTAGTTTCATGTGGATTGGCCCCTGTAATTACTGAGATATTAACCATAAACAAAGTAAACAAAACCACAATCTGACAGTTAAGCAAATTCCTGCATTGGATTATTTTTCTTTAACTTTTTAGGCGACAGCAGTTACCCTGCCTCTCAAAACTGCTTTACCTGCATCCCAGAGAATGGGTGGAGAAATTTCACCAGTATCTGTTTCCTTTACATAATTCTCATAATTGTCTTTTGACATATAAAAAAAAAAGACAAAATTTAATCGTTTAAGGAATTATAGACCGTGCCGCCGCTGACAGTACGCACATAACCTGCAGTACGTAGGACATCAAGTGCTCCGATGGGCACCAACATGATCAGGCAGTTTGGATTGAATGACATAACAGGCTATTTGTGCAGCTGCTGCACTGTTCCTTTTCCAATTAAACAGGGAGCCTGCAGAAGAGAGAGGGGCACCAACTGCCTTCAGTTCTTAATCAATTCAAACTTGGACTCAAGTGTCACCGCTCTCTCTCTCCATATGAAGTTTGAGATGCGCAGGGGCAGCTACACAAGCCACAGTTTAAACGGATTAAGGGCACAGTTGAGAACAGTTTTGACTCCACATACATATTCAACACAAGGAGCAAAAGGGTCTTAGATGATGAAAATCATCCTCACAATCAGTTAGAAACAGTATGTGTTTTCCAGCTGGCGCTGTGAATGGCATGGCTGACACTGGCATGCACTAAGCCAAAATGTTTCACCTTACAAACGTCTAAATCATGTTTTTATAAATGCAACAGAAAGTGCCAATATTTTGCAGCCTGTAGATTTAGTTCTAGAGCCTGGATCTGCTCTGCAGAAGAGCAGAAGGACTCCTAGTGATGCTGGAGCAGGGGCGGAGCAGGCGAATTTAGGGACTGTGTGATTAGTTGCTAAGAAATATTTTTGTTAGGATTATGATATAAACAATACGCCTTATACAAAATTGACTTCAGAAATGGTTACAGACATCAAACCCCAGGCATTTTTTACATGTTCTAAGTTGGTTGGGGGCATAGGGGCACCACTGAGCATTTTTGCTTAGCACACCCAAATTTCTTTCTGCGGTCCTGATTTTAGAACGCTGTGATGTCGCATGAACTCAATCTATTGTGTATTACTGAGGGAGATGGCGGGAGTTCTCAGAGATAAGCAAGACAAAACTAAAACATGCCTGTAATATTTATTTTTCAGATCAACCGGTAACCCATCTGAAAAATACCTGTACATTGAGATGGAGTTATGTGACTCTAAAACCCTGTCAGTCTGGATTGATGAGAAAAACACTCAAAATGTGAAGAAATCTCGCCGTGACCCTCAGAGACGAGAGGAAAGTTTGAATATCGCTCAGCAGCTGATCGCTGGAGTGGTGTACATTCACTCAAATAGTCTCATCCACAGAGACCTGAAGGTGAGACAACATACAGTAACTACCACTGTGTCCCAGACTAATGGTGTGCTTTGTGCGACCCCTAGTGGTCAAAAACATTCTGACTCAAATAGAGACTAATATTCCTGCATTATATATCATATCAGACAGGGGAATTAACCAAATTCCAATCTCAATTCAACACAACAGACAATACAATATTTTGATGTCAGCTACAACACAGCAACAAACACATTCTCAAAAACGACATTGTGTCATATTTTAATTAATTGAAACTGAGGAAGACTTTCGTGAATCCAAGGTTTTATTTAGTTTAAAACATTAAAAAGTCCTGAAACCTGATAGTCTAAATATGCATATAACCAGGATGACTAAATCAGTTCTAAACCAGGACTCTACTCAGACTAAACCCAGTTCTAATTTGAAACTAAACTTGGAAAAACGTAGAGAACAGTACAAACCACATTCAAGCCATCACTAAAATATAATTTATAAAGGACTAAGATATAGACACGTTTATCAAAAAAGGATTTTAATTTCAGTTTTGATCTATTCATCTTTCAGCCGGCTAATGTCTTATTTGGGCGTGATAGGAAATTGAAGATTGGAGATTTTGGTCTGGTCACTGCAGAGAGTAATGATGATGAGAATATACTGGAAAGAACCGCTTACAAAGGGACTCCGTCATATATGGCCCCAGAACAAGTAAGCTATCTTCACTGAATATACTTTAAACAATTCAAATCAAATGTCATTGTTTTTTTTGTGGTAATTGACAGAAAAACAGGAAAACCTATGACCGGAAAGTGGATATTTTTGCTTTTGGTCTGATATATTTTGAACTCCTTTGGAACATTGGAACAGGACATGAACGACACGCGGTCAGTGAATAATCCATAAAATGTAGTGTTGATATACATTTTTTGGATGGATCTTAATATTTTTTGTTTCGTATTTTATTCAGATTTTTGATGACCTCAGGGTCCAGAAATTTCCTGAAGGCTTTTCTCGTTATTTTCAACATGAGGTAAAGATGCTATTTGAAATAAAACTTCTGATGATCAATTAATATGATAAAATAATATGATGATAACACATTCATTTTAGAGTAAATCAAACCATAAAATAGGGTTGCTTAATTAATCAAATTTGATCAAGATTATCGTCAATGTTTGGGTCTTTTTAACCGACACGTCTATCAATAAGCGTGTGGTTTGGGACAAATTTCAGTCTTTATAGGAACAAATTTGACTTTTTTTTTGTATTAATTGGGAATAATAATAATAAAGTTAGTATTTTTATTTTCAAGAATATTTCAATTAAAGGTGTAATGGACGATTTTTCGCAGAGTTGAGAATTCAAGCGGAAGTGCGCACTCACCCCGTGCGGAAGGAGAAAAAAGCCTCGTTGCTAACACGTGCGTTTGTTTATTAGCGCGACCGATTTGTCCCGTACACTGAGGGAACTATATTATGATAGATCAATGCGCTTAGACACGGGGAAACATGCTGCTCTCCTGGGGACGAGCCAGAACGAGGCTGCAGGTGAGCGGTAGGTGCGTTTTATGATTGATACGTGGCAGGACTAATCGGCAGGCCAAGCCAAGAGGAAATGAGACTCAGATTTGGGCCAAAAAATCATCCATTCCATCTTTAATATTGAAAACCATTGTATTTGTTTTTATTTTTGTAATAACGGACAGCTCTACCATATATAAAATAATGACTATCATTTGTTTGATGAGTAGAATTTCCATAGCCAGTTTAAACGTGATGATTCTTTATTGAATGATTTGTTTTTCTCCGCTCAGGGCCAGATCATAAAGTCCATGCTGTCGGATCAGCCGCAGGATCGACCTGAAGCAGCTGAAGTGAAGCTGGAGCTGGAGGAATATGTCCAGACACTCAAGATGATTAAAGACATGCGAACAGTTTGAATAATGCGAGACATTTCACATACATCACGTTGTCCTAAACTTCAAAATCATTGCACGTTAGAACATACATATTTTAAGATGCTATAACAATATCAACGTGTTATCCGTAGGCGGATTTTTGTCCAACTGTCTCTATAGACATCTCTCCAAATTAAAACCATACTTCTTTTTTAAGTATGTGCATTATTTATGAACAAAAGTTATACATTTCTTTATCCTTTTTGTTAAAAATGAGGGTGTTTATAGCTGCTGCTTGTATGTGAGGCCTGAAATACACTATATATCATTACAAAAACAGGTTGGCCACTTAAGTTTCAAATGTGAGATCATTATCTGTAGAAACAAGTATTTTACCACACTTTTTGTAATACTTTATCCAGGCGTTGGATAAAAGGAACATTCCCTTGTCCAAATCTATCCAAATTGGACACATTTAGAAAACATTTGATCACTTTTGACTTCTTCAACCTACATACATCAATGAGTGCTCTATTGAAAGCTTACAACTAGGGAATCCATTTCTTTACACAGAGACACTATATTATGTTATTGAAATTCATATTCCATAAATAAAAACACATTTTCACCATAAAAATAGACAAAAACAAGTGTTATGTGAGCACGTTTTGCGCACAGAACAATCGCACGGCTCTAAAGTGGAACTTTTTGGAGAAACCCCCATACATTTGTGTTAGGTTTGGGCACTTTTCCTCCCTATTGGTTATAATAATATTTTGTCTGTTCAGTTTTTGTCTAATGATCTGTTTAGTTTTTTTTATTAGATTGGCTCCCGGCCGCGGGCGCGCGCCCTGGAGCCTTTAAATGGAGACCGGATGGGCTCATCACTCTCTCTCAGCTCGGCTCCGCCCATCCCGCTACGGTCCCGCTTCGTAGACGCACTCGGCTCGCCTGCTCCCAGCTGGCTCTCACTAGCAGTAGCACTAGCCTGTCTTGTTTGGCCTGGTGGGACCGGTAGTCCCATTTTCGCTTTTGTTTGGGGCTAGATAGGGGGTTTGGTGTGTCGTATTTTTTGTGCTTTAGGTAGAGGTGTCGGCACCGGCTTCGACGGCCCTATACGGGGCTGGCCCGTTGTCGATCCTATTTTATTTCTGTTTGGCTGGCCCACCAGGTCCATCTTTCTTTTTATAACTTTGGGGTGATTTTTAGGGCACGGGGGTTCGGAATTTAGCATTTATTTTGGTGAAAACCTAATAAACTTGTTTAAAATTGTCTTCGTCTCCGTGTCCGTTTAAATATGTTAAACCTCTCTAACAATTTGACACATCCCCGTGCTCGACTACCCATTGGCTGTTTGTCTGTAGTGTCAAACACAGTCTGTAATCTAACTGGTTGGTTTAGCAAGGGTGGGACTTGTGCGTAATTTGCATCTTTATGTGACACTTAATTTGCTTTACTGGGCCGTAGAACTGTCAAAAACCGTCCTGATTGGCTAATCTTGGCGTCAATCAAAAGCCAACACTTCCTGTTAGATTCTGTAGCAAGGACATTGCGCTGAAAATTATATTCTCTTTGATATGGGAAAAAGAAAAATGGAGTTGACGAAAACCTTTTTTCTGCAACATTGAGGCCTTCAAGGATTTAACATAAAAAAACAGTAAAACAATTGGACCTAATTGTTTTACTGGATTTTATTTGTTGGACCATTATGAACAGATTGACACCAATCTTGTGGGGAAATATTGAAGTTTGACGTGTATAGAGCCTTGAAAGTAAGGAAAGTCAAAACTTTTACTTTGTGCTTTTCTGTACAAATACCGTGTGTGTTCGAGCTGTGATTGTTGCACGTGAAAATGGATTACATATTCAAAAAGGCGAGATCCAGGTCCATATCATGCAAAATTGACTTTTCAGAGCTTTTAACCTTCTTACAGTGCTATTGGTGCTTCATACATGTGCCCAAAGTGTTTTTTGATTGATTCCCGCTGTTTTTAGCTAAAGTACAGTCTAAGTTCTCCTCCTCGGATCTGCAGAAAAACGGGTGCTACTTACAAGTTAGTTAGTTTCGCGTTGCACAGGAGAGCCTGCTGCGCTGTGAATCTTCGGATTTGTGGGGTGGAACTTACAACAGTTACATTTGATTGAGCGCGAGAGCTGTACATACACCGTCTCGACGCTGAGACTACGTCACGGGTTGGGCGGGGGAGCCAGATCGCTCTTCGCAAGGGTGGGGGCGAATCTCAAACCAAGCCGTGCGCATTTCTGGGTTTGTGAGAGCGGTCCAAGATATGGGTGATATTTCATAACTATTATGTTATGGGTGTTGCACAACACTTATTATTATCAAATATACCTTTAGGGTAGACTATGAAACAGGAAAAATAGCATGATATGGGATCTTTAAGGTTTAATTTGATGTGTAGATTGTCAGGCTTTGTGACTGGGGAGCGTGATGGCACATGAGTACATGGTGGCACACATGTGCCTGTCGGTTTTATGACATTATGAACTGAATATGATGTTGATGTACAGTGTACTGCACATTTTATATCATAATATTTAATGACCAATCAATAAACAGAACAAGACTTATTTATTGAGCCAGATTTGGTTACTTGCTTTCCAATAACTTCCTTTTTTGTACAGATGACCTTTGCTAAAATTGTCCTGGAGATACAGACTACAAATAAAAAAAATATGTTTTTATTTTTTGTAGTGAGTGTAATGTAATTTAAGTGTATTTCTATGTTTAAAATGGCATTGTATTGTTGCATCGAGGGATATATGACATGTTCCAAACATTAGCGGGGATTTTGGAGCACACGTCACCTGGGCCAGCAATCTCCCAGCCACGCAATCAACTGTTTTTACTTTTACTCAAAAAGAGTTTGAGTGATGCTTCCCGTGTACATAAGATCCGCGTACCGGACATGAATGGATTTGGACATGAATGGATTTGGACCTGAATAATTTGTGAGTAAACCGGGTGAATCGAGCATGTGCAACAAGAGGATCAGCTGTTGGAGATTGCAAATGACGGTGGTCTTTAACATGTGTTTGAGGCAACAACTCTGCTGACATTCTAGATGAAAATAAAGCCAGAATGTCCTGACATTGCCACAAGAGCACTAAAAACCTTACTACCATTTCCAACATCCTTTCTGTGTGAAGCGGGCTTTTCTGCAGTGACAGTAACAGAGACAAAATTACAGAGCAGACTGGACTTAAGAAACACACTGCGGGTGTCTTTGTCTCCCATCACTCCTAGATGGGACCATCTCATCGCACAGAAACAAGCGCAGGGCTCCCACTGATTGAGCGATATGGTGAGTTGTAATTTTTATGCACTTATTTTGAAAGCCCACATTATTCCGGTCCGTGGTGCAAATAAGGTTGGGGACCCCTGGCATACATCATAAGTATTCTGGAACATTTTGGATGCAATATTCTTAGAAAAACACTACAGGCTGCAAAATATTGGCACTTTCTGTTGCATTAATAGAAATATGATTTAGACATTTGTAAGAAGGTGAAACATTTTGGTTTTGCATATGCCACAGTGTCAGTTCCACGATTCAGTGCAAGCTGGACACATTGAACATATTGTTTCATTCGCTCACTGTTTCTAATTGAATGTGAGGCTGGAATTTGCTGTTTAATTATCAGATATATCTGTAATTACTGGACCTATCCACATGAAACTAAAACAGGTAGAAAGTTAAACGTCTTATCTGTCTGTGTCCGTAAACTGCACTGCAGTACTACTACTAATTACTATTGCTGAAAGGTTTCCCCGATGGCAGGACAAATTGACTCATGGTAGCAAGTATATCTTACTTTACCAAACTGAACCTTGACAAGCATCAAATTAGGTATGTGCAGGATCAAGCCAAATTGGGACCACTACATTCAAATGTAACCCTCATTAAAGTGCTGGAGCGGAAATCATAGGGTGCCATTAAAAGAAACCAGTGTACAACCTCTTGCACTCAAACCACAGATTGAGAAGCACAGACTTACTGAGTTGAGCTGTAGCTGTCAGTGGAGGCGTCCCACTGGTACGTTGTATCCTCCATCCAACAGGTGTAGTATCTCACAATATTATCATGACTTAGGTCTGACAAAGCCCTCACCTCACGTAGGGCTTTCCTAAAATGTGTGCAACATTCATAAATGGATTATGTAGTGTTACATTACATATATTGCACAAAACTCACACAAAGATATATTACTGGGTCAATCATAAGTTCACATACTCATAAAGATTAAACTTACTCTTTGCAGCGAATTATTTTTACGGCAAAATTATTTTCAAGAAGTTTTTGTCTCGCTTTGAAGACACTTCCAAACGCTCCTTTGCCAAGAGGCTCAATGGAGTCATAATCAGACAGAAATCTGAGGAAAAGTAAACAATCTGTCAGACTAAACAAATAAACATTCAAAACATGATTGTAAATGTTGTATTTTAATGATTACCTTGAGTTACCAGGTTGTAGTGTATTTTTTCCAACATCTTTCTTTAAAGCTAGATCGGGCATTAAATCCTTTTGAACAGAAAAAAGACAAAATATATATCGCTAAATGAAATACTGAAACAAAAGATTTGTAATGAGCTTTGTCATAGTACCTCTTTACTTCTAAGAGCATTAGAGAAATTTGGTGTAATCCTGAAGACAAAGTTGTTTTTGAATGAATTTTAAGCATTTCATTTTAACTTAACAGCAGTGGCACATCCACTTATCACCTGTAATAACAACTCACTTTATTTTGGGCTTCACACCAGGACTTACAGCCTGTGGGCGGAAATACACATTAAATATTGTATAAATGTGGTAATTTTGTGAAATGTACTTTGAACATACAATAGCTTACTTACCTGATCTTTGGGAGGGCTAACAGCATCAACTTTAACCTTTGTAGAAGTTGCAATGTCATCTGGCTTGGCTTGAGCAACAACGCTTAAAAAAAAACAAAAAACAACAGATTCAAATTATTGTCAACATTTTTGTTTTGTTTTTAACTTACTTTGACATTGGAGGTGGAAGGAGCAGAGCGGGTGAGTCTTCAGAAGATCGTATAGACACCTGATAGAACCACAGTGCAGACATATAGTGACATCCAAGTTTATTTTTTAACTTCTTAATGATAGTAAATGTTGATGGTAATTCATCTGTATTTTAAACTTAGGACTTGTGTGTACCTTGCTGTCCCAATCAGGCTGCTCCTGCAGTGTGGACCAAGCCATTTGAGCTGCCTTTTGCTGGGCTTCTTTACTGTTCTGTCCTTCAGCCAAAGGATTTTCCGTTATATTAAAAACTACGTTGTAAGAAAATCTGTAAAGGAAAGCTACAATATTAGAGGTGGAACAATTACAATAATTTAACTACATAAGTGGAGACTGACTGAGGGTTATGGGGTGGCCCAGTTCGCTTCTCAAATACAAAATCAAGGAGAAGATTTTTCTTCTGGCAGTAGTGACCCAGAATCCCCATGAAATTGGTAACTGCAAAACTAAAAAAAAACATAATATATGCATTATTGGACCATACAATGTCACGCAAACATTTACAACTCACATGATTTCCGAAACATTTGATGCTTGATTGTCGTCCTTATTACACTGAACTGGCACGCTATCAACGGTCTTAAAAAAAGTATTTTTTTACAAAACATGTACAACTACATGTATTGGCTTTACAATGTCAGCATTACCTGAGATACTGCGCTACCAAACATCTCACGGTAAACAAGCTTGGCTGCCTCTTCTTTGACTTCTTTTTTAGTTGTTCCATTAGCTGCTGGGTACTCCTTATCTCCCACTACGAATCTACAGCATCTGGAAAAGCAACAATATAGTCAAAATGGGTTTAAAATGTTATGTGGAAATGCAATGTCTTACAGAGGTGCATTTGTTGGTTCTAGTTTAGTCGATTCCACGGCTTTGATCAAGACATTATTTTTCTGCCCATATTCATTCAACCAGCACATGTAGTTACTCTGGGTCATGACTGTTGGTTGCACTGGAGAAGAGGGTACAGTGTTTTGTGCCGCAGCTGTCTGTTAAAAGAGTAAAAATCAGACCCAAATAAACAGGTGAAATTATTATATTAAGACACTTACGATAAGATAAGATAAGATAATCCTTTAATATCCACAGAAGGGGAAATTTTGTTGTTACAACGCAGTAGAACAGGAGGAAAGGACAGATTATAGGAAGTTTAAAAAAAAAAAAACACTCTTATTAGAACTCTTGGGAACTAAAATAAAATAGATAAATAAAAAATAAAAAGATAAAGATAATAATAATAATAAAATAATGATAATAGGATAAAATAAAATAAAGTAAAAATAGCTAGCA
Source organism: Eucyclogobius newberryi (assembly GCF_026437365.1). Classification (NCBI taxonomy): domain Eukaryota; kingdom Metazoa; phylum Chordata; class Actinopteri; order Gobiiformes; family Gobiidae; genus Eucyclogobius; species Eucyclogobius newberryi. Next base: position 10,413,599 of record NW_027316500.1, on the reverse strand, counting down.
CAAGACTAGGTAATAGGTAATACTATTAGCAGGTAAGTAAACAGAATAAAACAAAATAGAACACTCTTATTTACAGGTATTGCACATGGTTACATCAGTATTGCACATGTTCGGGGCTAGCAGTGTTTGTTATAAAGCCTGACAGCAGCAGGAAGGAAAGACCTGCGAAACCTCTCCTTCACACAGCGAGGGTGGATCAGTCTCTCACTGAAGCTGCTCCCCAGAGCGGAGAGAGTGTCCTGCAGGGGGTGAGACTCATGGTCCAGCATAGATGTGAATCTAGCCAGGACCCTTCTGTCCCCCACCTCCTGCACCGAGTCCAGAGCGCAGCCCAGGATGGAGCTGGACTTCTTGATGACCTTGTCCAGCCTCTTCCTCTCCCTCTCTGTGATGCTGCTGCTCCAGCAGGCCACACCGTACAGGAGGGCTGATGCCACCACAGAGTCATAGAAGGTCTTCAGGAGTGGCCCTGTCACTCCAAAAGACCTGAGTCTCCTCAGGAGGTAGAGCCGACTCTGGCTCTTCCTGTACAGTGCGTCTGTGTTATGAGTCCAGTCCAGTTTGTGGTTCAGATGAACACCCAGGTACTTGTATGAGTCCACTCTCTCAATGTCCCGTCCCTGGATGTTCACTGGTGAGGGGGCAGTGGGGTGGCGTCTGCGGAAATCCACCACCATCTCCTTGGTCTTCCCCGCGTTGATGAGGAGGTGGTTCCGCTGACACCAGTCCACAAAGTCCTGCGCCAGTCCTCTGTACTCCGCGTCATTGTCGTCCGTGATGAGTCAGATGATGGCAGAGTCGTCAGAGAACTTCTGCAGGACACAGCTGTCCGTGTCGTGTCTGAGGTCTGCAGTGTAAAGGGTGAAGAGAAAGGGCGCGAGGACAGTGCCCTGGGGCGCCCCCACACTGCAGGCCCGAGTGTCAGACACACAGTTCCGGGCTCTCACAAACTGGGGTCGGTCTGTGAGGTAGTCCAGGATCCACTCTGCCAGGTCATACTCCACACCAGCCGTCTCCAGTTTGTCCCTCAGGAGCAGCGGCTGGATGGTGTTGAAGGCGCTGGAGAGATCAAAGAACAGGATCCTCACAGCGCTGCCAGGCTTTTCCAGGTGAGAGAGAGAGCGGTGCAGCAGGGAGATGACGGCGTCCTCCACTCCGATGCCAGGCCGGTATGCAAACTGCAACGGGTCCATGGCTGAGCTCACGGTGGAGCGGAGGTGGTCCAGGACCAGCCGCTCCAGTGTCTTCATCAGGTGGGACGTGAGAGCCACTGGCCTGAAGCTGTTGAAGTCTTTGGCGCGCGGTGTCTTGGGCACAGGTACCAGACAGGAGGTCTTCCAGACCTGTGGTACCACCCTCAGCTTCAGGCTCATGTTGAAGACATGCTCCATAACTCCACACAGTTCATCTGCGCAGGACTTAAGGAGCCTGGGGCTGATGCCGTCAGGTCCTGCTGCCTTCCTCACTTTAATCCTCTTCAGCTCTCTCCTCACCTGTGCTGCTGAGACAGTCAGTGGTTGGCAGGGGGACTGTGTGCTGGGGGGATGGGTGAGTCCAGGTGAAGTGGGGAGATGATGGTCCGGAGCAGAGGTGTGAAGGGGAACGGGGGTGGGCCATTGTCCGGCTGTGGAAGAGAGGGCATGCAGCTGTGCAGGGGGAGGGGTGGATGATTGATCAAATCTCAAGAAGTGAATATTTAAATCGTTCACCCACTGTAGATCTCCCTCTGTCTGGGCAGGGGGGGTTTTGAAGCCTGAAATGGTTTTCAGGCTCCTCCACACTCCTTGAATGTTCTTTTGCTGCAGCTGCTCCTACATCCTCCTCCTGTAGCCGGCTTCAGCCTGCCTGATCTTCCTCCTCAGCTCCTTCTGCACAGTCCTCAGCTCCTCCTTGTTCCCTGACCTGAAGGCTCTCTTCTTCTCCTTCAGCAGAGCCTTCAGTTCACGGTTAATCCATGGCTTGTTGTTTGGAAAACACTGCACCGTCCGGGAGGGAACAATGTTCTCAAAACAGAAGTTGAGTCCGTGATGCACTCTGTGATGGTGTTGATGTCCTCCCCATGGTTGTAAAGCTCGGGCCAGACAGTGGTGCTGAAGCAGTCCCTCAGAGCCTCCTCGCTCTCAGCAGATCGCATCCTCACCACACGGGACACCACAGGCTGCCTGCGCACGATGGGTTCATACACAGGCCGCAGATGAACAATATTGTGGTCCGAGCTGCCCAGGGGAGGGAGGGGGGAAGAGGAATAAGCCTCCTTGGTGTTGGCAAAGAATAAATCCAATGCTTTATTGTCTCTGGTGGGACAGGTAACATACTGGGTGTATGTTGGCAGGACAGAAGAGGGAGAAGCGTGGTTAAAGTCACCAGAGATGAGGAAGAGAGCCTCCGGGTGTTTGTTTTGCAGTTGTGATGGAGAACAATGCTTCACAGGCATTGTCAGCGTTAGCAGACGGGGCTACGTACACTGCTATTACAATAACATGTGAGAACTCCCGGGGCAGATAATATGGCCTCATGCTAACGGCTAACAGTTCAAAATCTCTGTTACACAGTTGTTCTCTAACATCGCGAGGCCTCCTCCTCTTCTCGTTCCGCTCTCCCTTGTTCTGTCTGCGCGCAGGAGATGAAAATTGTCCAAAGCAACAGTATGATCCGGGATTTCTGGGGTTAGCCAGGTCTCTGTGAGCAAAATGATGCTACAGTCTCTGTATTCCTGTTCGTACCGTGTGAGAGTCACCAGCTCTGCTGTCTTATTTTGAAGGGACCGCACGTTTCCCATGACGACCCTCGGTACTGCGGGTCTGAAGCGGCTCTTCTTCTCCCGTACTTTGGCACCCGTGCGCCTGCCCCTCCGTGTCTTTCTCAAAATGGTGTGCTTTCTCCCGGGAAAAAGAGACAGGGCTCCGGCGCGGCGCAGGGAGAGGAGCTGCTCCATTGAATAGACACGCCGGGGGAGGGGGGGCGCGGGTCCCACACACATGCCGCGACGAGAAGAAAAAACACAATAATCCAGCCGAATAAATCCAAATCAACGCGTGTCCAGCGCGTGTCGGTTTGTACACATCCGGCAAGTGGATGTATGTACAATATTTACAAAAAAATAAAATGAAAAGGGCATAGAAAGTAAGGAAAAGTTCGGAAAACGGGGAGGGTGCTGTAACCTTCACCTTCACCTGCGCCGGAAGTAATGAGTAATATTGAGTATTTACTGTTTCAGATGGTGGGTCATCAAGTGCACCTTCGAGGCAGGCATTTTTTGCAGCAATATGTTTGGCCTCCTTCTTGTTATTCCCCACACCTTTTGAATAGGCTTTGCCATCCAGCACCACCTGTACAGTAAACCTAGATACAACAAAGATAAGAAAGACCATGCTTACTACACAAACTGCATGCTTAAAAATGAAAGGTTTGTAGCCCATTTTATTAGAAGGTTAGTCATTTTCCCTGCAATACAGGTCCACAATCTTCACACAATCACAATCTGTGTTAGTACTACATTATTAACTATAATATTAATCCCAACACCACACACTAATGAGCACAATTACCTTCCCTTAACAACGTGGGTCTATTTGTTACGGAATCCGATGAAAACATGACAACAGCAGGTTGAACGTGCTGCCTGAACCACATCATAAGATTGTAGCGGGGCTCTCTTTCAAAAAATGGCAAAGTCAGATTTCAAGTGCTCAGATCTCTATCTCTATCTCTGACTCTCTGACTCATTGTCCGTCTCTTTCTCTCTCTCTCTCTCTCT